>NC_136531.1:26999888-27489888 GCF_910591455.1 Pholis gunnellus
ACAGCCTGTTTACAACAAAGGAGTCTGTAAGTCGCATGTTGTCATAAATAAATGTAAGATCTTAAACTGCTCTGACTGCACACGGCAGCAGATCGCTGGTATTCAGAGCAAGGCTCAGACTAATCTGGTCAACGTAGATGGAAATTTGATGTGATTACCATGTGATGGTAGCCACATCCAGCCAGGCGTTCTCTCTACTTGGTTGTTGGATAGCTGGCTCCTGGCTGAGTGCTGGCGGGGTAGCAGTCTGGTGAAACTAGAGCTACTACTGCTCATTAGGGTTCAAATATGGAGGTCACTTTGTTGTGCTGTTCTCCTGCATATCTGTGAGATGGCCTGACAGTCACATTGCATTGCCAGTCTCTTTAACGGCAGAGGGGAAATCAAACCACAGCAGTGGAGAGAGGTCAGGAGCAGACATGTCTCATGTGTCCCGCACAATTTTACACTTCTCAACACGTTGATGTATACTTGGCTGGTCCCGGTCGGCTCGAAGGGCCCCTGGTGAAGGTTGCTTGTGCACCAGGCCTTGCTGCTTGCCAGGGCCGTGGACTTAGTGCTCGCTGGGCCTTCTTTGTGTGAGAGGAGGGACGACTGTCCTCACTGCAAGGCTCTGAAACATGGAGCCTGTTTCGTGTACCTAGCTTGGTGGGTGGGATTTTTTTTTTTGCCGTATCATCACGGCACTCATCTTTCCACTCGTACTTTGTGTTTTTTTTCTGTTCCTCCCTGAAGCTTGTGCAATGATTCTTTCATACTCTCATCCACACACACACACACACACACACACACACAGTGAGTCATTCACAGGCCTGTCGTCATGTGTCACTGAGTGGGGTTAAGTGAAAGCAGCTTAGTGCACTGACATAGAGCCTGTTAAAGCTAAACAGGAAACAACAGATCATCACCACACTCTGTCCCTCTGCCATGAAAACACACATTCACATAATTAGGCAATAAAAGATTTGATTTTACTATAAGTTACTAGTTCTCCTCCAGCTGATTTCAATACAGATTTGTTTTTCACAATTTAGCATTAAGAGGGAAAACAAAGTGCCTGAGAGCGTTTTAACTCTAGGTGTGCAGTACTGATCGGGCAGGATGTACGGATCAGGGCCCTATTCCTCGTACGTGGCTAACTGAGTTAGCCGGATAATTTCCAGGATGAGATTACATAAGTGAGGCTTTTCGGTTCCTCGAAGCAAGTTTGGAAAAATCACCATAGCAACACATCCATAAACCTGAACCTGCTCCAGAGCAGGCTTAAGCTAGATCCGCTGGATAAGCTGCCACTCCCCCGGGGAAAACATGTCAGCTCCCTTCCTCAGAGATCCATCGATGAGGAAGCGATATTAGTCAGATTAGCGTTTTATAGGGAGAGAGTTCTTCGAGATCGCCAAGATCCGTTATCACATCATGATGACTTCCTGTACGAGCGCTATCGATTCTGCCGACAAGGAATCATTTATTTAAAGACCTTCTCGAGCCGTACATTGAACACCACACGCTGCAGCCGAGCATTGACTGTCTCACAGACTGTATCACAGCCTCGCGCTGTGTAGCGAGTGGTTCATGTTTGTACAGTGTCGGTGATGTGGAGAACATAGAGAAAGCCGCTGCATGCCGTGCTGTTCATAACGTTTATTTGCCACTTAAGACACTTATGGATGTGTTCATTACATTACCATGGCACATGTTGTATTGATCACCATTCTGAATAATGTTCGTGTGCTTAGTGTTTACTTGCTCCCGTGTCCTCTTGATGGCTGGTTGAACTACATGATGGTTGAAAGCACTCATAATATGACAGTATTATTAGTACACCATAGATATCATTGTTGTAGAACATGATGAAGGTGGACTCATGATAAGAATAGAGAGAATTACACACAATTTATTTTTACTGCTTATTATGAATAATACATACATACTGATCCGCCTATACACAGATTCACACACATATTCAAACTCCTATTCTATATGGTAATCTACACATACATGTATATACACACATATATAGTATAGGATACATAAGCGCATACAGTACATATATCCTCATAAGTATCTATTAATTACTTGTTTTTATCTACTTATTCTGAAAGAGTTGATATAATTATTTTCGCTATAGATCTCATTGGATGATGCGTTCCATTAAGCCTACTGCCAGCAGCACATTTAAAGAAATATCATCTGATTGATTGGGGTGATGAGGCTCTTACGTTTTCCCAACACTTGCGCATTTAACTTGTCTGCGATATGTCACCATGCTTCTCGTCTCGCCCTCGCAGCGTTAGATTTCGCCATGATTATGATCTTGAATTCCTCATATGCGTTCATGATCATCTCCTGCTCGTCAGCGGAGTAAAAAGAGGCTCTTTCTTTGAGTTTATTTGCCGTTGTACTGTTAGAAAATCATGGTTTCGGTGATCGACACTTCCCCCTTTTGAAGTAGGACGGACACGCGTAATTATCCTGGTTACTGACGTCTGGTTCGAATAACGAGACTGTTTGAGCGCGGATCAGCCTTCGAGGAACCGAGATAGCCTGATGTCAATCATCGGGTTAATTTAAGCTGGATAATAGCACATTTGATCGACTTAGTTGAACCACGTACGATGAATAGGGCCCAGGTAGCGAGTGACATGTGTTGTTGTTGTTGTTGTTGTTGTTGTTGTTGTTGTTGTTGTTGTTGTTGTTGTTGTTGTTGTTGTTGTTGTGTAGCCTAAATGAGCTGATAAATGATATGATGACGTCATATCAGACCCTGGTCCAGCATTTGAGGCCGTATGGGAGGCATTTCTTCTTTATGAAAGTTGCTCAGTGGCGCATGAAGTTGAAGTGGTTTGACTGCTGAGTATAAGATGACCCGTGTCTTCCAGCGATCTTCTCCGTCCATGGGCCCATGGAGCAGGCGCAGTAGTGGTTCCTTTCACCCTGCTTCCAGCCTGAGGAGCCTCCAGGTCAAGAAGTGTGGTCTATAATGGACTAACACGCAGCTGTCAGCTGAGTAGTTTATTATCAACCGACCTCAGACCTGCAGTGAAAAGCTCCCACCATATACAGTATATATAACCTGTAGGACCCCCAAAATGTAAAGCTCACATTTCTAAATAGATTTACAGATTACATGTCCGTGTGTAATACGTGAGTTTGTCACTGAGAGATGATGATGATGATGATGATGGGCTTTGTGACGAGGCAGGTAATCCCTAGCAATCAGCTCCATGACGTCCATCTCTTCGTGGATTAGCTCTCATAAACACACAGCGACTGTGGGGAGCAGTCATTCATGTGCTCTTTAGCAGCACGCTGAGGAACAGAGAGGAGAGGACTCATTCAGACTCACCTGTGAGCTGATTTCATTGGCTTGTTTTCTTTTTACACAATTGTGACTGGAGTGTAAGAATGACAGTCATCAGTTTTTCAAAGTAAGTGCAGATTCTTATGTGTGATGCGTCGCTGTAGGAAATGCCCTGTACAGAAAAGTCTGTGTCTTCTCTTGCAGTGTGCCCACCGTCCCTGTGAAGAACCTGAATGGATCCAGTCCTGTTCACCCTGCACTGGCCGGTAAACCACTCTCACTCACTAGCCGTGGGCTGCATTACATTTTCACCAGGTTCTTTGGGGTATTTCAGACGAAAGCAGAGAGCAAGATCTTTTTTTCTCTTCTAACCAGACATATTTTTCAGGGATCACAGGTATCCTGATGAGTGCTGCCGCTCTGCCCGTGTGTCTGACTAGACCTCCAAAACTCGTGCTGCACCCTCCGCCTGTCAGCAAGAGCGACGTCAAACCCGTGCCCGGCTTTGGCCACTGCTGCAGGAAGACCACCAAGAAACAGGCTCGCAAGGGTAAGCACTCATGTAGAGACCAAAACAACATATTTATACCTCCACAAATGCTTTTGTTTTATGGTTTCTGCCTCTGAAATGTCACTTTTTTATATCCTGTACATCACCATTAATCAGTGGAGTTAACAACCTGGACTTTCCCTCTGTTCCCTCTCCTTCCTGTCTGCAGGTAAAACTCCAGAGGACGTGGTAAAGAAGTACCTGCAGAAAGTAAAAAGTCCACCAGAGGAGGTGTGAACAGTATTTATATCTATTTGTTATCGTAGGGCTAACTCATATGAGGCATAATGTTGGCTTCACATGAAACCATCTCTTCTTTCCCAGGACTGTACCATCTGTATGGAGCCGTTGGGGGGTCCGTCTGGATACAAGGGTCCAGGGGTGGGGCCTGTGTCTCGGGCGGAGTCAGTTGGGCGACTAGCACAGTGTGGACACCAGTACCATTTCCAGTGTCTGGTGGCCATGTATAACAATGGCAACAAGGACGGCAGGTGGGTCAGAGACGGAGACCATGACTATTCATTGTCTCTCAGTTGAGAAATGAGCTCATCAATTGTCTCCCCCCTACGCAGTCTTCAGTGTCCCACCTGTAAAACCATCTACGGTGTGAAGACAGGCAACCAACCGGCGGGGAAGATGGAGTACCACGTCATCCCTCACTCTCTACCGGGGCACCCTGACTGCAAGAGCATACGCATCATCTACAACATACCGCCAGGCCTTCAGGTACTCGTTTAATTAGAATATATTGTCAATATGACATGGTTCACGTAAACAGCTCACTCCGTTTGGATGTTCTCAGTTCAGCCTTATTCTGAATGCAGCACTTTGTAAGACATGAGGGATGTGTTGATCTTATTCAGGTTTTAGGAGCGTTCTTTGGACAAGTGTGCAGAGCATTTAGAATGCGAGTCTCACTGCAGCTGGTGACACAGCCTCTTGCCTCTTTTTGTCATTGGAGTATGTTCCCAAGCATAGTAGTAATAGTCAAATGAATAGCTTGAGTTTTGCAAGACTTGCAGAGCGGTGATGAGGAGCAACATGACTGCAGCAGGAAAAGGAGGACAACTTGAAGTTATTTAAAGGGCGTAGCCGTAGGACGTACGTCATGGAGGCGGTCTACATTCATTGGAGTATGCACGGCTGCATGTAAACATGAATATTAAAGGGACACTTCACCCCCATGTAAAATGTATTTCTGTCCCTTTAAGCAGCCTTCAGTTTGTAGCACATGAGAACGGTTATTTTTGCATCTCCATTTGCAAAGGTTGTGGATACTTTAACTAATGCCTCTGTTGAGGTTCCAAGTGGATGAGCTAATACTAAAACACTGCAGCCACTATCGGCAGTGACAAAGGAACATTCAGAAGGAGCTGGGACCAATAAGTGAGTGGAGCAGAGCTATGCCATGCAGTGGAAACACAGCTTTAGTGGAATATTCATCTTCATTAGCCATGAAAACAGCTTAGAGGGAATTTCGTCTATTTCTGAAATATGTTGTGTGTGGTATTGTAGTCGCTAGTGTTGGCTTATGAGGTATTCCATGGTCAGTGAGGTTGATTAGCATGAGTGCCTACTAATATCAACCCTCTCCTGGTAGGGACCGGAGCATCCGAACCCAGGGAAGCCCTTCACTGCCAGAGGCTTCCCCCGACACTGCTACCTCCCGGACAGCGAGAGAGGACGCAAGGTAAACACAATCAGCCATCAGCCGGAGTAGGTCCATTGTTAGTACAGATACATTTTAATGGTATGACCTTACCCTACCTGTCGCCAGGTACTGAGACTGCTCCTGGTAGCGTGGGACCGCAGGTTGATCTTCTCAGTCGGGACTTCCAGCACTACCGGAGAGTCTGACACCGTCATCTGGAACGAGGTACATACACGATAACGTTAGCCTGATGGACTGTAGTTTGTGATCAATGCACAGCAGGTTTGTTGTCACCGAGACAAAAGAAAACATTTTTTCCCTCTCTTCAAGGTCCACCATAAGACAGAGTTTGGCTCCAACCTGACGGGCCACGGGTTCCCCGACCCCGGACACCTGGACAACGTCCTGGAAGAGCTCCGAGCTCAGGGCATCACAGAGGAGGACGGACTGATGGAGAAGTGAAAGGACAAGGAGGAGCAGCGAAGAGCCGAAGGGAGAAGGAGGAGTAGGGGAAGAGACCATAACAATAACAGAAACAGGAGGACGAGAAGAGGAGCTCCCGGACTGAAACACACTCTCTCTGCCAGCACTCAACAGGGGGGACGTTTCGGCTTACAGAAAACATTGATTTTGTTTTGCAGACAAAACCACTTTTCAAGATATGAAGTCTCTGCTGGGTTCACCTATCAATGCAAGTCTGTCCAAACCTTTTTAAAGCAAGCACATCAGCAGACGTGGGAGTGAGTTTGAGGAAGCAGCAGCACAGAACGAGGAGGAGTATGTATATGTATATATATATATATGTATATACATATACACATATATATATATATATATGGCACTCATGGTTTAGCTACTAGACAGAGAGGTACTAAATGTGAGGATGAATTGGTACTAATATTCAGGACAAAAACAAGTTCACTTTACTGAGAGAGAGGAACCAGGAGAAGGATGTCAAATGTTAGAGCAGTCCAATGAAAACTGGGAGAGAAAAGACGAAGAGAGACAGAAGTTGGAGCGGTGGGGGAGGGGACAGGAGGAGGGAGTGCAGGAATAACGTTGCAGGAAGAGATGATGATGGCGTATGTAGAGTATGTAGAGTAGAGTCAAATTAACTTGTATGGTACTTTACAGGTGTGTATTAAAAACACAATGGAACCATGAGTGATGGAAGGAAGGACAGAAGGACTGTGTGCTTGCTTTGTTCAAACCACCTGCTGGTCTGAGGAGGAAGCTTGGTGCTGTTGCTCCCCCCTGTGGTGGTACGGATGAACTACACCCTTGAGCACTACCTGTGTTACTTTTTATCATTGTTACTATAGTCTTCATTTAACGTCATTCCATACTTTACCTCCTACTCTTGACTTTATGGGTTTTTATACGACCGTATGTTTATGATTGTGTGTGAAATGACAAAAGACCAAACTGAGGCCTGGTCATTTGGGCCTATATGGAGTCTTAGTATTGAGCCACCGTGGTACAAGTTAACCGTAGATACACAGGTACCAGTATTTACTTATATATCTTTATTTTTGTCCCTTTTGACGGTTCACATGGTCCAGTGGATGTAAATGCTGTGGCATCAGTGAGAACGGGTGAAGACAGAAATAAAAACCTGATGACGACGAGCATTTTGCTGGTTGCCTAGAAGTGCCCAGGTGTAGAGAAAAGAACCTGGGGCTGGTCTCAGTGCCAGGAAGCCCCTCAGATTGGGCAGAGGGTTGGAGGGTTGGAGAGGATGGAGAAGACAAGAGTTGGTACGAAAGCTTCTAGTCATAAACACAATTATATTTAAATACATGTAAACCTGTCAAGGACACTTGGATGGGTAAAGCCTCAGTATGTCGTTTATAATGAGTAGAAAAAGACATCCAGCTCCCAATAGAAAAACACAATTAAGAGTCATCTATTAACATTCCCCCCCTTCGTGTCATCAGAGATGAGGACTTTTTACACAGTTTTACTTGAAATGTCCCCAAAAATAGTTTTAGATCAAAACATATCGTCACAGCTGGACTTGTTCCTGATTGGCTGAAATCCGTCCAATAAGGCCAGTTTGTAGCATCTGAACCAGGAGGCTGTAGTTGTGGATCCAGCACATTTAAACAGGATTCCCACTCGTTCTGAAAAACACTTGCCCAACTCTCCTGGAAACATGAGAGATGAGAGAGAAAGTCAAATGTCTTGGAACATCCTTTTAAATCCTTCCAACATTGTGCGTCTTTCCAATGGACTCCTGGTCTGTCAGAGCTCCCCAAAACGGAAACATCCCACCTGAAGACAGATACATTCAGGATCACATTACCGTTCAATGCTGGTTTATGGACCATGTTTTGGCGACATTGTGGAAATGCTGTGAACACAACTCAAGTCCTGTCACATGGTAGCACATGCAGGTTGGATGACATTACACCTCATAATGTTAGTTACATGAAACTATTAGTCACTGCTGCTGCTAGCTGGGCTAGTTTTTATTATTCAGTTCAGAGAGGATTAATAGATAAGTGATATCCACAGACTGCACGTCTTTTAAATCACACGTCCATATTCCTCATATTAGTGAGTTGTGGAAAATGACCTTCACAGAAGACTGGGAACCCTGTGGAATCAGATGAGCTGCTGTGTCGGCCAATCACTGACGAGAGTTCCTTCTGAGAGCATGTTACGATTCCCTGAATTCAATAAATATTCTTCAAGGTTTTTTTAGGACAAAATATGAGGAACATTTTTTTCCAGTTGCACCAGATTGTAAAGGAAACACAGTATGAGACCTTTAATCTATGAGCATCATTAGTATCTCAACAACAGAACAACTCAACTCTTCTTACCTCTCCCGCTCCTGATGACGCACTGCCCAGTCTTTGAGTTGGGTCTGTAAATGACCCCTTATCACAATGTTACAAGACCTGTGTGAGTGTGTGTGTGTGTGTGTGTGTGAGACACAGAGAATCTGTGTACTGTGTATACTACCAACATGCTCCCAGTTAAGGGTATTATTTCGGTACTCCATGGTGAATCACGTCATCCGTTAGCTCTGATGATGGTACTCCCTTCTTTATTATTATTATATTTGTTTTTTTATATGAAATGTAGTTACATCTTTGTTTGAAATAGCATTTCTCTTGACACTATCATAGAGTAAACTGATTTTTTTATTTTGTATGTTGTATTAATTATGCCCCTTTTCATTTGTTTAAATTGGTTTACAAAGACAGAATTGTTAAATAGTGTCTTTTTGTACAGAAAGTTGAGCTGATTTGTGTCGTCTTTTCTTTGAAAAGGAGTTTGACAGTAGACTTATATATGTGTGAAAATGTCATGAATTTTAAAAGCAAGTCAAACCTGTATGCACTTGCTGGTCTGTGAGGTGAAGAATACTTGTATTCTCTACTTATCATATGTCCTGCTGCTGTTCTGCACCCAGCCTTCATCTGCCCAGCAGAGCCCTCAACATTTGTGGCCCTGGAAGGTTTCGTAGCAGATGTGTCGATGGACGTGTCGGTCTCCGTCTTACTCCATGTCCCTCTTTTAGCAGCAGAATGGTTCCAGTGCAGGTGGCAGGATGAAAATGATTATTTTAAACATTGTAAAGTAATAAAATCACAAATGGTTGCCGTTTTCTTGCTCTGTTGGTCCAAACACTGCACAAAGACTTGGAGAAACACTGATGTGTGATCAGTAAGTCACTTGATTGCTGATTTTAATTTGTTATTACAAGTTCATCAGAAAAACCTTTCTAAGCAATGCACAAGATAGTATTCAGTTGAATTGAGAATGATTTGGTTATTACGGAGTTAAAGTGTTACATTATTAACTTCAACATCAAGTGTCTTTGGCAGAGCATACTGATTAATTTCAATGTTTTGATCTGGTGTGCAGTGTCTGAAGCCATGAGAGCAATGTAGCAAACAGCTATGGACTAGTACCTCATTATTTCACTTCCCCATCACCAGTTCTCGTCCCTGCTGAAGGCAACAGCTCCTCTTGACGTCTGTGCGGGAGAGCCTTCTGTGTCATTGTCTCCTTGTTTACGAGGGGTTGATCCTAGGTGCTGCGATGGAGAGAGAGCATCATCAACAGCAAAGTGTACATAGTGCAAAATAATTGCTGTACGGATGATTAATACAAGAACAAAATAAAGAAAGAATGAAACTTACTTGTTGTGTTTGTTCTGATTATTAGTAGTCATAGAACGAGATGTATAAAGCGAAAATCACTTAAATGAGAACAACACGTACATATACTGTTATCTAATAGAGTTGTTTCATTTGAGTAGCATGTGCCCTTCGATAGCTCAGTTGGTAGAGCGGAGGACTGTAGGTGCTATCACAGAGATCCTTAGGTCGCTGGTTCAAATCCGGCTCGAAGGAGTTCCTTTTTCGGTGTTACAACTGAGCCCCATCTACAAATCTGCTCAAATTTTTCTACAGCTTGGCATTTCCATCTTTCTCCAGAATTTACAGCCAATCGCTGTGGCCCTTCTCCCAAATTCCCCCTCTTTTACCGAACAATCGGCGTAGAGCTTTTCCATCTGTTGCCAGACTTCCAATCAGGAGGATTCTCCTTTCCCCCGAGCCGAACCGCTACCGTAAGTCCACCGCTGAACTTCGCTGTTGATCTGGAATTTCATTCACTGTGTTTTCCGGTGTTTCCCAGTTTTATTTGTTTTATATACATTTTTACCATATTTTATATCATTTTTCAGTCTATTGTTCCCCAGCGTGCACAGAAAATAGTGGTCCATTTCTAGTGGACCCAACTGCTTGTCCATTGTGGCATATAAATGCAGAACTGCAATGTGAATGAACACTGTGCCTTCCTTTGGCTATCACAATTGTCCACTTAAGTGTTTTGAAGCGGATTTTGAACTTTTCTAGTCATTTTCCGGCATAAAATAAAGCAAGGTTGCTCAAACAATTTATGAATGAAGTGTTGTCCATTATATTAATTTCCACCTGCTGCTGAGCTTGTTGTTTTCTGTACTTGTAGCATGGAACCGTGTTAACCTTAGTTTACTAGATTACCTTTGTTTTCCGCATATCTCCCCCGTCTCATTATTTCACTAGTTTGTGGTGATTTCAACACAATGAAACAAAGCAATAGTTCTCTGTGAACGAGTTGATGAGTTTCCTAATAATACTACTTCAACCGTAGCTTTCATAGGGTATTATTTTAGTAAAGTGTACATTTAATGGTTAAAAACATGTCATGTAAAACTTTTTTTGATGTGTCTATTCTCCGCCCATTACATTACATACTTGATGGGTGTTCTCCCTCCATAAACCCTTACTTACTTCCTGCATGGTCTATATTTACGGCCCTGGGAATTGTGTTTTATTTTTCAGAAGGAAGTCTCAGTTATTTAGTTCATCTCATATCTGTTTCCTTGACTGAGTCAGCCTCATCACACCCATCACGTAACTGCCTTTAATAGTCAGACTTATTTTATTTTATTATATCGTCCTTCCTTGTTAGTAATAGTTTTTTTTCTCTCACCAAATTACACTCTTAGAGCTGGCTGGACTTCACTCTTCACTCATTAACTCCAAATAACATTACAACTGGCAAAAATGTGTGTTTTAGTTAGAAAATGGAGATCACTTTATCATAAAGGTCAGTCACTGACAGAATTCTGTAAAAGCTGACAGCTAATGAAATCAGATTCTTCATGTTTATGTGTAACACTACTGAATGGACACCTCTGTGTTCTTTTATAGTTATAGTCAATTATTCCTGCAAATCCATTGCATTTTCAGAAGATTGGAGACTTTTTTTTATTAAGGGCAGCATGGTAAAACAGTGGATATGTATACTCTGGGAAATGTCACCACTTTGTTGGCCCATAGGTGTAACTGATATCATCTTTGTGGGATGTGATGGGAAAACAGTTCCGTCTTCCTGCGACACAACTCAATACTTGTGCAGAGGACAAGGTCCAAAGTTTTATTGTCCCCTCTGTTACAAGAAGGAAACACCTCAATGTAATCCAGTGCGTATATAAAGACCACAGATCCTCCTGCCATCACTGACCTGTCTGGTACCTGAAGAACACGTTACATTCAGCTGACTGCTGGCCCTCCAGACGTTCATTAGCTTTCGTCATGAAGATTCTACTGATCCTCGCTGCTATCCTCTGTGTTGCTCCGTCCATCAGGGCCGCAACAGGTGAGACTCAATACTGATCAATGTAGATGTAGATGTAGATGATGTAAATGTAGATGATACATTGAAAATGTGGGACGAGGGATGGAATGAGGGTTTGGGACGATTGTTAATTTAGAATAATCTATTACTACGACTCATATTTGAGTAAATATGAATAAAACTAACACTTTTAATCACTTAGTATAAGATCAAAAGTCCATGTTAGTTTTAGTCATACTTAGTCAGCAACATTCTTTTAAGTTTTTGTCAGTTTTTAGTTGACTGTAAATTCATTTTAGTTTCATGTTGGTCCAAGATAACCATGAACATGTTCTTCTGTCTAATAGTCATAATAGTTTGCAGACTGCCATTTGTGCAATATCTTTGCATCCCTGCTGAATACTCGACAGCTGGCTACTACATGGTTTATTATATTCAAGCTCTTTTTTAGATACTGAATGGAGATTTGGTCACAGTTATTGTCTCATGACAGTTGTGTTGCTCACACCATTTGGTACAAATGAAAGGGTGGGTTAAGACTGTAGTTAGGACAGGAATAAAGAATCTTTGTCCCTTAACTCAGTGGTACTTGTTTTGTACATAACTGTAACTGTAAAAAATAAATAAAACTAGACATTGAGTATCTTTCCGTTCTCCTCCCTTAGTTGTTCCAGCTGAGGCTGCTGCAGTACAACAGGACAACAATCCCGCACTGAAAGCAGGTCATTTGTTTAACTTTCCAGGTTGATCAGTCACAACACGGACCACCATGTATTTGTTTGTGTTATTGCTGTATGAAGCATCTTCTCCATATTGGACCATATTATTGGTTTGAGCTGAAGGAAACGTGACACTGGGCGAATCAGCAAAGGGAACAGTTCTGCTGTACATCTGAACATAATTCATTGTTGCCTTTAAAAAATAAATATGTAGCAATGAAGCAATATGCTGCTCTTTATTATGTTTCAACTTATGCTGCAACTTATCCATATTTAAGGATTCTTACAAGCTGCACAGTAAACATCATGACAAAATAATGACTGTGAATCTCACACAAAGAATCCATGAATCAGTTAACCTCACAGACTTTGTCGTTGTGTTTTACAGGGTTGGATGCAGATGCTGCTGCTGTACCTAAAGGCAAGAAAATCACACGACACACATTCACAGTAACACATAAGGCTGCTGGAGAGAGATGGGAAAGAATCATTTCTGTCCTGAGACACTGAATTCATTCCCTAAAAAACTCAAACAATGAGTAAAAAAAGACACGTTTCTGTATTTGATAAAAAAAATGTATCTCTCTCTTTGTTCCAGCTCGTTTTGATTTCTGCCTTGACGGTTGGCTTGGTTTCCGTGGTAACTGTTACTACTTAGCCAACCACGTTGACACCTGGAGAAACGCAGAGGTAATAACATTCTTAAAGAAGGAGAATACAAAGTTTGGAGCTCTTTCTTAGAACTAGTTTAACAAATGTCATCTGGTCCTGCAGAGCTACTGTGCTGGCTACGATGGCAGTCTGGCCTCGGTCCACAACATCTGGGAATATCATTTCCTCCAGCGAGTGGTCCAGACCGGGGGGCACACTTTAGCCTGGATTGGAGGATACTACTTTGAGGTTTGTTCACACATTAAAAGCTTTTATTAAAGAAAATATTTTGTTTCCTCTCATTGGTTTCCAGACTGCAACGCATTTAAAGCTTTTTTACTGTTTAATCTTTAAATAGAAATAAAAGTAGATTAACATGGTTTGTGCATAAAACTAAATTTAAGTTTTCAGCGCATTTTCGGTCCATCCAAGAGGGTTTTAGATTAAGATTCATTTTGTAGAACTTAATGATAGTTGGCATTACGTTTTGTTCGCTGAAAAGTGGAAATCCATGCAGCCTTTTATTTTTTGTCTGAAATGATCAAATCCTTCACAAACGTACTTCAAACTAAACGTGTACATGTAGAGACACTGAACACACTGTAACGGTGATTTCCTCCAGGGCGACTGGAGATGGGAAGATGGCTCAGTGTTTAACTATCACAACTGGGAACCAGCGAGCTCCACTGACAGTTACCAGTGCCTGCAGCTCAACTCTCAAGGTAAGAAGAGAAAACCTTTGAACATACAGTAGGGCACAGAGACAGGAGCATCAGGCCTAGTTCTACCATCACACTGGATTCATGTCATTTTGTTGCCAAAGCTGATGCTGCTGATGTTGATGTTTTGTAGAGTCCAAGGGCTGGTCCAATCATGGCTGCAGCATGCCCTTCCCATTCGTCTGTCAGGTGAAACCAAACTGCTAGTCTCCAGTGTGGGCAGCGACTGACTTCAACACATGATACCTAATGCTGCTGCTTGTTCTTCATAAGACTTCATATGTATGTATGACATGTAGTTTTGGAGGTTGTGATTGTTTGTATTCATTGCTATATTTGATGTGCCTAAAGAGCGCAATAAACTGTATCTGTTCCTCAACAATAAAACTAAACAAAAATATTGTAAGCGTTGTTGGCGTATGATACGGAATGAATCAGTCCAACACGTTCTGGGTTTTCCTCATAACTTTAGTGAAGATTCCACACTGAAGCAGACAAAGTCAAACCACACTCTTCTTCTCCCATCACCTCATCCCATCACATCAAGCCCCCTATTACAGCGCCAGCTAGTGCTCATATCTGATCATCAACTTAACATAGATATTCAATGTGAACCTGTATTTACGTAATTATTTACATTGTTTACATCACACAATTTCACTCTTACAATATGGTGAGATGTTGACCTTATTTAAAATGTGTTTATATTATTATCAGTGGTAACAGTAGTAGTAGTAGAGGCAGTAGAGGTGGTGGTTGTATACTTGAAGCTCTTTACTTGTTTTGGTTACAGTGTATATTACTTTTAGCAGTAATGAAGAAATATAACATTACTAGTCGGACTTCTGCCTTTATTTTAGTGAAAGTAATACAAAAGTAATGCATTACTTTACTCTATACAGGAAGTCATTTTGAAATGCAATGTATTAAATGTATGAAAGTAACGAGGTAAATACATCAGTGTGCTTCTTCACAGCAGAGTCCTCCACACCTTTCTGCTGTTGGATTAGGAGTCTGTGTTCAACCATCTAGTAACTTTAACTTGTAATCTCTAATCAGACATTTACGCCTACTTCTCTTCAGTGATTGGTCAGCTTTGGGAAGATGAAAAAATAGGCAGAGTTTGAACTTCAGTGATGAACTTCAGTGATGTGAAATGTGCTCTGTACTCTTCCCATCCCTTCATGACCTCAGCTTTAGTATCATAGTATGAAGTGGTCTGTAACAGCTATAAAGATATCTATAAACGGAGCAATGACAAGGTTCATTAACTGTATCATCATCTATTAAATATTCCCCGTTATTCACTTATTGAGTCCTGCTCAGGAGTTTGTGCGCCTTTTTATCAAGAACACAGCAAACCAACCAATCAGAGCCCATGAGATGCCTTAGTGAAAAGGCCATGAATGATTATTAGTTTGCTTTTTTACATTGCATTTCTTTGCCTTGGCAATGGATATTTTTTAGCATTATTTTATTATTTTGCATCAAAACTATATTGTTGCTCATAGACCTCTCCCTCTCCGTCGAGAAGTAGAAAAAGAGTATGTACATTCAGGTGAGACTCAACTATGCTAGGGTTCTGTAGGGTTCTTTAGTTTTATGTACAACAATGAACATTTACAAATGTAGGAAACCTCCTTGGCTTATGTTACAACAGCAAGCAGGTAACATTTGCTATCAGGTTGAGTAAACAGGAATGGATAAACAGAAGAATTATAATAACATAGAAAAAGGACGTTGTTGGAGATGTTCTGATATTGACCAAATTAATGTTGCACTTAGAAACAAAGAGAGAGACACGGAATGTTAAACAATTACAGTGTCACATTTATAATACACATTTTTCTGTAAAACATGTATTCCAAAGTAAAAAATGATCATCACTGAACCCGTGGCCCTTTTTACGAATCTGAACTTGTAGCTAGAAGAAGGAAGAAGCTTTTAGTGTCATATTTACAGCATTAAATAATCAACGAAACATTAAACTCCTGTGATAGGAGGGTCCCATTCTGCTAAAATCAGATCAACAAAATGTCCTGTGATTAAGATCAGTGCACAGAGCTGTATTCAGAAAATATTTTAATTGAATCATGCTGCAAGCATTTTGATTGCCTCTAAATGGCTCTCAACATGTTGACGGCGAGCCGACGGCTCACAGCTAACAGTGCTTACTGCGCTAACAGCGCAAACTACGGCGAAAGTGCTAACAGAGCTAACTGTGTTTACCTGAGGGCAAACCGGATGAGTGGTGCTACGCTTCCACGTCGACGCTGTCGGTTGGGACGGCGTTATCAGCTGTAACGGCCGTATGAGAGCAGAGCAGAGCAGCGGCCGTGAGCTAACCAGTGGAGCACGCTCACATGCACATTAAAAGCATGTGAGACCAGCCGGCTATGTGAACAAACGGAGGAGAAGCTCTGACATCAACACACAGAGAATTGGTGCGACTTCATGCTCTGCTCAGGTAGACATTCCTCCTCTAGATCATTACAGAGATGATCGTTGTTTGATATGTTAATGCTCTGAAAGTTTAATACAGCTCCTTAAATGTTATGTTGAATATACATAAGCCTGATAGTTTCCGGGTGTATAAAGCTTTTAAAAATTAAATCCTTGTATTGAACAGAAAAATGTGCATTGGTCAAGATAAACAGACATTTATCTCAGTTCCAGAGGTATAATTAGCTCGCTGGTAACTAAAGAGTTGAAGTGACAGATGTCCCATCTTCCCCCTGGCATTAGAGTGGATGCAGTGGTAGTGACTGACAGTATTCTGTGATCTCCAGTCGCTGTAGTTGAAGGACCTCTGGTCCACCTCCAGCCCTGGACACCTTTATTGGACATTTCCATCCACAACTTTCATATTTGTATGTTCTGTAGCCTAACCAGGATGGTGAATTGTCTGTTATAAGGCTGCTGTGTTGACATGGATTTATGTGATGGTCTGATAACCGGGAAGTAGAATCCTCCCACCCTGGAGACAGAGCCTCCTGACTTCCTGGTGAGATCCTGGAGGAAACTGTCATCAAATCGAGGAGCCTCCCAGACTGGCACAGTGAGCCTGGTTGGATAAGCACACACTCACACACACACAAATGTTGTGTTCATGTACTAACATCTAGAATCAATATTTTCACGTTAGTGAATACATGAAATCAAAATCAAAACCAAGCATCAAAACCTAATCCAAAGTGGTATGTAGTATCACTCTTTGTGTGTTAAAGTGAGCTGAAGCAAACAGACCAACAGCTCCACCAGACTACCCACTTAATGCTGTAAACAGACTTTAAATGAACTAAATCAGTCTCAGTGATGGTATGTGGGTACAATCTACTGCTCTTATACACGAGGGAATCCTATAAGAATTATACCGCACGTCATATGCAGGCAATCTGCATACTACTGATTAATAATATAGTGAACTATTATTGTATGCTCCCTGCGATTTGTGTCCAGAGAACACTACCAACATATTCAGTAGTTCAGTGAGAGGAAGAACAACACGCTGCATACAGTGTTCTTACTCAGATTTTCTGTTATCAACTGAATGCATATAGATTCCCATGGGGAAAGAATGCACACAGTTTACACTACTGTAGTGATATGTCACCATAGTAACAACACATTAAATGTTCCACATCAGAGAGGGAAAACGTTAACTTGTACTGATGCTTGATTCTCGAGAGTTTTACAAGATAAAACAAGAATTGCGGGATCACATAACACACGAAAATCCATCTCGTCAGGCTTCAAGTAATGCGTGTCCTGTAAGCTCGGACCAATCCGCATTATGTAGATGTGTGTGGGAGAGAGAGAAATGTTCTTTATTAATCCCACATTGGGTTTGCTAATACCTGGATCAATCATTACCTTCTCATAAAGTTTTTATTCAAACTAGGGATCTGAGACAAAAGAGTGTCACCGGGGGGATACACACAGGTGTCGACCACTGGCTGTATATAAGAAGTGGATGTAGTCATCGTGACATCACCCATTGGTTTGTGGACTGACGTTTTGAAGACTCGAGATCTGCGATTTGGCCGTCGCCATCTTGGCTTTTTGCAACCAATGAACGGAAGTGACCATATTTGGAATGCGAAGGAGTGACGTAGAGACGCTGTATACGTCTCTGGTAGAGAGACCTGTCAATCACAAGGTAGCCCCGCCCTAAAGCATACCCTGCTTTATTTGACTCTAAATTACCATCATTTACTAAATGAACATCATGCTGTATTGAAGAAGACTTGAAACTAGAGAAATTCATGTTTACAATGTTTACTGAGGTAACAAATCAAGAGAGAAGTAGAGTCATTTTCTCATAGACTTCTATACAACCAGACTTCTTTTTGAAACCAGAGGAGTCGCCCCCTGCTGGTCAGTAGAGAGAATGCAAGTTTTAAGACACTTCTGCATTGGCTTCACTCATCAGAAGTGCAGGTTGCCGCCTGTTGAAGAACAGGTTGAAACACTTCCAACTCTTTCCTCCACTTCTAACCTTTATCATTTCTTTTCCAGAGCCAGTTCCTCTTAGTAGCATATGAAAGAAAGGTTTATGATTTCTTTGATTCATCGTACCAAAACCATGGATCAAAGCATTAGTTCTGAGATATATAACACTATTTGAAGTGCATTGAAGCAGGACTGTTGACTCAAGTTACTCTGAGAGGAACTACTACTATACTTCAACAGCCACTTCTCAACCAAGATCACACATTGTTCCATTCTCACAAATCTTTATTATGGAAAAGAACCAACTGTCACAATCTAAAACAGAAACACTTTTACACCAAAGCTACTTAACACTTTCCCATTTAAGGCTTTGAAGAACACACAATAGAAATCAATCCAGTAAGACACTCAACAGAACTCATGAGCTGATCTGTTCCAAGGCCTCAGATGTTTAGGACGTATGTTAACAGCTGAAAGGGTTCTTGGAGCAGATGAAGCGGTAAGAAGAGCCACAATTGGTGTTACCCCAACCATCTGAAATTTCATTTAAAAAAGAGAAAAAATAAGTAACATGTTTGTAAATAACAAATAACACACCATTATGTTCACGGTAATATCACTGATATGCTTTGATCCACAAATTGGGTAAATCAGCAGTCAGACCAAAAGAAGAGTGACAAATGTGTGTGGTTGGCTTGTACTCCAGGCCCCTGAAGTACAGGTCAGTGACCCAGATCAAGAACATAATCAATATATATACAGATTTCTGAGATCAAGACAGAAATCCAAGTGAAAGTATTGAAACGTTGAACTAGTAAAGGTAGCCAGCCAAAGCAAAGTGGACTTACAGGAGGTGCGTAAGTGGACGCAGGGCAAGCTGCTGGAGGAGGACTGGGAGTACCAGTTGGTGTAATAGAAACCCTCACGGTCAATCCACATCCACCGGCCCTAGAAGACAACGAGCATGAGAGTAAGGAAGTGTTGTCCTCGTCTCTTCATTTGCTCTTGTGTGATTCTAGACCTCCTTTGGACCAGGTCCTGGACTTGAACTGAACTGACTGCCAGGTATTTCTTTATAAATTCAGACCTGCAGGTTGAAGCCTCCCAGCCATGCAATGCTCTGACCGGTTATCTGCGTCATCTGCTGGAGGAAGCTGTACTGTCTGGGGTTGGTGACCGAGGCCAGGTGGGCGCCCAGGCCGTTGCAGTGCTCCTGTTGGACAGAGGAAGCACGTAAATAGTTGAGTAAATACATTTCTTCATGTTCTTCCTCCGAATGGAATTGTTTGAACGGTGACAGACTGATCACCTTCCAGTGGAACATTAAGATGAACTAAATTAACAAGTCTACCAGATAACTTATTGAGCTGCTCACAATAACAACACAGAAGTGTAACAGTGGCAGTACCTCAGCGCTGAACCAGGTCATGGGAGTGTTGATGAATGTAAAGCAGCGAGACTCATAGCTGAACCAGCCGCTTGGACAGAAGATAAAACGAGCTACAGACAGACGGAAGAGAGAGAATGTTGCCTTTAACAGAGCAGTTTTACTGAAACACACTGATAATAGGTCCTTTCTAATCTCCATTTATACAGCCTCCTACAGCAGAAACAGCTGCTCTAATGACACCAACATCTGTCTGTATGTATCTGATATATACTATCTGGAGAATAGTTAGCAGAGGAGTCAAAACTAGACGACCGGTTAACAGCCTAGGACCTGCAAAAATACTGCTGCAGTCATCAAAGCACGTCATGTTTATACCTTCTACATGACATTTGTGATATTTGGAGAGAGGAGTTTGACTTTTATTCTATTTTCTCTCTCATTGTTGTTGCCATGAGAACCTCACTCATGAATCAACATAAAGGAAATATTAAAACAATGATGTGGCACTTACATTCAGGTGCTGCTGCCTCCTCAAACACAGGTGCTGCACAAACAGAGAAACAGTCAACACAATGATTAGTAATATCTATATATACTGTATTTATGTATATACTGCAGGATCAAAATGTGTCAATATGTGTGTTGAGTATTCTCATTATGCCCATAACAATTGTTTAAAATGTCTAATGAACTTTTCTATAGTACATCAAATGGATAAAGTATACCTGTGATATTTCAAATATGTATTTCCTCGCTTTGTGTACTGTAAGCAGCCACAGAGTACAGTATATTGTTGAGAATGACATGTGGCCTTTCTCATTACCGTTTCTGGGAACAGGGACAGAATCTTCTGGCACAGATACTTCCCCATCTTTCATCATCTTCTCCTCCATCTCTGAAACACCAACAGCTTCATCAGACCTCATTTCAGTTGACAGTATTTTACTTTACAGTAAGCAACTATAAGAAGTCAAGGATGTCGGGTGTAAATCATTAGTAAGTAAGTAAAGATGTATTTATATAGCACTTTGTATAACACGTGGTTGCAAAGTGCTTGCCACACAAACTGTTAAAAGAGTATAAACCCATGTTCTATGGTTAAGTTCACAAACCACCAGACGATGAAAGACAGACCAAAAAGACATGACAACATAAAGCACAGAACAGGGAGAGACACAAATACAACAGGGATGAGATCCATGGAAAGACTTGCCTATAAAGATGGGTTTTTAGAAGCTGCTTAAAACTGTCTCAGCAGATCTGATCGATTGGGGAAGATGATCCCAGATGTTGGGGCTAAAACAGCAGAGGCACGATCGGCGTTTGTTTTGCAGTTGGAGCTGAGGATTGATAATCTGAACGATCTGAGGACCGGAGTGTTGGAAAGGTTGTAACAAGGAACAAGGGGACCAGAAATGAAGCTCTGTGAGCCGCTAGGATGGCCGTGTACTTAAATGCTAACATCAGCATGCTATCATGCTCAGAATGACATTGCCAACATGCTGCTGTTCAGCAGGTATGCTTACCCTGTTGACCAGTTCAGTGTAGCCTGTTACAGGATCATGCTAACATTAGCTAAGTAGCACTAACACAAAGTACAGCTGAGGCTGACAGAATGTCATCAGGTCGCTCCACTCATGACACAAGCGTGACCAAAAAATACATATAAGTTCTGACTAGAGTGATACAGCTACACTTCCAAGTTTCACATATGCCACAGTTTGTCATCTCATTTTAAACTGTGATGGTTACTTTTTCCTTTTAGTGTGCAAAGGTCACTCCATACGACTTAACAGAACCTAAAGGAAAAGGTAACGAATGTTGGTCTTAAATCTTAGCAAGCACGAGTGAGCAACACCAGCTCTAATCCGGAGGCCGAGAGTTGTCAGGGCTGTGCTGTCGAGCTATTTTGATCATTTGTTAAGCTAATGTTCTCACATGGTTAGTAGCTGTCATAGTGCAGGGTGAATAAAACATGAGATTTAAAGAGGACACTAACCAGGTACAGCTACTATCTGTTCCTTCAGGTCCTCCACTGCTGCTTCTGTGGATGAATCACATCAGTGGTGGTGTTAGATAGACGAAGGTCTTCCTGTCTGACTCTCTGAGTATTAAAGCAAAGACCTTCAATACTGACCTGGAGCCTTCTCTTTGTCTTCTGCCGGAGCTGCAGACAAAAACACAACACTGTCAGTAACAGTAGTGACCCTCGCTGTTCACTACTACACACAGCTTTACAACAGAGATCACTGTGACAGAGGCTTGCTGATTGACTCACGGATGATGTGTGTGTGTTCTGTCTAAATGGTCTGTGTTTGTGTTGAATGTCACCTGCAAATGAAGCACAGAGGAGAAGGGAGAGGACCAGGAGAGTCTTCATGGTGATGAACAACGGAATGTTCTGTGTGGAGAAGAAAAAAACGACAATGAATACACAGAGGAGAGCAGAACCACGAGCTCCACTGAATGAAGAGAAACACAGCAGGTGTCCTACCTGTCAGGTTAATGTGAGGCGAAGATATTCAGGTATCAGCTGAGTGATGCAGTGACGATGAGGAGGTTTCCCTGCTCTTTATATACACACTCTCGAACCACACTGAGTGAGGTTCACGTGGGCCGTGGTTTGTCAGAACGTGCCAGAGTGTGTCGATGTTTGTCTATGACTCAGCCCCGTCTACAGGAAGATGATTGCACATAAAGATATGAAGCTGAACTCTAATCTTTCTTCCTGATAATAAGTAAACAGTTTACAGTTTATTGTTTCTTTCTGATCAGGTCAATGCTAAAAAAAAAGTCAAACTGGACTGGATTTTAAGCTACAGTAAGACGTCAGAGCTCAGTTATTGTGTTATGACAGAATGAAGTGCAGGCAGAGGGGACGCTACAGTGGGGAGGGGATTCAAAATGAGAGCTATTGTATTGAATTGTGTTTTATTGTATTTCTTCTCCGCGACCCGCTCCCTTTAATTCCACTGCTGTGTGTGTCAGCTGTGTGCTATGCATTTGTATTTTAAAAGAGACTACATCATAAGGACCGTCAGTTAGCGGCCGTAGTAACTTGAGTTCAGCTAGTGCAAATGCCAATTTAGTGCAACTAATATAACACAAACAAATAACACACTTACCGACAAACATTCCAAATTACATCAATAAATGGTTTTGATGTAGCTGTGTTCTTGCTATGGTAATGCCAAAGCTGAGCTAAGCCAGCTGTAAACGTACATTAAATGAAGCTAGTTGGCTTTTTTTCATCTAGCCGATGGCTGTAAATGTGGATTGTATGGACCCAGTGGCAAAGGTGAAATGCTGACCGTTACGTTTGGTGCAGGTAGCCAGGAATGACACATTAAGTAAGAGTACAAAAGTATGTAGAGCAAAATGTATTTAAGTATAAAAGTAGAGGTAGTCACCATGCAGGAAAAAATGCTTCTGTCAGTGTTACATTACTATTACTATTACTACATTATTCTTACTGATGCACGTACATGTTAACCCTGCAGCTGATTGTGGTGGTGTTTTGTTTTTTTAACAATTGTACATTCTGCTGGTCAGTGTAATGTATAACTATGTATTTTAGAGCTGCAGCCTCTGTTGTGGGGTATGGCTTGGTTGGGACACAGCAACACCAAGAATTGTGTTAGCCCCACCACGATGGAACAACCGAGAACATGACCGAGCACAATAAGACGACCCGTTCCATTTTCATAAATGTTCACTTTTGAATGATGTGTACAGTAGCTTCACGCATGGAAACAGTCACATAGGGTGATTGATCGGTTACTGAAATTAGCTTTGCAGAATTTAAACTATTTCCTCATAATGTTGAGGTCTTAAATGAAGGTCATCATTATAGGCCACGCCCCTCCTTCCCATAAACAGCTACTACACATGTGGCTGTGTCCACATGGGAAGAATCACAGTGGGATAAAGTTTGTTTAGCGTTCCTGTAAATCTCCAGTGGATTATTATTACCTTTATATTCGTGCCTAAATCAAGGACACAAGACGCCTACAAGGAAATAACACAAAGTTTTATTGTCTATTTCTCAAGAGTTTACAGACATTTATGAATACAAAGATTAAGAATTGCATGTGATAAAGGCAGAGCCATAATCTACACTGCTGGGAATGTTACTGTTCCTGCAGTGATAAGGAACAAACTGGTTCCTAGCTTTCTGTCATAATAATATTATTAAACTTAATTTGTGTAACACTATCTTAAAGACGTTACAAGGTCCTTCACAGCAAGAAAAAAAAATACAATAAAACAATAATGATAAAATACAATATAGATTTATTGCAATAAAATAAAGAATAAAAGTATTTTAAAAGAAAAATGTTTGAGAAGAGATTTAAAGTTTGTGATAGATTTAGCACAGCTTTTTCTCAGCAGGTAAATGGTTTGAGAGTTTGGGTACCCGGACTGCAAAAGCCCTTTAGCCCTTCGTCACCAGTTGGGTTCTGCTAACGCTACCAGCTGATATAAGAGGGCACACAGGCTCTTAGGGGGTAAGCAGGTCTTTCATGTTACCAGGGGCCCGGTTATTTAAAGTCTTGAAGGTCAACAACAATATTCTCAATCATAAGGGAACTGGGAGCCAATGCAGGGACGCCAAAATCTGAGTTATATGATGTTCTCTTGAACCAGGGATGATCCTAGTTTCAGCATGTTGGACCAATTGAAGGCAATGGAGGGAAGACTGGGTAATACCTGGGTAATACCTGAGTAATACCTGGGTAATACCTGAGTAATACCTGAGTAATACCTGAGTAATACCTGGGTAATACCTGAGTAATACCTGAGTAATACCTGAGTAATACCTGGGTAATACCTGGGTAATACCTGGGTAATACCTGAGTGATACCTGAGTAATACCTGAGTAATACCTGGGTAATACCTGAGTAATACCTGAGTAATACCTGAGTAATACCTGGGTAATACCTGAGTAATCCTTGGGTAATACCTGAGTAATCCTTGGGTAATACCTGGGTAATACCTGAGTAATCCTTGGGTAATACCTGGGTAATACCTGGGTAATACCTGAGTAATCCTTGGGTAATACCTGAGTAATCCTTGGGTAATACCTGTGTAATACCTGAGTAATCCTTGGGTAATACCTGGGTAATACCTGGGTAATACCTGAGTAATACCTGAGTAATCCCTGGGTAATACCTGAGTAATACCTGGGTAATACCTGGGTAATACCTGAGTAATACCTGAGTAATACCTGGGTAATACCTGTAGCATTACAGTCGTCACGGATTTATGGAACATATTTGGTTGATGTGTACCCACTTTACCAGTTTCCAGAGGACATGGATATGAATTCTCTAATCCATTCAATGTGTCTACGGGGAGCCCTGCCCAGCTCTCATCAGCACACAGCATTGATAGTAAGAAGCCGGCTTAGAAAAAAAGTTTCCAGCCTTTAAACAATTTAAAGTAGAATAGAATGCATTTATCATTGCACATTGTACAACATAATTTGCTTTGCAGCCCCTGAAACAGCACGTTAACAATCACACACACACACACACACACACACACACACACACACACGACTTACAGATAAATAGCAGTAATAAAAAGAAAGATAAAAAAGAAGTAATAAAAAGAAGTGTATATTTAAAATTATACTTGCTCCGAAATCTTAAAGCTTAGTTTAGTTTATTTGCACAATTATTTGGATACAAAAAACATACAATAGGAAGTGCAGTGATTTCAGTAAGGGAGAGGAAGGAAGCCTGCAGGTTTTTCAGAGACGTTCCCTATTTAAACAAAAAATAAATGTACTCTTCTAAGACAAAAACAAAACAACAAGCGAACACTTTGAAAGAAGAGAAAAATAACTAGAATGCATGTACAGGCATCAGAAGACTTCTAGTGAGGACGAGGAGGATGAAGAACAGTCGTACTCGCTCTGTGAGCGTGTAACAGGTGTCTTTAACGAGTGTGAGGGTCGCCTTTTCTCAGAGAGCCGTGCTCAGCTTGAGCTTGGGCAAATGTCTCATACTTAAAATTGCAAGGTTTTTGAGGGAAGTTTGGTGCAGGAGTTTTTGGAAAAGAGGAATGTATTTCATCAAGTTACATTTTTAACAGTTAAGTGGAGTTATCAGAGAGATATATAGTGAGATAAAAGAAAAAGGTACAATATAATGTTTCCTGGTTCAGATTCAGATTTATGATAGTTAGTTAAAGGGTGTGGACTGTCAGGAAAAGCAGGGCCGACTGCTGAAGGAAGAGGAGATAAAGAGGCAAATAGAAGGTAAATGATTGACCTGTTATTAAGAACAGTGCATAGCTTCCAGTAAAACATTTGATCCTTTCATTTTATAGCTATGATGACAGACAGGCACACCAAACTGTGTGCACAGATATGGTGACGGAAAGGAAATAAAAAAAACAAGCTTGTTGGTATCAGACACAGAGGGGCACTGCAAGCATCCACTCTGTCTGATGAGTTGGGAGTGAGAACGGGTTGGTGCGACAGGCTCAATCAGACTGAGACATTAAAGTGGATCCTGAGATCAGGCCTTGCTCCTTTTCTTTCAGTGCATTCTGGACATTTTCCAGAGAGTTTATGAAAAATTTGAGCGTTAGGACAACCAGAAATGACCTGGCTCCTGGACCTTCCTACTGGACAGGGTTTTAAGAGTAGCAACTTATACTGTGGTATAACCTAATACTGAAGGCTTTCTGCCTTCATTAGATCATGGAAACACGGGGATGGAGGGAGGGGTTTGACATGCAACAAAGGTCAAAGTCAAACCAGGGGCATTACTGTTATACAGTGTGTGTCTTAACCAGTAGGCCAGCAGCAGTCCTCCTGTTGCAGATTATTATGGGCTCATTACAAGTCTTCTTGTAGATGATGTATTGGTTGCAGATTACATAGTGTTGTCTGTGTAGTGTTGGTTAGCGGCCAGGCCACAAAAGTGCTATCTGACAAGAACAGACAATGTCTACAGATGTATGACCTTAAAACGCTGAGCTGAGCAGGAATGAGCTTCATTCTGAACTTTATTGATAACCGGAACAGTGCACATCAGAAGCCTTGCTGTCAATGTGACAGTCAGCCAGAAGGCTAGTTTCCGTCTGTACTCCCTGCACTAGATGACTGACCTTAAACTATACATCATTACTTTTTTATCTTGACACTTTCTTGGCTTGTTTGAAGACACTTTATTCAACATTATGAAGATTCACCCACTGGTGGTCAGAGTGAAACACATGGAGATATCTCATATTTTCATCTCGACATAAAAACAGTTTCTGTGCTTGTGGACGCATCATTCTGTGTGTTCAAGTATGACACATATGGTACAATTATTAGTATAAAATACATCTGGTTCTCTATTAATGTATCCTGACATGAATGTCTGCCTTCACTTCAACTAAAAGTTTATTCAATTCAATTTATTTTTGTATAGCCCAAAATCACAAATTACAAATTTGCCTCAGAGGGCTTTACAATATGTACACATACGGCATCCTCTGTCCCGGAACCCTCACATCGGAACAGGAAGAACTCCCCCAAAAAACCCTTTAATTAGAGGGGAGAAAAGAGGAAGAGACCTCAGGGAGAGCAACAGAGGAGGATCCTCTCCCAGGACGGACAGAAGTGTGACAGATGTCAAGTGTACAGAATGAACCACATAACAGAGTTACAACACATTCAATGCATATGACAGAACCACAGCAGGAGGAGAGACCAGGGTCCAGGTATAACCAGGATCCATGGAAACCTGCAAGGGGAGATACCACAAAGACTCCGGGGAAGAAGCAAAGTCAGTACTGAGCATTAATACATGAATTCATACAGAAGGAGATGAAGAAGAGGAGAGAGGAGCTCAGTGCATCCTAGGAAGTCCCCCGGCAGTCTAGGCCTATAGCAGCTTATCTAGGGGCTGGTCCAAGGCAAACCTGAGCCAGCCCTAACTAGAAGCACTATCAAAAAGGAAAGTCTTAAGCCTTCTCTTAAATGTGGTGAGTGTGTCTGCCCCCCGGACTGAAACGGGAAGCTGGTTCCACAAAACAGGAGCTTGATAACTGAAGGCTCTGGCTCCCATCCTACTTTTTAAGACTCTAGGAAATGCAAGTAACCCTGAGTTTAGGAAGCGCAGCTCTCTAGGATAATATGGTACTATAAGCTCTTTAATATATGATGGTGCTGGTTGAGTGCAGGAGATTATTAATGTTCTCTAATAGTTATAATCGTATCATTAAAGAAGTTCATGAAGTCATTACTACTGAGGTCTACAGGAATACTCTGTCAGCCTGGCTACAGTGCTGAAGAGAAACCTGGGCTTGTTCTTATTTGTCTCTATTAATGATGAGTAATAAGCTGCTCTGGCATTACAGAGGGCCTTCTTATATGTCTGAAGACTGTCTTGCCAGACTAACCGAGATTCTTCCAAGTTAGTGGAACGCCATGTTCTTTCAAGTTTTCGCGATGTTTGCTTTAATTTGCAGATTTTAGGGTTATACCATGGAGCGAACCTCCTTTGTTTTACTAACTTCTTTTTTAGAGGAGTGATAGAGTCTAGTGTCATTCTCAGTGAGCCTGTAGCACAATCGAGAAGATGATCAACCTGGGTCGGACTGAAGTTATCACAGGAGTCCTCTGTTATATTGAAGCACTGGTATTGCGTTAAATACAGACGGTTTCAGTCAGACAAAATAAATCAATATGATTATCTGATATTAACTAATTTACTAATACAGCTTTAGATGACAGAGATCTGATATTTAAGAGTCCACATTTAATTATCCTATTTTGTTGCACTGTTGCGTTGGTATTAACTTGGATTAGGTTATTTTGTTTAACTCCTCGACTGTTTACTTTTGATTTAATACATTTAAGAGGCTGTGGGGCAGACACAGTCTCTATATGGTTTAGAAGATCTGCTCAACGCAACTGACCATAGAAAAATAATAGTCCAGCAATTCCAAAACCAACTAAATAATAGACTATATGGAAAGAAATGGCACAACGTCCTGCAGTGAGAGCGATGCCTGTTATCTGTGCATGAAGGCAGTAGAGTTTACACTGGTCGCTGCCTGAAGGATTTCATCCTGTAACTCCAGTGTTTCTCGATACATTGGGCCGGGCTTACTGGACTGTAATCTGTGCCACGCTGCTGGCTTCACCACAACAGAGCCACCGGTGTCCTCTTGTGCGCACGGAGCAGAAAGTCACCCACTATTGAGGGGGATTCGATTTAGGGTGAGATTGACCCTAAAGTGGAGATGGTTGGGGTCGGACATTTAATTGACTGTTAGTGTCAGGGCAGCCCGTTGGTCAGGGATAGAACCTGAGATAATGAAACCCTTAGCACAGCCGCTGGGAGATAGCTGGGAGATAGCTGTGTGGAGCAATGTAGTTAGCTATGTATTCACCTTCATCCATTTTCAATCAAATTAGCCAAATAGATGACATCCTTTTAGTCAAAGAAGTTCTTAGGGTCGGCTGTGGCACACTGGGTTAAGAGGGTCGTCCAGTAACCGCAATGTTGAAGGTTCGATCCTTGGCTGGGACGTGTTGTGTGTCAAAGTGTCCCTGTGCAAGACACGGAACCCTTAACTGCTCCCTGGTGCTTCTCAGCAGCCCACTGGTCCCTATAAACTAGGGATGGGTTAAATGCAGAGGTCATATTTTGTGTATGTGTATATGACAATAAAAAGACATAATCTTATCTAAGGAGAGAAAATCAAATGCTCTGCTAGGTGACCGACAGGATGGACATCTACAGTATGTGAAACATGATGCAGCATTAACAGCCTGGCGAATAAAACACCACGCGCATTAAGCGAGAACGTTTAAGGTGTTATTCCCTCTCAGTTTTGCAGCCTAGACTGACTCAGCAGCTGAGCTCGTTGCAAGTGTTCCAGCTTAAAGATTCTTCCAGACAGCTGCAGCTCCACCTACAGCGTCTTCCTGCAACCTACACCACTGCATCCTGTCCTATTGACAAGACCTCAGTGGAACAGCAGAAACCAGAGATACACTCGTAAATATTACCTTTCAGATAACAGGCAAAGACAAAGCTGTGTAGGAATGGCTGATACATTAAAGTTAGCTTTTAGTCTACATTTTTACGACATATTTTTCTTCTCACAGGAGTTTCCATACATTCACTCACTGTGATGCTGAACTACGTGGACCAGAAAGAGCTCTTCTAATCCTCACTCACGGTAGTGTTCATCAGGCTGATGTATAGCAGGATGAGATATTTGGTAGTGCTTCAGTGTTTAGCCAATTCAAGTATGGAATCAAAAATGGGTCAAATGTAGTGTAGCTGTGTGTCTCCATATCTGACTGGGTGCAAACATTTTGAATGTATACATTCAAATGTTGGAATATGTAAACAACGTTCTGAACAAATGAATTTTAATGTTTGAATGTGTAAACATTTTTGAATCCAGATGGTGATCTGTAGCTGTGCATGATGACATCTTGTGAACAAATGAAAAGGATTTGTCTTGAACCGGCTTCATAAAGACCTTTGGAGGGTGAGATGAAGGGAGAGAGGCCGGAGGAAAACCACAGAAAGAACTGGAGCTCTTGTTCATTCTGAGGTCAGAGGCCACACACACAAACACAAACACATTAGCTGTGTCCCGATTCAGGAGCCGCATCCTTCGGAGGACCATGAAGACCTCGATGGCCGAACCGAGCGCCTAGCAACCATCTATGGTTGACAAGAAAGAGCATGAAAGAGGTCACTAATGTTGAGTGAATACTAATTATGAGACTTAGTTTATAGTTTGGTTATTGGTCCCTGATCTCAGGGTGGTGCCCAGTTATTTATTATATTTGTTAATAATCTTATTGACATTAATAATTTATTGATGTCAATAATACATTTTTCATATTTGCTGATAACCAAACACGCTGCTGCCGGATGCTAAGTCTCTGCTGGTCTGCTGGACCTGGATGGGATGCCACAATAAAGGCCCTTGTGTATTCTGTCAGTGTTCACATCATCTGGGGTGTACTCTAAATCTGTTCTGCAAAACATTTTAAGTAATTAGGTATCACAGCTTTACAATTTCACCCTTTCTCTGTCTGGGAATGCTGGTATTGGCAGTACAACATGTAGTCAGTGAAAGAGAGGCTTTATCTACACAATGTACTTACAAGTGTTTCATGTCTGTTTAATTTCAGTTATAATATGATGCTGGATAGTTTAATAAATAATATTTTGAGACTCAAATCTGAATATAATCACTAAAATGTATCTGTCAGGTAAATGTAGTACTACAGTGTACACACAAGTAGCATATAGCTGAGTTGCATGTTTTCCAAGTATTATGGGGCCTTTTGTAAGTTATTTTGGGGTATACAGTGACTAAGAACAGTAACATAATTCAATATTTGTCATATCTAATCTTCATAATGGATACCTAGCAGGCCCATTGCCTACCTTGACTAAAGGTGAAGTCTGCTCCTGGTGTTCCTTCCTGTGAACCAGAGTGTATTTCTGAGTAGATGTGACTTGCATGTGTAAAACTACACCATGGCAGTCGTGTTTCTGGGAAGCTCAGAACAGAAAGACAATTGAATGACCTTTTCAATGATTTTTAATTCTTTACATTTCCCCACAACAAAACAAAGCAACATTGCATATCAAGTCAGAAATCCCCAAAAATGGAACAAAATACTTAAAAGTTATTTACGCTGGACAATTATTTTTAATTATATTCTGCCTTGGTCTAAAGATGATAAACATCTCTTACTTCATCGTTTGATTTTGATTATATGATGATTTTTTTAAATAATAAAGCTCCCTCTTTATCATTAAAATAGGTAATGATTCTGCTGTGACCAGAATCAACTTGGTCACCGCTGATAAACAATGAAATAATAACACTCAGTACAAGCAGCACCTGTACATTGTGATGCAATACAACAAATACTACCTCTCTGAAGCCTACAATGTCAATTCCCTGCAGAATAATTTGAGAGGCCAATGTTTCTGTATTGTATTGCATTCTATTTGAAGGTGCACCTGCTGTATATTCTGTCTAGTCTGCTACAGACCGCTTTCAGATGAGCAGCATGTCATTTTTCAACAAGGCGCTGCAAAGCATGGGCAGTATGTCACACATAGAAACTTTAACTATTTTACATATCGTTATGTAATCACTCATTAAAGCTCATCATTAAACAATTGTCACATTTCTTGTATCAACACTGTACAAGCTTTCTATTCACAGATTTGACTGGAAGCCATGTTGTGCTCTCAGCCTGAAGGAATTCACAGCAAAACAGTTTCAAATCCTCTTTCTTCACGGTTTGCTGGCTTTGTAACATTCAAGTGCTTCTTTAAAGCAACAGTATATTTATTCTCTCTATCACACTTAACTCTTCTTATATGAACTCCTTAACTGTGCCTGCACAGGCAAGGAGAAGGTGGGTGTTGAGAGGAGGGGGGACCAAAATCCTTTAGCTTTCTGAGTCTCTGTCATTTTATACTGAGGTTTAAAACTTTAAAAAAAATGAAATGACTCAACTCATTAAAGAAATACATGACCCCCAAAATGACAATTTTTCTCACATGCCTCCATGGTTCCTCATAAACATGGGCTGATATTTGTGTTTGTGAGGTAGTGAGCACATGTCTGGATAAATTAGACTTTCATTTTACTGTGTTGTTTTTTTACATTCACTTCAATTCGTCAAGACCGTTCTCCATTTTTGAATCACTGTTCACTAAAAGAACCCGATTCTTTCAGTCTGCTTCTTTATGCTAAGCTAAGTTGATCAGCAAACTACAAATGAACACACAGACATGACAGTGGTATCAGTCTACTATTCAACTTTTCCAACTATTCCTTACCCACTGGGTTATTAATTGCAATACTACCTGCATGTTATGTGTGCTACATTCAGCACACATACTTTAAGAGTAGAAACTACCTCTTCAAATGTTGAATATATTGCCATATATAAATGCTATGTGAGATCCTATGTCTCACCCCCCTTAGTTACTGTTGCGAGGTCAGAAAGGCTTAAACGGCGAAGAGTCCAGGAGCAGCAGAGCTTTTCTGACAACCGCCGCTAGATGACACTGTGGTAGGGCGCCGCCATTTTGGTCTGAACACGCCATTGAGTCTGCGGTCATCAATGTATACAAATATGTCTGTAAATCCCGGGATCATTTTTTTTAAGGTACATCTGACACTTAAATGGCCTCCGTGCACGCTCATATGACTTATCCGGGCCTGCCGGCTCCTTGCTAGCTGTATGTGGCTGTAATAATGGATATATTGGCTGAATTGTAAAGCCTGTACCGTGGTGGATGTATGAACGTCAGCCATGTAACTAGTAGCCGAGTAGCACAACATGAACTGAATTTAACGCAGTATTAGTTTTGGGTAACTTATTAACACACAGGCCAAAGCAAGGCCACAACCTGTTCTGTGCAGCCACGGTCTGTGGTCTGTTGTACATGTATGTTGGAGGTCCTTGACATGAAAAGGTTGAGCTTGTTCTCAAAATCCCAAGAGTGCTTGATTTTTCCTTTATGCTTCTCTGGGAGGCGGGGCAAAGATAAATAAATAAATAGTTATAATAGTATGCATATTTCTAATATTTATACTTTTCACCACAGACCGTTTAAGTAGATACATTAAATATATGACAAAGAATACTCTGTAGGTGGACGTCTAACTGTTCTTCGATATACGGTAGTCGCCTTCAGTCCAAAATGGTGGAGGCGTAGCTTTGCTGCTGCGCGCTGATGTTGCAATGAAACAATTAGATTTCATTTCTCATCAATATCAGTTCTTTGATGCTAGTTCAGTATGACCGGGTGCCGCAGTGTGTAATCGATTTCTGGGCGCCAGGCAATATAGAAGTCGACAGCAAGACCTACAGTATGCAATGAAATCTATTATCAGGATGACACATTTTACACGGGGGACTTCTACCGTTGGGATGCAAGACGTCGTGTATATCCAAATAAATAACAACAAAAAATGACTTTGGGGCGGCACAGAGTATAGTACAAACAAAGAAACCAAACCAGACAGAATCATGCAGGTTGAACAGAGAGGTTTTCGAAAGGGCCGCTCGGACACACTACGGCTTTTGTCCTTCACCAAATTCAACACCAAATGAAATGTCCTCGTAGTAACTGTGTACAATGTAATGTGTCCGTGAAGAATGTGGCACCAATGAACAGTTGTAGCATCGTGAAATATAATTGGAAAGTTGACGGAGGTTCTGCCGGATTCAAAGCTCACTCAACTGTTACCAGAGCACAAAGCGAAAAGGGGTGGGACTTAAGAAGCGCCAATTACAGGATCATTGTCACTTAGAGAAGAGTCATCCAGTCAGCAAAGTGGCTTTGTGAACATTGAGCGAGCAAAGCTACTGTTCTTACTGGATCAAGTAACGTGGTAGAAACAAAACCCCTGAGTGTGTAGAATTTAGCAAAAGTGTGTTTCAATATTTATGAATTCAACTTTCCATTTATGTATTTCTTACATCGTCACATTTTAAACATCTCGTTATCTTGAGATAAACATTTTTTGTAGTGACCATAATTGTCTCGTTTCTTTCAGGATTACAAATGACGTTTTGTCATTTACAGCTAATTAACCTTGAAGGGCAGGTTCACAATTCTGCTAATAGTGAGGTGCCCATACACTGAGTACTGTAACCATTCCTCCTGTTCATACTGGTCATGAAGAGATCTCTTACTGATGCACCTTTAATGTATGTCCACAGCCCTCTTACAATCTGTTTAGTAAGTGACTCCCTCTGTTTGTTACTCTCCCTCCACTGCAGCTCAACAGGAAACAGCTCAGGACAACACAGCGGGAATTTTATAATAAATCAAGTGTACAAATATCCACTTGATTTGTCTCAGACTGCTGAAGCCTCATTGTTACTAAATAAACGGTTTTCTTCAGAGCAAGGAATGTGGATTTTGTCCCTCATAACTTCCATAGAAAAGGTATTAGGAAGAGATCTTTCAACAGCCAGTATGAACATGAAGATTGATTACAGCAAGCTAAAGCTAAGTCAGTGTACACACGTTCACCGGACTATTGTTTGAAGACAGACTTGAATCAGTTGTGAAGCTATTCTTTAAGTAGACATTAAAAATATGTCCAAATGATCTTGCTATGTCAAGATGACAGATAGTGCGCATAACTGTAACATACAGTATGTGAACGCCTGCTTTATTGAATTCTATATTAATAATGTTTATTAAAGGGGAACACCACCTAAATAAAGAATTGCTCTCAGTGTCATCTAAAACGTCTCTCAGTTCACTGTCACAATTCATGGAGCAGTTTCACTCTTTATACACATTTGAGTTTTAGCATTCTAGCTTTTGGGAGAGAGTTGCTCATATTTGCTAATATTTATAGACCGTCTTAGAAAATAACTTGTATAAATTATGAAAATTGGGTGTTGTTCCCCTTTAACGCAAGCAAGTTTTAAGCACATTTAATAATCAAAAAAGTTAAGTTACACTTTGAAAAATGACTGGAAACACTCGTAATAGAGCTACTGTGCGTGATTAAAAGTGAACAGGATAAAATGTGCAGAAGCAGGATATGGTCCTTGTATTTTCATGTTCTTTTGTCACTTAATGCTTGGGTCAAGGGTTAGAGGACTGGAAACTTACTCAGCATGCAAATCCCCAGTCCATCACATGTCCACTGAGTGCTAACCACTGCGCCACCTTTACATATCCTTTTTAAATGATATGATGGCATCTAGTGAAAAGTCAAAGAGCATTTTCTAAATGAGAAGCCTGACGGTAGGGTTACACATGTAACTTCCTGTTCCATCGTAAACTTTATGAAAATGTGTCACTGCTGGATATAATCTGGTGTTTTGTTTGTTTTAAAGAAAGATAAAAGAAGACTTTGCTCAATATGTTTTTTGTCTTGTTTTGATTTTGCTAGATGTCATAGTTTTCAGCCCAGAGAGAGGTCACATCCTCACAATATTAAACTACTGAACGTTGTCATATCAATCGATCGTTTCACTCCTGTCAGTCATCTTAAACAGTATGCCCATTTGGTGAGTATCCATTAGCCGCATGCCCTTTGGCTTGGCTTTTAGCAGTCCCACTATCTGATTGGGTTAGAGGAGCATTCTCTTTGATTGATTGGCTGGCAGCCAACCTATCCCGCTCAGCCTTTGCCCTGATCAGGTTTCTACGGTGATAGAACAGATAGCCTGGCAACAGGAAGCCAGCCAGCGAGAAGATGAGAAGGACCAAATTGATCTGTTGTAAGGAGAGACATGTCAGTGCATGTTACAAAACCTGTTGTATGTATTCACATCCTGATGGTGTGTGTGTGTGTGTGTGTGTGTGTCTGTGTGTGCGTGTGTGTGCTCCCTACCCAGTAAGGATCTCCACTCAGGTGTCCCACCATCAGAATGAACAGTGGTTGTTGAAGCAAGGCGAAAGCAGCACTGATCATTGACTGCATGCCTGTCAGTGTTCCAAAGTGGTTGGCTGGGTACCTAAAGCAAGGTGGGAGATAGAAATGATCACAATCATCAGATTAAAAACAAAGAGAAATGTCTTTTCATTACAGTTAAAACAGTCTAACCCTAGCAATATAGGAGGATCAAGTACCAATTCTGAGTGGTGGAACGTAACTAAGTACATTTACTCAAGTACTGTATTCAAGCAAACATACTTCCATTTATTTGCTATTGCATACTTCTACTCCTCTACACCTCAGGGAGAGGGAAATACTGTACGTTTCGCTCCGATACATTTATAGTTGGTGTGAATGCTGGAAAGCATTTACTGGAGGCCACTATGTTAGGACATCCCACACTCACAATGTGAAATGATCCGAGTGTGGGAAAGAAACAGTATGCATACCCAAAACCTAAGCAATGAAAATGTGATGCCAAGAGGGACTGATTGTCTGTTGCCCCCTGGCCCTACTGGCTTTTTACCCATACTGTCGTCAGTTGCTTATAGTTGGCTGAAGTTCGTTTTTTTAAAAGATACTGACTGTGGTCACCATGAACAATGTGGATTATCCTTTACAGTACACATTTAAAAGTCTGCCTTCTGAAGAAGAATGTAAGAATAAACACCTTGGTGTGCACTAACCACGGAATATTGTTAGAAACCAAACCGCTGGTAAAAATAACCAGATTTATTTAAGTGGTTCTCCAGAAAAAATGGCTAATTGCTAACTTGTCAGAAAGGATGTTTTTTTGCCTCAAGTGTGTGTTATGCCTATGCCTTCAGCATCTCTGGCATCTTTCTGAGAGGAAATATGTAAGCAGCAGGACAACGCGGTAAAATTTGGCAAAAATAGCTGCTCAAACTGACAGCACATACAGACTTAGGCAGTTTAACGGGAACCAAACATTGTGTTTGCATCTGTCCAGAGTAGGTTTTGTTTCACCACACCTGTGTTTATGGCTGAGGGGGATTGCAGAGCCAGGTGGCAATTCTTTGTGGGTTTCTTCACATTTCATTTTGAATATAAAGATTCCAGTGGTGGTACTCACACAGCAGCATAGAGTCCTCCACAGCAGGAGTGGATAAATCCTCTCACGATGGTATGCAGAACAAACGACACCACCTAATAGAGGAAACACAAAGAGCAGATTAATACATGATCATCAAAAGTGACACTTTGTATTTGTTTATCTGTGTGTCTGTAAAGTCATAGGCATTGCTTCTGTATTAGTATAATATGTCAAACAGGTTGTATTCCTGAACAGTATTTTTCTAACCTGTAAAGGCAGGTTGTCAAACATGGAAATTATTCCGAAGGTGACCAATAGGAGGTTGGTGACGATGAAAGCTCTCATGGCATTGGTCAGTTTCTGGATCTTTCTGTCTCTCTTTGGGGGATCTGATTGGCTGAACGGGACAAACGTCAAAAGAGGCGGAGGGGTGGATGCAGAGTATGAAACTGTTTCTTTGGTCTTTTACAGTGTGGCCAAGGAGAGGATCACTTCAGGGCCAGTATGGGCAGCAACCCAAAGCTATTTCAATGTACATACAACATTTGAGAGAAACCTTCTAAGACTAATGTATTAAAAACATCCTCTGTGTTGCCGACTGCTGTACAGCAATGTATAAATATAGCAACACGATGTCTAAACCTAAAGAGAACTCACTGGACCCTCTTCATACCTCTTCTCTGTTTGTGTGTTGGCTTTTTCCTCTTCACACTCCTTCAACCTCCAGTCCATGATGTAGCCAATCAAAGGACAAGTCAGTAGACACAGCAGCTGCAGCGTACCGAAGATAGATGAGTAGAAACCCACTGAGGAGGACACGCCGAGATAGAGTGAAGTCCAGAAGAACACGTGGAGAGAAGACAGATTGAAGCCGCGACTCACAGAAGGCTACTTATTGTCTTATTTTAGAAATTCTGAGGTCATAACACACAAATGTTTTAAGGTTTCTTTTCCCGATACGAAGGTCTAAATGATGATTCAACCGTTCAGATGGTGAAACACTGGATTCTTCTGGACAAGCACTGGGTCTAAAAATACTGGGATCAGTGTAACACAAGGCCCAAGTACACAGAGGGCATGACCTCAGTCACATGTTGGTTATCATCCACCTGATGAATACAGTATCATAACAACAATAAGGTTGTAATATTTTTATTGGATCCCACACTGGTAAACTTAAAATACTTTATTGTAAATTCTAATACTAATGTATTTTCAATAATGTGTTTCAATAATAATGTCTTTTTTCCAATATTGTAACTGCTCCCTCAAAGGCCTGATGTGAATACATTTCTGTACATTTAAAGACGTCAAGTAGACACAAAATACAACTAGAAACATCAGTCTAAACATTGTAGGAACTCCACTGAGCCTCTAACTCTTACCTTGTTCCTCCATGTCCTTCTGCAGCTCTTCTGAGGCTGAAACAACAACAGCGTCTGGTCAGCTTGTTTGACTCAGGCTCTTCTCAATCACTGTTCATACTCATACCTATGAATTGTAAATCACTGTATTTTGTATATACTCCATGTAGTAGTGAGCCAGGGCACGCAGGGCTGCCGCTAAGGAAGTCAGGTGATGTGGTATAAAGATATGATTAAGTCAGTGTGTTATGATTCTTCACCTATAATGTTCTTCATTGTTGACAAGTGATACCAGACAATGTCCATGTTCTTGTCATTGTTTTGTTCAATGATAACAAAGTAGTATTCCAATTATTTAAAAATATTCAGGTAGGTTATCATTCTTACGGTTGGGGTTGCCGTGGGTGACCAGGAACTCCAGCATCTTGTTCATGGCACCCATGAAGAAGATCAGCCTCAGCTGGGTCATTGCCATGGTGATGATACTCCACAGAAAGATGGGAGAGCACATAGAATGACAGAGTGGCACCGAGCCTGAAGAAGAAGAGAGAGAGATAATGTGTATAGAGGACCACTCATGGAGTCACTCAGTGTCCAGTTAAATTATAACTATTCACTGTTCAGTTCCATGGAAAATTCCCAGAATACACTGTTTCTCTTTCAATTCTCATGGCACTGACCCTGGATTTAGCGTTACATTATTAACATGCTCAACTTCAGAGGTTAATGAAGCTAAGCGGATGTTCAGTCAGGAAGACTCTTTACTCTTCTTTTCATTCATAATCTCTCTATCAGCTGATTGTGGGCGTTCACTTTAAGTTAACCAACCAGATTCTGCACAGTTTTCTGAAGCCAATCACATCGTTGCTCTCAAACTTTAGGAGTGTTCTGCTCTCTGCTGCTGTCAGATGTCATTTCAGCACAATCGGATGCGACCCTCCTCCACCCCAGTCCCCTCCAGTCAGCATCACAGTCATGCTCCTCATTCATCATCGGGTTGTAGCAGCTCCCTTCATCACCACCACCACCAGTGGACTACAGGGGGATTCTGCCTCATGTGACCTCAGCATCACTACCACTCTGTTATCCTACTTCAGGATTCCAATCGCCACAGACGTTGCACATTTCAAATTTCAAATGATAAATTATTGTTAAATTATAATGAAGTCTCTCCTGATTGAAATGGAGATAACTGATGCTGTTCAGTGTCCTAATGTTCATTGAATCAGTATCCAAATTCACTGAATTCACTACCAGCAGAGCAAGGAACAAGTTTGAAACACTCCCATGCAATGGATGAGACTAATAGAGCACGTTGAAGCCTCAGGGAGTTTGACACTACATTAAAAGAACCAGTTTCACTGTGAAACAAAAGTAGTTCCAAAGTATACTGTCTATCCATGTTGGCAAAAGTTGAATCCACTAGCACAGGGGTCACTAATAGGCGGACCACAGTCCGTATCCAGACCCGGTCCATACCCAGACGCTGTCCTATCCGGACCCAGACGTATAACTGATGGATAATTGAGAATTATACATTTTGGCGGAGCGTTTCTATTTCAACCTGCGCAGCTTTTCTAGTCTTTACGGCACTCACTCAGCAGGAAACAAACCGACCAATTACATGCATTGTAATTCATCTCACGTGACGCTACTCAGCCAATCGAACATGTGTATTCCATAATGCATCGTGCGTCTGGCCTTCTCAATATTGATTTGACAGTTGTTGACTACACAGAGACGTTGTTACTACTACTAGGCTTCTTGAATATATATATATATAAGGCTCCGACTGCAGGTTAAAGGCGGCTGTCCGCAGTGGGCTGGTTGCTGCTGGAGGCTCCACTGGAGTCTGAGCTGAAGGAGTCACTGGTGAACCTGCATGATTACTGATGACAAGCATTAAGAATAGTTATAGAAAAAGCCGATCTTCTCTATGATGGTCTCGTTTACTTATGGAGGCATCAGTATTATATTGTTTTACATTGAGACTGTTTCCCAACCAACTGAAAGCTCCCAGCTCGTTTTCAAACTCAGGGCGTCAAATACCAACGCTTTGCCACGTCTGTCGGCGTCTGATACTGACGCACAAGGCTCCCTTTAGCATCTATATGAAACACAACGGACTTTAAAGTAACTACAATGTAACCCAATCTGGGAAGTGTAGGTGGGTCAAACAAACACAGGACTTTCACCCAGGAGACTGCTGTTTGTGTCTTCTGTAAAACCAACAATGTGTTTTTTGTCTTTGTGTTCATAGGGGAAAGTTTAATTTTCACTTTACAAATGTAGTCTTTTTAATCCAAACCACAATCTTTTTTTCCTAAACCCAACTAAGTGGTTTCGTTGCCTGAATCTAAGCAAATGTTTTAGTTTGAATTCACAACATGAACCCTGTGTTTACGGCGACTGGAGTGGAGCGTCTTAGTTTGACCCGTTGGGCTACCCAGGGCTTTAGAAAGGGACGCCAAGGGGTCTGACCAAGGGATCGGGTTGAAGCCTTTAAACATGTTTAGCATTATATGACGTTCTTTCTGTGAAGGTAGTTAGCTTAGCTTAGCATAAAGAAAGGCTCACATTATATGTTGTTTGTGTAATCCTTATTCAGAGCCTTGTAAGCTGTTTTGTCTGTATGGATTAACATATCCTGGTAAGATGGATATATAAATATAAATACAACAAAAGTTGAAAGTCAATGATAATGTTCCATACCCTGGGTTATGCTTTGAGCATCTGTCTGCTCGGGTTCTGGCTGCTTAGGTCCCATCATGTCTTCCATGACAGTCACATGGGTGACGTACCTGTCCCCAGTCATCTTGTCCTCCGTCACAACTCCACTCAGCTTCACTTTTTTACTGCTGAGAAAAGAGAAGGCGATTGAATGTATGATAAAGAATCTAAAATAACTCCAGCCCTTACCTAATGGTGATCCAATGAGAGGTCATTTACATCTCAAAAACATTTGAACCTGCTGAGTGATAAATCCAGGATTTTTTACTGGACATCTGCTTTCAAGTCGTGGAGTGTCCAACATGTAGATGGCTCAGCATTTAAGTGTTCCGTACATTTAAATACAGTCTGCTTATTATATGGAAAATGTGTGGAAAGTGGAAAATCTGCTTGAAGGTGTCGGAGGCAAGGGGTTACCTAACTCATGAGGAACCAGGTTTCTCTGCAGTGACCACTGCTGCAATCTTTGATTGCATTAATACAACCCACAGTTTGCTAACCTCCCATCTAGATCACAAGGTTATCAGATATGTCTTTCACTCGCATAACTCATACAACAACAGATACACTCTCATTTTAATTTATACAGATGTGTGAACCGGCTGTGAGGCAGTCAGCCAGGGGCCAGTTAAGACTAGTGAGTTTGGAGTCAGCAGTCAGTCAATGGCAGAATGAAACAGGCAATAAAAAGGGTGCTTTGAGAACGTGCGAGTCTCTGCAACCACCAGAGAGGTCCTTGAGCACGCAGCCATAAATGAGCACCCCAAATAATGTGCAGTTCGGTGCAGCAGTGTGCAAGATTATCTGTGGACAGATAAAGCTCACACTCACGCACACACAACGGATCTCATTATCTCCTGGTGTAGATAATAATGATCCTGTGATGACTGGGAATGGTCATATCAATTTTCATGGCCATCTATCCAGTAGTTGAGTAGTTATCATGCTCTAGTGTTGGACTGTTTTCCCATTGGCCTGACAGACCAGCTGAATCTGTTCAAGTCTTCAGTCTCTGTTCTGCAATCTGCCAGACTGGTCACTATGCAAGGAGCCAATTCATTACTGTATAATATAGTAAGGAGATTAACTAAGCCGAAGTAGTACCTGGGGGGAAATTGAGATATATATCTAGAGCTATTCATTTGAAACACGTCAGCCACGTTTCTCTGATCACTCAGCATAATAGGATATGAATGGATTTCACATGCTCACATATTGAGCTGTTTGCTACGCTTCCCCCAAGTGGACACAAATAATAGTTATAATGCAGCTTCAAAATCTAGTTTTAATCATAATTGAATGTGTCTTCCCATAAAGAACCTAAAATAACGGAGGTTATGGAGTGGCACGGTGAAACTCGTAACTGGATTTTCCGGTGAAGGTTGTGATTGTGTGTGTTTTCACAGGTACAATAATGTTACTACAGGATGTGCACTGACGTGTATCTGATGTCTTCAGGTGCAGGGAAGGATTCAGCAGGCCAGTTGAGGAAACAGTTTATGAAGACTGTGCAGGCCATACCTGACCAAACCCACATGATGACACGGAACGACACGCCAAGGTCATAAATCAACTGGAGCGGTAAGAGGAGGGTTTGGGAGGAAGACAGGTAAAGAGAGAAACAGGCAGAAGAGGAATGAGGGAGAAGGAAAATATGATGAAGTCGAGATGAAATGAAATGTGATTTGTTGAACGTATATAGATCACATCTCCGGTCATATTGTGTACGGAGAGCAACAATATGTGCTCAACAAATTTACAAAATAACAATTTCTCCATATTTTTACATCACAATCCAATGACCTTTTCTTCCTGTAAAACAAAATAAGCCGAGTGCGTACGTAAGCCAGTACCAAACAATTTCAACCAGTAAACAAACATCATGACATCCCATCATCAATCAATCTGCAACTTTTAGTGACAACGGAGGTGTGTGTGGAGCCACAGTCCTCTGCAGAGCCTTATCGCTACATCCTTTGCCCGCCTGTGTTTTAGTGATCCATCACTAATCTATTCATCATCCTGAGTTCTCATCTTTTTCATTCTTCCTTCCATCTTCTCTCTCTCTCTCCATCTTTCTTCTCTCTTTTCTTTCTGTCTTTGTTTCTGTTCCCGTAACTCTTCTTGTACTTTTCCTACAGCTTTCAGCAATCACATGTATTCAAAAATCATATTCTTCACTATAGAACATTGTAATAGGCACAATTGGCAAATATGTTGCTGACTAAATATTTTATGATAAAACTGCACAAGCAAGTTCGTGACAACAATCCTAAATAAGTCTTTTTTGTGACGATTATGTTGGATAAAAAGGATATGTGTGTGTGTGTGTGTGTGTGTACCTTGACACCAGGGAAGGTGACAGCTGAAGAAGCATAGGAGCCGATCATCAGGGAGAGGATGGTGGATCGTACATTCCCAAACATGTTAGGCAGCTAGATGACAGAGAGAGAGATGAAAGACAAAGGAGACTTCTATAATATCAGACAAAGATATGAACCATCCTTACCAGTCAGCAGTAAATGTGAGCTCAATGTGTGCTTCATCTATTAATCAGCTACTGTATGACCTTTGATCTCTTTCAGGCATTTCTGTAGTCAACATACAACGTAAAACAGACTAAAATGAATGAACAAAAATCACTAACTACATCACTGTTATGAGTAAACTAATGTACGTTCTCAGTGATTCAGATGCACTTTCCACCACTAGGCGGTGCCACCGCATTCTCACACAAGCTTTTCATGAAGGGTGGACATTGAGCTGATTAACATAAACACACACACACACACACAAACACAACCAATGTAGTATAATTCATGATATATATAGTCACTATTTGATATGAAAACTACTATAACAGCTTTTTGCACAGAAGCTCCCTGTGAAAGCTGTGCAGCTTGCTTATAAACACATTGATCTGCACTATAGCTGTATTCTCACACATATTACACAATAAAAACAACATTTACCTGTAATTATTAATAACAAACAGACACACACACCTGCCTCTATAAATATGGTGACATATTGATTCGAACCTGTTGGCATCAGCTTCACTCAGCCCTGCACTAATGCAACCAAATGAAACATGTGCATGACGTCTGTGGAAAATGAAGGTGTAATGTCAGCAGTCGGTCAGACGGCAGAGGTCTCGTCAGGTGCTAGTGAGGCGTTCGAGGAACTTGTGTCCCCCCCCCCACCCCCCCCCCTACACACTAGCCCTGTGTGATTGTCATCCATCCTTTTGTCACGGAAACCTGGCTTGTGTGTGTGCTCATGTGAACATTCTCTGGCCATGCAGATGGTAAGTTCGGCGTGTGTGTGTGTGTGTGTGTGTCTACAGACTTTCACTCTAACTATAGACACAGCTGGAGTGCTGCCAATCACACAGCTGTTCACACTGCAGGCCTTCATGTTCCGTTTAAACGTATTGCTCAAATCAGATTTTATGGATTGGAAAGCCCAATTGGCTTTTTTTGGAGGGAACCAGGGCAATGATAACTTCCTGTTAGCCTACAAAATGACGTCATCCCTGCACAACTTTATGGTGTACGTAGCCGAGGTCATGTCAAAAACACAAACACTGAAAAAAACTTGTGTCCCTGAAGTGTCCCTAACTCTGATATTCATTCCTGCTAGCTGCTTCATTGCGATGTGGGGCACTGGGCCCAAACACAGGACTGTTCCACCTCTGACAACACTATCGACTGATACCCTTCTCTAGGCTGCAGCAAACAAAAAAAGTTCAGACTTGGCTCTTTGACAATCAAGTAGTTTGTTGTGTACTCTGCTTGTGTGTTTTCACCTCTGTGTTATCTCAAACTCTCTAATCTAACTTATTCTGCATACAAGCTTTCCCAAATGAAATGAAAACTACTGTTCATGAAGTGGTTTGGTGTATAGGCACACTATGCTAGCATATTTCTATTTAAAATCTGAACAAAAATAGCTCTAATACATCTGTATAACATTGGACTAAGTGATGTATTGACAGTACTGGTCCTGCTAACAGATTGTTCAAAAGCATATTGCTTCAACAAGGAGACAAGAAACCTAATACTGAGCCATGATTTGTATTATCTGAAGACCATGTGCTTTCAGCTGATGGTGCAGATGTATTTATGTGATTCCTCTCTACTCGTAAGGCAACAAATGAACTCCTCCTTTCCTATTAATGTGTTGCTCTGTGTACCTATTTCATTAGCTCATGTCAATTAACATATCGGATCTATCCAGTCCGTAATGATTAATTACATAGTCATTGTGGAATTGATTAGTGCTTTTCCAGGATATTCGTTAGTAGTAGTGCTAGTAACAGCATGGACCCTGTAGCCCTCAAGGGGTTTCCATCAAGTCCAGTGCTCTTCAACTTTATTGAGGAAGTATGCGAGCACAATAAACTAAAATAACGAATGTTAAAACGTGGCTTGACTCTCTAATAGACAGGGCTACAACAATGTAGAACAAGGCACAACCCACATTAGTTAATGTTTAACTTTAGTGGTGCAAATGCCCCAAAGAACTTTGCAATGAATCACTTGGACACAAAGTCACCGGGGCTGTTGGGCACATAGCAATTGCCTGCTTTGTGTGGTTGGTAATCCAGTTTTGAGAACTTTGGGAACAGTTGTAGTGGTGGTAACAAAAGTAGTAGCAGTAAAACAGTTTATGTTGTTTATTGATGTTGATGACCAAATATTAGCTGTTTGTCTCTCCATCAGTCTACAGTCCTCAAGCTCAACTAATGTCATAACTCTGCTCAGTGATGTTCCATGTTGTTGCTTTGCTTCCACCTCTGTTTCTTCTATTCTTATCTGCCCTCCCTCTTTTCCATGGTTCTCCCGCTGTCTTTCCATTCACTTTACCATCTGTTCTGGCCTTCAGTTCCCTCTTCTCTCTTTCATTATTTTGCACTGCTGTAGTGCACACGTAGTTAAGAGATCAAACAAATATGAGGCAAAAAACGTAGCAACATGAAGTTATCTCCACAGGTGATCAATTCCCCAATATACATTGTCAACTCCAGAGGTGGATCACACTGAAGGGCCATATACATGTTTTACTGCACAGTGGCCGGTGCATAGCGATGGCAGTGTCCAGCCCAAACCCCAGACTAGATTGGTGATATTGCACAATTCTACAAAAAACTGAATTATGTTCATGTCAAGGTGTTTCAAACTCTCTCTCTCTGTCTGCCCATTGCAGCTACAGTATGGTACGGTTAGGAAAAGATCATGGTTATTGCAAACTATGGTTAAGATGTGAATATTTTGTTAAGGTTCAGAATAAATGTTACGGCTTAAGTAAAAGGCGAACATTAAATGCATCCTACAGTTGAACCACCTCCTAATAACCTCATTAAGATGCCAGCATGATGGGATGCTACATCATTACCGGACAATGCATATAGTCAAAAACAATGTAATTAACACAATGACAAGAACAAACTCACAAGAACCAGTCACATATATATTTATATGACAACAAAGCAGATAGAATAACATAAAACCCAAATAACACGATTCAACTGGCCTCTGCACATTCCAGCAACACTAGTGGCGCTAAAACACGCATTCCACCACACACTGAAGGGCACCATTCAAATATTATTCTCATCAGAGGGAACAATACCAACCATATCATTAAAAACGACACAATAGAAAATGAACACAGTAACGCTACTGCAGATGTAAAAAAACAAAAGCAGTTCATTTACCAAAGCTGCTGTTCACTTAAAGACAAAGTCCATCCTCCTTTATTTTTGTTAATAAAGAGTTTAATCACGCGGTTGTTCAGTACATCGCTGCGGTTCAGTTCCAGCCAGACGTCCTTCTCGATTCATGGACACCAGTGAAGACAGTCGAGCCTCCACAGTTGTATTTCTTAAATATGTTTTCATGCGTTTGAGGGCTGAAAATGTCCGCTCGCTAGCAAGTTTCACAACAGTCACGCTAGCCCAGGCAGGCAGAGCCTCACCTGTCATCATGAAAAGTAAAAAACAAATAATGATAAAATAAAATAAAAATTAATATTTCTCTACTGATCTGTGCTATAAATGTAATTTCTGTATGATTTCAATAATTTTAAGCATTTTTATAATCAAAATCGCAGAATTTGCTCATGTCCTGTTCTAACAGAGGAGACACGTGAGGTGAGGCAGCGTCGAGCTGTGCCTCACCTCAGATTGCGTAATCCCTAACAAACTAGGTTGAGCGCGTGCCTTTTGCTTTCTCATTGTTTGTCACCACTGTAATATTTGCAGACACTTGTATTATATGTCCTTTCTTTCTATAGAATAAGTCATGTATTTCATGTATGTGTAGAACTTATTTAGTCTTGCTGATCTGACAGAAACCGCAGTGAAGAAGCACAGAAGGGAGGCAAACAGTACCTCTGCCTCACTGAAGGGGGCGTGCGAGAGTCCACGGGTCGGGTTTCTGCCTGTAGTTCCGTTGCTCTTCTTCTACACTTCTCTTCTTCTTCTTATATTTAGCTTTGACCGCAAAAATGTAAGATTCTATATCTAAGCTTAAACATTTCTCAAAAGGGAAATATGACCAAATCAACAGCAATTCAATGTCGCACTGGTAAAGTAACCTTTTATGTGTTTGTTGTTCTCTCAATACATCCGTGGTTGCTACACAGATTATCGCAGGATTTCGCATTATTTGCAGGTGGCTCCCGCGAGCGGTCCGCTTCTGAAACGCTTGTGGCGCACGCGCTCCCGGTGGAATCAAATATGTACCTTACCTATGTGTGTGTACCTAAGAATACTGATATGAAATATGAAGAACAACCAGTAGTCAATGTGCAAGCTGCCAATTGAATGGTGATTTAAGCTACTCTATTGGGTTCATATATTTGTAAATCTGACTCTGAAAGAGTCAGTGCCTCACTAGCCACTAACCTCACCGCACGTCACTGATGCTCACCTACTTGTAGGCCAGCTAGCAGCTCTGGCACGTCAAAGAATATGCCCAACATGTCAAACTAAAGATCTGATTAGTTGAAGACTATGACAATCAAAAATAAAAGTCCTCATTTACTTAAATTGCAAAAGTTTTCACTTGCAATTCTGAAGGCCTGGGCAGATTTGTTGAGTTAGAGACAGCACTGGGGTGAAATCTGATTGGATAAAAGCTCTACTTAAAACAAGCTGTGCTGGAAGCGCAACTGAGGAAGACTGTTGCTCTGCAATGAGATAATAAGCTAATGGGAAAAACATTTTAGAATACATGTAGTGTATTTATGAAAAATAATTACATTATAAAATAGCTATAACTTTGTGATTCTGTCTAGACCAGCAGCCCTGACGGCCCACCACTGGACAGAACACACTCATCAATATCGGAGAAGGACGCTCAGGAATTTACCTAATTCCTGGCGTTGGACCTTGAGACGATCACCGCACACACCAAGACCTGCTGGTAAGTGGAGTCAACTCCCCCAGGAAGGAGCGCTGGGATGGAAGCTAAGCTAACCCAGCTAGGACCTAAGGCTATTCCTCCACCCAGTCTGCTCCTGGCTAATGTCCAGTTGAATGAAAATTCAGGCAAACTCAGCAACAGGAGGTCGGTGACTATTGTGCCAACAGAGACCAGGCTCCATCGTGGCATCCCACATCAAGCATCAATTGACAGGTGGAGCGCAGGACAGAGAGCAGAACTCCAGTGGGACGAGGCATACTCTGTGTGAACATCAATGATGCCTGGTGCTCAAACATACTTAAAGTTGATGAACGTTTCCCTGATGGTGAATTTTTTATGTTTAGTTGCCGGCCATGTTATCTGCCCAGATGCAAATTCAAACTACAGGAAAGCACCATTGTTTTTGTTTTGTTTTGTCATTTTGTAGCAAATGGCAATGTGCAAACCTGATTTGCATAATGACAATAGATTATCCTTGAATCCTTGAGCTATATTGTGTTTATTTTGAACCAGCATTACGGATGCAAACAAGCTACACAAGGTGGTGCACAGTGTGGACACAGTATACTTGCTAAACACCATCATGAATCAAAGTTGTTTTTCACTGCAAGTTTTAATGTTAGCTAGCATTACCAACAATGCTACTGCTAGCTAACATAAATTGGTCCTTGCTCACTTGTAGCTCCTTGTTCATTTTCTAGCTGAGAGTGTTAGCTAGCCTACGCCAGGATGCTATTTGTTGATTTCAGCTCCACTTTTAACACAATAGTCCCCCATAAACTGGTAAACAAATTCAATAACCTTGGATTATCCACTACACTCTGCTCATGGATTATGGACTTCATACAAACAGACCAATAACCGTCAGAATGGGCAACCGCACATCCTCCACCCTCATCCTGAACACAGGAGCACTACAGGGCTGTGTGCTCAGTCTGGCCCTTTTCACTCTTTACACCCATGACTGCACACCCATCCACTATTGTGAAGTTCGCTAATGACACCACTATAGTAGGACTGATATCAAACAACGAGGAGGCGCACTACAGAGAGGAGGTACAACATCTGGTTGAGTGGTGTACTGACAATAACCTGGTCCTTAACACTATAAAAACCAAAGAGAATCATCGTGGATTTCAGGAAAACCAGGAAGACCACACCTCCCCCTCCACATAAACGGTGAGGAGGTGGAGAGTGTAAGTGACATCAAATTCCTAAAATCCACATCACAAAGGATCTGACATGGGCCCTTAACACCTCTGGTGAAGAAAGCCCAACAGAGGCTCTTCTTCTTGAGGAAACTCCAAAAAAGCCAAACTCCCCTCTCAGCTCCTAGTCAACTTCTACAGGAGCACCATAGAGTCAATTATCTGCCACTGCGCCACCGTGTGGTACACCTGCTGCACGGCAGAGAGCCGGAGAGACCTGGCCCTGGAAGTTAAAACAGCGCAGAGGATCGTAGGAACCGAGCTCCCGACTCTGGACACGGTGTATGCTAGCCGTCTAGACAAGAAGGCTATCAGCAAGGACCCAACCCACCCAGGTCACAGTCTGTTTGTCCCCCTCATTATTCTATAGGCATTACATTTTACAATCAACATTTACTTCATAATGAGAAGTTAAAAGGACATTTGCCACTTTAAAACAGCACTGCTGGCTCTGGCCAGTCAGTTTATTATAGTACAAACTGCCTTGCAAAGTTCACAGGGCATGTGCTTGCAGCTAGTTAGGTTAGCTGGGAATGTACACTGTTTACCTCAAGTAGTTATGTAAGAGCTTATCATCAAGATAATACACGGCAGACACAAACACACACCAGACCAGAAATGACAGCAGTGAGGCCAGAATGACCATGTCAAGTCCAGGACATGGTCTAGGTGAGAGAGAGACTTGACAAAGGGAGTGGGCTGTCGGAGGGTGTGTTGTCCGCCCATGCTTTGGATTGGCTGAGAGGCCACATCAGAATTTAGAACAACTGGTACAGCATGTGCTGCTTGGCAAAATGTGCACGCACACGCGCACACACACACACACACACACACACACACACACACACACAGTAACGTGCGGTGAAGTTCGTGGCTGGTGAGGCACACTCTTTCAGAGTCAGATTTACAAATATATGAAGCCAATATAGAGTATCTTAAATCACCATTTAATTGGCAGCTTGCACATTGACTACTGGTTGTTTTTCATATTTTATATCAGCATTCTTTACACACACATAGGTAAGGTATATATTTGATTCCACCAGGAGCGTCTGCTCCGCGATCTGCGACCTGCCCCACCGGGAGCGTTTCAGAAGTGGAGCGCTCGCGGGCACCACCCGCGAAAATCGCGAGATCCCTCGATAATCTGTAACAACCACGGATTTATAGAGAGAACCACAAACACATACAATGTTACTTTACCTGTCCAACGTTGAATTGCTGTTGATTTGGTCATATTTCCCTGTTTTTTGAGAATTGTTAAAGCTTAGATATTTAATCTTCAATGTTTGCGGTCAAAGCAAAATATAAGAAGAAGAAGAGAAATGTAGAAGAAGAGTAACGGAACTACAAGCATGAACCCGACCCGTGGGCTCTCGCACGCCCCCTTCAGTGAGGCAGAGGTACTGTTTGCCTCCCCTCTGTCCTTCTTCACTGCGGTTTCTATCAGATCAGCAAGACTAAATATGTTCTACACATACATGAAATACATGACTTATTCTATGGAAAGAAAGGACATATAATACAAGTGTCTACAAATATTACGGTGGTGACAAACAATGAGAAAGCAAAAGGCACGCGCTCAACCTGTCTCTGAGGGATTGCGCAATCTGAGGTGCGGCACAGCTCGTCGCATGCCTCACCTCACGTGTCTCCTCTGTTAGAACAGGACATGAGCAAATTCTGCGATTTTGACTAGAAAGATGCTTAAAATGATTGAAATCATACAGAAATGACATTTATAGTACAGATCAGTAGATAAATATCATTTATTTTATTTTATCATTATTTATTTTTTACTTTTCATGATGGCAGGTGAGGCTCTGCCTCCTCTGACCGCACGTCCCTGCACACAACACACACACACAACACACACACACACACACACACACACACACACACACACACACACAACACACACACACACACACACAGATGAACATGTGTTTATAAGCCTATAAGCAGTCCAACCACACACACGTTGTTTGGAACATGACTATTGAACTTTATGCTTGTTGATATTTGTTCGGGACTCAAAAGAGTAAATCCAACTCTCTGGCCACATCCCAGTCTGTGACGTCACTGCAGAGGTTTTGATGTTGACAGAGAGAGAGCTTTGGAAAGTGCGTATATGGGGCATCCTGGTGACCTAGCATTAGTCTATGCAATGTACCGTGATGTGATGTCCAAGGTGCAAGTCCAGACAGCAGAGACCATTGTTGTCCCTGTCCCCTTTTCTACTTCATGACTGCCACACTGGTTGGCTTCTGCTGCACTGATGATGTACACAGGCTGATGAGAAGGCCTCATTTAGTTTGACATTGAGATGCTAATTATCTTTAATTTCATCAGCACAATTATAAAATGTCAAAGAGTACTGAAAATGATTGGCAGTCATCATCAATTCAAAATAGGAAAACTCAAAGAAGCAGTGTACGTTGCTAATGCTCCATTCATTGACTTCTATTTATTTGGCTGTAAACACGACATTTACCTTATAAAGTTGAGCATGTTATCAAACTGTTGTCTATTTACACAGCCAGCGGACACGGAGCAACATCAGCATTCAATTGGAGTTGTATTGGTGTCCACCTGATGAAATAAAGGCTTTTAGCTCTGTTTTGTCTCAACCAACTACTAAGAAAAATGTCACTTTAGATGCTGAATGCTCCGCTTTGATCACCGGCTAGTCTATAACATTGTTGCTGTTTGATGATGGGCGGGTAGTGTAAAGTGGATGAACTGAAATCAGTGGGAATTAACTTCATGAGATGGAACAGCTGCAGGTCGTAAAACCAAAACAGTGAGCTGAAAAATGCTAAGCTGCTTTGTAGAGCTGAGGGGAACTGCAGAGCAAGGTGAGGATTGTCTGTGGGTTTGTCACTACAAGAGAAAACGTTCCCATTATGCACAATTCATTTGATGTGACTTGGGGCGACTGTGGCTCAGTGGTAGAGCAGGGTCGTCCTTCAATCAGAGGAGCGGCGGTTCCATCCCCGGCTCACTAGTCCATGTCAATGTGTCCTTGGGCAAGACCCTTAACCCCAAACTGCTCCAGTAGCTGTGCCTACAGTGTGTGAATGTTGTATGAACATTAGATAGTCCTGGTGGGCAGCTGGCACCGTGCATGGTAGCCCCTCTCATCAGTGTGTGAATGAATGATGACATGTAGTGTTAAAGAGCTTTGAGTGGTCAGAAGACTAGAGATATACAAGTACAGTCTATTTACCATTTGATTAAAATGATTGATTAGTGCTGCTTTCAATTTATGAAGTGATCAGTGTCTTTAGTGTCTATGTGTTGCTATTTGATTTTTTATCATGTATTATAGTAATATGATATCATAACAGAATTAGTTTTGAGCAGCCGTTCAAAACGTGTGTTACAATATTTCATCGTTAAGATTCAGTGCATTGTGGTCCACTCAGTCCAGTGGGCATGGGCTATTATTGTGAAGAATGCAAATAATGTTAATAACTTAATGATCGGCATTATCATACTGATAACTTAGCATCTGAGCTTTTAAAACATAAAATAGAAACCATAGAAACAGCTGCTTCAACACAACGTATTGTAGTTAAACTAGTTGTATGCTATATTGCCAAACATAACTTTGTACCATATATCAACTTTTGATTTGATTAATTGTTGTCAATATCAATGAAAAAGGAGAGGAATGCCAACACACATACACAGCATTTGTAACATTTTCTCTGGCATTTATCAAGACACCTTCTTGTATGTTAGGCTACAAAACATGGTATAGTCATTTACAACGTGTTGACATCTTCATGCATTGTGTTTGGAGTCAGTTTTAGTCATGGTAAATTGATTTTCAGTAGGAATTATTATCTCGTAACTCAGCATTAAAGATATAGAGGTATTATGGTATTGTATTATTTTCAGGTTCAAACATGTGTTTTGGGTATTTACTGGAACATGTTTACATGCTTTAATATAAAAAATAAACACATGATTTTTCTTATACTGTCTGTCTGTACATAGCTGTATTCGCCTTGAGTCTGAAACGCTCTGTTTTAGCCCCTGTCTCTTTAAGTCCCTCTCTCTGCTCTGATTGGTCTGCGCTGTCGCTGTCTTCATAACGTCACTGCTCGTTTTGATACCTATTTATATAGCACTTAGACCTGTTTTTTGTTTTTTAAAGCACGGAAATCTTACTTTCTACAATATGGGACCTTTACGTTTTACAAAAAGTGCTTTGGTACGACTGCTGCTCCTTCATCAAGAAGGTGGTTTAGCATCTGATCTGGCTGTCTCCTGGATGCTTCCCAGGCATGTCCAACTGAGAGGAGGGATTATAAATCCCAGATGGTCTGGGAACACCTCAGGAGTCCTCAGGAGGATATGGAGGAAGTAGCTAGGCATAGGGGCATCTACTTTACCTAGCCTGGTGCCATGGCTACAAACAGGAATTTTATAATAGAAGTATTTTTCCATGTGAGGAACCATTTCTTAAGTTCCGTTTTGAATACATTTTGATACTTCTCAGCTAGATTTTCAAATTGAGGGTGCAGGCGCCTGTGTGTGAGTGGGAATCATACTGTGAGTGAAGTGAAGGTCAGGCAAATTCCTCCGAAGCCATTGAAGGACACAGCGAGGAAGATGAGGCCAGACAGCACTAAGGGGACACATGGAAATGAAGGTTAAAAACTTTACTGGTACATTCAGCATTATTTACAATGTGGGTGTCAATGGTTGTACCTTTAACCATCCCCAACTGAAAGTCAGTCCACTTAACATGTCCTTTATAATCACTGATTGCATAGATAAACTATGCAGGTGACAAAATGTATTTTTTGTTTGCAACACACAGTTTGGGTATTAATTGTTCTTTCTTTTCCAAGTTACTTAAACTGTTTATAGTCTGTCTTTATGTGACTGCTTACTTTGCTTGTCTTGTTTGAGTCTGTTGTAAAGATGCTGCAGTGTCTCCAGACCTCACAGCGAAGCTGCAGAGTAAAGTCTTACCATAACGGATGATTGCAAAACTACAACTCTTTCCTTTAAGTACTGTATCTCTGTGGGAATATTGTGTTGTTGCAGTAGCAGGATTGAATGGAAGCAAGTGTATGACGATTCGAGGTTTGACATGTTGAACTGTCTTACCTTCGGGGTCATATGCAGCGGCAGCTATCATTGCACAGGAGGCTGCGAAACATGAACTGAAATGTACACAGGATGTCAGAGCACACACGGGGTGTGGTTTCAATGTCATTTTCATTTTACACATTAAACTCTCATCTTTAGATGAAAAGCAGACAATAAACGGACTGTCTGTCTCACCTGCCAATGAGCCTCAGTGGGCGAGGTCCATATCTGTCCATCAATATTCCCAGGGGTAAAGTGGCTGCACTCAAGAGGAACGAGCCAATGGTGAAGCCGAGGTTCAGTACCTCTTCCTGCTCCACACAACTCCGCCAGTCACCATTCTCCATAGAAGTCACGTTGGCGTCGACAGTCTCATTTTCTGGATAGGGTCGTTGAGAGAAAGTCAGGAGAGAATAAACTGTTGAAAGTAGAGGACCAAACACAAGACTAGACATGACAATGGATGAAACAAAATAAACACAAAACACCACTGATAAAGGCCCTGATAACTTAGTCAGTGTTAGAAGTCAGGGGCAAAGCGGCAACCTCAGGGTCTGAAAAATGAAGCCAATGCGGAGGTGCAATAAACCTGCATTCTCTTTAATAGCCATCAGGGGGCGACTCCTCTGGTTGTATAGAAGTCTATGAGAAAATGACTCTACTACTCACTTGATGTATTACCTCAGTAAACATTGGAAACATTTATGGTCTCAATCTCTAGTTTCACGTCTTCTGACTGATCTCAGTTTGTATATGTAAATGATGAAACCTCCATGCACACTAAAGTTAGTAGCGGAGTTCCACAAGGTTCTGTGGTTGAACCAATTCTATTCACCTTATATATGCTTCCTTTAGGCCATTTAATCAGAAAACACTCCATAAACCTTCATTGTTATGCAGATGATACTCAATTATATCTATCGATCAAACCAGATCAAACCAACCAGCTCACTAAACTTCAAGCATGTCTTAAGGACATAAAACCTGGATGAACAGCAACTTCTTAATGTTATTCTACTAGGCTGAGAACACCTCCGAAATCAATTATCTCACGATATAGTTATTGTAGATGGCCTTTCCCTGGCATCCAGCACAACTGTAAAGAATCTCAGTTATCTTCGGATAACTTCGTTATGTCCTTTAACTCCCACATAAAACACATTTCAAGGACTGCATGTTTTCACCTACGTAACTTTGCAAAAGTCAGGCACATCCTGTCTCAAAGCGATGCAGAAATATTATGCATTTGTTACCTCTAGACTAGATTACAGTAATTCCTTATTACCAGGCTGCACTAATAACTCTCTTAAATCTCTCCAGTTGATTCAGAATGCTGCAGCTCGTGTACTAACAAAAACTAAGAAAAGAGAGCGTTTTGTAATAGCTTCTCTGCACTGGCTCCCTGTAAAATCACAAATTTAATTTGAAAATTCTTCTCTTCATCTACAAAGCTCTAATTGGTCAGGCACCATCATATCTTAAGGAGCTTATCCCCTACTAGAGAGCTGCGCTCCCTAAATGCAGGGTTACTTGTGGTTCCTAGAGTTTAAAAAAGTAGAATGGGAGCCAGAGCCTTGAGTTATCAAGCTCATCTTCTGTGGAACCGGCGTGACGTTTATTTGTAAATTATGTTCCCATTTAGAGTCAAATAGACCATAAAGCAGGGTTTGCTTTAGGGGGCGTACCTTGTGATTGTTAAGTTGTTGACAGGTCTGTCATTGAAATCAGTCCTTGAATAAAGACTTGAATAAATCCACCACACCCATGGTCTCCTCAAAGAACCAGAAACACCACTCATAACATGGTCAGAGTGTTTCTTCACCAAGTCATAGGCACCACAGCATTCAGCATCCTCTCTGTGGCACATTTATTCACCAGAAAAGCTGTCAAAATGCACTGTAACGTAAACATCTGTATGTTGGTAAAACTGCAGCTTTGAAACTATTCAAGAGAGAGGTATGTGTCTGATACTGTATATCTGACTGTGGACGATTACTGCACTACAGACAACCAGAGGAGCTGATTGGAGGGTGGTCTTACCAATACAAAGGTGGGAATAGAAGCCTTCATTCTTCAGCATGATGAGCAGTGAGCCCCAGCCCAGCAGAACAGCAGAGAAGAGCAGGTTCTCTATAATGGCTGTGATAGCCATCCACCACCTCCTCCTGTATGCTTGGGCCAAGCTGGGAGCCATGACAGCTGTAGACACACAGGAAAACATTAGACCACCAAATAGCCGGAAAACAAGTTCTCCTGGGAACCAGCAAGTACAACAAATCCTCACTTTGCACCACCCTGTATTACTACCTACTTATGTAGACATTACCCGGAGGAGCAAACAGAAGGCAAATGTCCGAATCAGTTGACATCAAACAGACTTTACCCTGCCGGCTGCCTTGTACAAAGTCTGAGTAATGTTCAGTTGAGCCCATGTGTGAATAGAGTTGCTCATTGTCCAGAGAATTCAGAGAGTGGTTGTGGTTATGATGTTTGTGTCATACAGCTGGCACTAAACCAGAACAACACAAACATCCAGGGTAAAGAAGAAGGGTCACTTACATGAAGACGGAAACGAAAAGTCTAACTTCAAGGGACTCTGTTGTTTGTGACCAAATTGTGCACTGGCTATGTGACCGCGGAGTAATCTACGTCATGTCCTGCCTCCTGCATGCTCTGCCCATGCGCCACCCATCACCTATTTCCACATCGGACACAAATAATCTTCTGCATCAGTGTCACATAACATTCTGCATTTCACCTCAGCTCACAGGTTCTGTCCTAGCAAAGTGTCCCTAAGCAAGGCACTAAAACTAAACAGTAACCTTATATCAGAGGTGCAGTTCTCTTCAATTGAACCTTTTCTGTGGCTTTTCTGGCCACTTGTTTTCTCTCTATCTTGTGTTCTCCTAAAATGGGCACGGGCAAGCGGGTGGTGTGCGTATCTAACTGTCCACCGCTCATCTCTCATACTACTGGACCCATTAGCCTAATATTTAGTGCACATTGCAATGATCCACTGAAGTTAGGGGCGGACAACTGAGTGAGATTCAATTCTTCTTTGTTTGGGGGGAAGAGGGAGACACACCTGGCGGACGACTGTTGCTTGTTGTCCTGTCAGACTAATTTGTAGCAATACCGTGTGTAGCCCTTCTGGTGGGTACAATATTATCATAAGCACTAGAACTGATGGCTAGGGCTACAAAATGGAAACCCAAGTTGTAATAAATCATAGTTCCTTCAAGTTAGTATATCAAAGTTAGTTAACATTTATAGCACATCTTTCTGCTGCTGTAAACCTGGAAGATTTCATCAGTTAGGAATGTTGATGTTGTGAGCTACTTTTAGGCCATAAGGATCCACACGGTTGGTTTTGCTGAGGAACACTGAATGGAAACTTTCAGGAGAACCCTACAGAGTAGGCCTACCCTTTATTCTGTCACCATTAAACACTATCACTGTTGCATCAGTAAAACTCTGTGGAGCTGCACATGGTGTCAGCTGTGAGCTGTCATGAAACCTGAAAGGAAGCATGGGGAGGGGGAAGATGAAACCAAACAGGGAGGAGTTTGACCCCACTTCACCTTCTACTGTAGCTGGATACAGTCTATGAGCTGGACCTATCAAGTGTCCTGCACTGATGTAATCCATGTGCACACACTTAATCAAACACACACAAATATTCCTGTTGAACTACAAATCAGTGGACCCGGTGTTCTTCCCAGCTATGAGTGTGCACATATTTGATAGACTGACTCTGGTGAGTGTGTGTGTGGGTGTGAAGAAAGCAGTGACTCAACCTGAATAAGGCACATGTTTGCACACCGGAAGTCCAGTAGACCACGGAAATAGCAGCCCTCTCTCTCTCTCGCTCGCTCTCTCGCTTGCTCTCTCTCTCTCTCTCTCTCTCTCTCTCTCTCTCTCTCTCTCTCTCTCTCTCTCTCTCTCTCTCTCTATGTCTCTCTCTCTCTCCAAATCACACACACACACTCTCACTCCCAACTCATCAAATACTGACAGTTGGTCAGTGGCTCTATGCTACAAACTACGATGCTCCAGGTTCACCTTTAGTGCCTTTTCATGACGTGTCAGTTTCCACTTGTACCGAGTGTTTTCCAAACGTAAGTTTACTTAGTTTTTAGGTTAACTTGGTCATGTTTAGGTAACAAAACTACCTGGTTAGGTTTAGGAAAAGGTTGTGGTAACTAAATAACTATGTTTGTCATGTAAAATAAGTATGTTTATTACATACCTGGCACACACACACACATATATCAGGAATTGTAGGGAAAACGCTGTTGTGATTTGCGTGTTGTCTTTTCTTCCCAGATACTTCTGTATCTGACGGCAGCAGGGTGGATATTGTCTTTTAATATCATTTGAGCTTTTTGCAGGCACCTCTTGTCACCAATATCACTGATGGTAAATGTACTTGTATAGCACCTTTCTAGTCTTCCGACAACTCAAAGCGCTTTAACGCTACATGTCACACACCCATTCATGTCCAAGGACACATCAACATGGACTGGAGGAGCCGGGGATCTTCTGACTGACGGGATCATCAGCCCTCACTACTGATGTCACTGATGCTCAGTAGATGGGTACCAATTATCTTCGAGGTGGTTTTAATCACCCGCTGTAGAGCCCTCCTGTCCTGGCCGTTCACATACCATGCCAGTTTATAATGTTTCAGTCAGGATGCTTTCTTTTGCTCCTTTGCAAAAGTTAATCTGAACTTGGTACATGAGTTTTGTCTTCTTAAGTTTCTTAAAGAAATACATCCTTTCGTTACCAGGGTGGAGATGTGGCTGGATGAACATGTCCAGCTCTCTGTGATCTTGAGTCCCAGGAACCTCGAACGCTTCACCTGCTCCACCTCAGCCCCACTGTAGACTTGAGCAGGCTGGGTAGTGGCAGAGCCTTAGGTCTTAGCTGCATTAGCTTAACTCATACCCCAGCTCTCTTAGTTGTCTTCCCAGGGCGCTCAATCAGCTTTCACTGGCGTTTGGTCTGGGTGGATGGTTGGAAGATATTGTGGGCGTTGATCGTCTCGAGGTCTGCTTCCTTTTCCCATGTTGATGAGTGTATTTCTGTCATAGATGGATCAAAGTTTATGGGAGCTACTGGCTAATGGTCACCATGGTAACCCTAACTGTTACAGCTTTGGTCTTCACTTTGTGATTTCTGTGTAGTTGGCAGTTAATATAATTTCCAGCAGTCTGATAGGCTGGATATGTTTGCAGCAGCAGCAGATCATCCCAGACAGGTTTCTGCTTTCTTTGTTAAATCATTGTGATCATTGAGTCATCAGCTAATGTGTGAAAAGAAAAAGAGAAATATATAAATATATATAATATATAGCCGCCTATATTATCCATGTGCTAACTAATGTTACACTTGTAGCCTATGTTGCCTATTCTTCCTGTCTAAAGTGAGCCGGTGTAACTTTTGAAAAAGCCAATAACACACAAAATATTCTTCCTCCTACAAATGAAAGTTGAATTCATAAATACAGACCAGTAGCTCATGCTAGTGAGTCAGTGTTCTACTTACTGTAGCATTTAGCATTATCCTGTACTTGTCACTTGGGTGAACAATGGCTGCTATTCAGCTTAAGTTACATAGGCCAAATCATGAGCCTTTATAATTTAAGTGAATAAAACAAGGAACATGTGTCGGACCTGATGGAAATTCACACAATGTCCAAAGGCAGATCATTGACCCTCACACTATAAAGATGCAAGGTGTTGCAGTTTAACCAGTGACCGTGTTAACTGGTGACTTTCAGTATAACTTACTACTTATGGTTGTTGAGGATAATCAACACAGATAATTATTCATTTAAAAATGATTGAAGGCTTTTAAGAGGGCCCCTCATGTTCTGTTGGTGTTTCCATCTTGGGCCACGTGCTAATGTATTCTACACACTCACTAATGCCACAGATCTGGAGAGTCACTTTGTTTAGGTTGCATTCACCATCTTTGCGGTTAATGTCCTTGCATAGCTTGACAAGCTCTCCACACATCCGTTGCCGAGCTGCGTGTGCACACTTATGTACGTCATCATTGTTTACAAACTGTAAAGGGGATTTTTTAAAATCCCTGTCCATTATGTAACATATACAGTATGAGGGGCCCTCACGGACATGTTGGCTGTAAATGTCTAAGAGTCTGTGTAAATGTCCATCAATATTACTTCAAAAAGTACTTCCTAAAAATATTGTTTATGCTTATTATCACAGACCAAAGAGATATTAGAAATGTCCCCTAACAAGGTGGAATGGACTCTTCTAATGAGCACAGTGAGGTTAAAGACGTCCTGCCTACATCTGTCTACATTACATGTTACAGTAATACCTTTTCTCAGTTGGGTTCATAAATGACCGTTTCCAAGTCAAAGTGACCCTCATACATCAACAAATATGTAAAGTTGAATTATACAAAAGCTATGAGCTCCCTTTCATGTTGGACAATTAGACTCAGCCGAGTCAAAACAATGAAGACCAGCGGGTGGTGGTTGACAGAAGAGGGAACTGACGGATCCTAATGCAGTTGTGACAACATGCTGCTACCTCAGAAGTGCCTTCAGAGCACATTGCCATACAGCAGCAGAACAGAGCAGTTATGTTATGAGGGGACGCCCGTCCCTTTGTCTACAATCCAAACTACGCAACATGTTGAAAGTCACTTACTTTATGAGGTGAGCTCCTCCACAGTAGATGATCTCAATATACGGTGAAGATTCAACACGTTATCTTCGCTGCTCCTTCTGTTTCCTGACGGGAGAGTTTGATTGTGTTGTGGAGTTTAATCTTTCTTTCTTTCTCTTGTATTTAAAGTGTGCTATCTCTCCCACTGAGTGGTAGTTGTATTGACTGGCACATGTGCACTCACATTAACTCTCTCTCTCTAAGTACAGTATGTCTATAAATGGAGCTCAAGACTCGCCCGCCCACTGACCTTAACACACACACACACACACACACACACACACACACACACACACACACATACACACACACTTTGCTAAATTTGTCTACACCTAATGTGTCTTACAGTCTGGACAGATCCATAGTTTGCTGTGAGTTGATATCTCCAGTGATTGTTAACACTGAAGTGAAGGATGTACACGTCATTAAACCATTAAAACTCTTTGGTTCCTGAAAGTTTCTCAGCTGACACCAGTGACAGTGATACACTGTCCGCCTGCTCCCTAACCCCATCATGTGGTCAGCTGCAGTATGTCTCTAAGCAGTGGTTGCACACTGAATATACTGTATATCAATATATATATACTGTATATATCAGTCCAAGCTTTAAAAACAAATAAAAGAATATTAGAATAATTTCTGTACTTCACTGGTAGCAGGTGAAGAGAGGCCAGTACAGGGAGGTGTGGTGGGTCTTTCTGGTCGTGGTGAGGCAGCCGACCAGGAACCAGAGGAGGAGGGCTCACTGACTAACTCTATACAGAGAGAACGGCAGCAATCGAGGCGGGAGGGAAAAACTAATTCACTTGTAAATCTTTAACAGGTAGGAATGATTATAATTTTGCAGGAGATCTAAAATGGTGGATAGTGGACAGCTTGGTTGATTTGTTTATCAAATTTCAAACCAGAACCAAAGACTACACAGAGAGTTTTGGGGTGGGACTTCCGTTAGATGTCAGAGGGCATTATGTGTGGTTGCAGAGTAGTCAGCTGGCTGAAGATAGGACCTCGGGTTTATTCTGGTCGAGCTGAAGGAAGCTTTTTGCCATCCAGGATTTAATATCCTCCATGCGATTGTATAGAGTGTTGACACTGCTTGGAACCCCAGGTTTCAGCAGGAGGTACAGCTGGGTGTCGTCAGCATAACAATGGTAGGAGATATTGTATTTTCTCAAAATAAACCCCAGGGGAAGCAAATGTAAGGACAGTAGAATAGGCCGAATATGGAGCCTTTCACTTCGCTGTAATGACATCCCATCCTCTGAGATTCACTGATCTGGCCTGCTTCCACCAGGACACATGACCCAAACAGCTGGAGTCATCACATCACTGCAGCAACAAGCATTCACATATCCTGCAATCATTGACATCCAAGCTGGTAATTCTCTGGCTACTGCTGATGTTTTCAATCCCTGGAATGACAGAATGGTCAAAGTTCTGATCTCAGTATACAGGACATCGACTACAAACGTGTCAGGAACATTACATCTAAGATGTCAAAGTGAATGAAAACGGCAATGGAGTTTTTGTATTGTGTCAAACAAGCGCCACACACTTCACAAATTCTGACCCATTTAATTTATTCTTGTTTTCATCCTTCAACATCATTTCCATGACAACAAACCCTTCAGAAGTGGAATGAATAAGAAAAAACGTTACAAATAGAATCTACTAAATGGTGCTCCCTTGTTTAGCTCCAGTGGGAATGTTTGTTGGAGGCGAGGGGACAGAGTGTGGAATCTCTTGAATTATGAAGTTCATCGATTCAACCTTTTTCTAAACAGCTGAGTCAGTCAACTATTCATTTACTGTGACAGTCTGGAACCATATCAACCCACCCTTCAACAATAATAATAATTATAATTATAATAATAACACAGAACAAATGGTGTAAACAAAGTTAGTACATTGGGGACTTGTCATGGTATAATACACCCTTGCAGAAAAATAAAATATGAATAAATAATGAAAAAAGAAAGTAAATATTCGCTAATTAAGTCCATCTACATGCTTTTCTTCTGCCATAACTGTGCCAAAACCCAAATGATCATATGAGCAATTCAGCATAAGCAAACAAAACAAACAGAGGCAGAATTTTGGGCAACAAAGAAGCAAGAACATCCTCTATTGGTTTGAATACTTAGCAAGTAGTGAAAAGAACTATTTAAAATAAAAGAAAACACAAAACTGCCTGAGGTCTAACTAATTAAATTACAAAAAAAGTCACAATTTTATGAGAAAAAGTTATTACATTATGAGTAAAGCCATAATTCTGAAATGTTTTTTTACAAGAATAAAGTGGCAACTTTACTAGTAAAAGTAAAAAAATTACCAGAATAAAATTGCAAATTTACAAGAATATGCCACAATATTACGAGTGAAGTAATTTCATTTAATTTAGAAAGGGTCGCAACATTACAAGAATAAAGTCACAATTCTTTGTCCTAAGCTCAGTCTGACAAACATCTGTGGCAGAGCTCTACAGCTGTAGGAAGGCTAGCAGTAGTACAGTATTGTGACTTTACTCGCATGTCTCTCATGAAAGTATGACATCATGCGAAACAATTCTTTTCTTGTAAAATAATGACTTTAGTCTTCAAATCTCCGATTTTTCTAACAGTGGCCCTAACACTAAATGTGATATACAACAAAAGCTATTGTAATAACATGAATCAAAAACCCATTGTTCACAAATAATACAAAATCCCTTCAATGGCAAACAGAGTGAGATGTCACAATGGCATCACTGGAGGAAATGGCTGATTCGCACAATAAGCACATTTAAATGGAGCACGACTCAGTGTCAGGGCTGCTGTGAGACTCTCTGTGACGTTACAGAATGACTGCGTGTGGAATCATTTCCACTCTGTAGTCCACAGGAGCATCAACGCAGCTAACAGAGTATAACAAGGAACCATATTAATACGTTTACATACATGGAGCAGTGTAAACGTGAATATAGATAACAGAATCAACGAGTGCGAAGGCTTTAAGTCAGCTCAGGATGTCAAGTTACATTTAAGACTTTCTCAGCTTTTCAGTGTCAGTAACAATCAACAGAAAGACAAAGTAACTGAACTGTAGGTTTATCAGAATGATGCTATGAGGAACTTGTGGACATAAACCCTTTTACAACCTGTAGACACCCAGCTGTACATGGACACACACTTTAAGGCGAGACTCTACAGGCAACAACATTGTTTTCATGCGCACTCAATTTAGAGAATCTGGTCTAGTTTTCTTCCATGTCTTCTTTTCTGTCTTCTCTAAATTGTTGCGTCTAAATGTTCCTAAACTCACCAATGGGAACTTGTAATACAAAACATTATTGTCTAAATGTAATTAGTCAGCTGAAGTTTCATGGTGCTATCTATTAGTTAATCCACCTGTAGTGTCTTCAACATGTGTGTAATTGAGCTAAACATCTGTTTAAAGGAGGTTTTCTCTAAATGAGTTTGTTCTCAGACTCTTCAGCAGCTCTTACAGACACCAAACTGTACACCTTCATTCCTCTCTATACTCTGAAGGTTAACACAGAGGGGTTTCTTCACATCTCATTCAGAGACTCATTTTAATATTTTAAAAATTCTATAACTAAAAACATGGTGAAATTAGGTTTTATTTATGGCTATTGACAGTATCTTCAGATGTATGATTGATACAAAAGATATATAATATTCCCTCTGTAAAAACAAAACGAAACAAGCGTTGTGAACCTGGCTTTATCCAGTGTTCACATTTATGTGTGTAAATTAGCACTTCTGTAAAAAGTCTGTCTTAATGTGAGTAATCAACTGGGGAAGATTCATGGTGGTATTTATTCGTTAAATGTTTTACCCTATTCACCTGTAGTGTCTCCTCTTACGCCCACATTCTGCAGGAAATGATGTGTTCCTGCAGAATGCAACAGTCACAGTTTGGACTGGTGTTATAAATGTGAGACGTGCGCTGACATGCATCCTGTAATGGTCTGCTAACAGTCTTCCCTCTCAGGTAAATGCTTCTTTTAGTCTCATGTACAGTATCTACAAGGAAGGTCCAACAATAATGTGGCTGGATATCTTTGCATCGCAGCATAAAGACTGTTGCAGTGGCCGGTTGGGGGATTCTATTGTACCTCTAGTCATCTGGCCTGATCGCCTGTTACTAACAACAAATTATTACTGGTGAATTACAGTGTGGCCGTAAAGCTGGAGAGTGTGTGTGTGTGTGTGTTTGATTTGAGACCAATCAGCACGGCTCTCCTTCTTCTATCGAATGCACTCATTTTTCAAGCAGACATCTAAAAGGTGCAACATGTAGCATTCAACCAGCGATACAGCATCAACATGCTGTTAGAATGACTCATTAAACATCTACAGTAGAACTGGAAACCTATCTGTGCTACATGATTCTTCTGACTATCTGATCGCTGTTTAACTTGAAGTTGTGTGTTGTTGCACCAGCTCCACCAAACTTCAATGTTAGCCTCATCTGTGCATCACTACATGGAAGTTGTTACTGTGTCTGGCCTCAAACAGAAACATATTGGGAGTCACGGGTCCAAAAGGAGTTAATACGTCCTAAAGCCCGTGTGTCGACACCAGAAAACCACATGTGTCATAGGAAATGTATTTTCTATCAAAATCATTTCTAAACTACACTTCGACACGCTTAACACGACAGTAGCTTACTGGTGTGCACACATATTACTAAAAGTTGTTTCTGTATCTGCTGCTCTTCAATTTGATTTAAATGAATTCAATATATTTAAACAGTGCATGGCTTTAGTGTCCACTTCAAATATTATAACGCAAATGTAAGTCTAATATTAAGAATTAACATACAGAACAGGCAGAAATAGTCAAATATTGGTTCGGCCGGTTTGGCCATAACAAACTTTAGTCCACCACAATGAGGGCATATATTTGCAGTTTTCTTAAACGCAGGAAAACAAGCTAAAGATAGATGACTCCTTCCCACTGCCAGTGGTCAAGCTGCTTTTCTGTTTTTTCTGGTGAGTCAAGTTCAATGTCATGAACACAAATTATAAAGCAGCACAGAGACCAGTGACAATGTTTCTTTGTATATCTGTTACTTATTCAGTCTCTCTTCAAACATGATTTGTTATTCATTTGGAACAATATTAGAGTGCTGCTTGGACAGAATTGGCAGAATTTGTGGCTGAGAAGACAAAGACGGAAAGGAGTGTATATTAGCGAGCGTGTCCACTCGGGTGTCATGTTTCCATCACTGCCGATTGGAGCTGGAGCCGATAAATATCTTTGAGTACTGCAGAGACCTTTGTCCTGGGACTGAAGGCCGATTGTAACCTTTCCTACTGAGGACAAAAGCCAGATGTTGGTCTTGTGTCCAGTGGGAAAGGGGCTATAGACATTTAAAACTTTTATTGGTGTATTCTGATTTAGTGAAGGGACTAGTTGGAAGCTAGCTAGTGAAAATTGACAAAGGTTTTATAAATAGCTGGTGCAACCATAGAAATAGATGCAACCTGTGACAAGCCAGTGCTGCTGGGAACCATTAATGATTACATTGAGTGTCCCTAACACAAAAATGGGTTATAGCATGCTAACATGCTAATGTTTATCATGTAAACCGTAGTATTTTAGAATCCAAAGGTTAGCATTAAAGTACAGCTGAAGCGATCTCATGTCGGAGACATATTTCCCTCTTGGCCCAGGTGTTGGACAGACAAACAGGGCCTAGGCCTTCCTAACTCATTGCAGTACAGTCTAAGTGAGCTATGGGATTCAGATGAAATGCTACACATAGCACCTTTTAGCATTGAGGAGGAGGTGGTCTTTCCTTCTTGGTGTTATCTGATTGTCTGTTGGCTTAATATTTCACTCTTTATCTCTTACACTGTTGTATCCCAGCAGAGTATTTATCATCTCTGCTCGTTTCTTTCTCCCCTCACCTCACCTCACCCGTACACACCCAATCCTCTGCATCCTATTCCAACAGTCCTTCTTTAGATGGTCTCTTTCTTCTCCCCCCCCACAGTCCACCCATCCTCTCGTTCCTCCATCACTCCCAGAAGATGTTGGTGATGTCAGAGTCCAGGCTGAAGATCCAGATCACTAGCGGAGCAAAGATCAGAACGAACGACCAGGACACTCCCTTCAGTGACTGGCGCAGCCTCCTCATCATGGCCCCGGCCAATCCCGTGCTAGCCCCCATCCTCCGCAGCTCCTCTTCCTCTTCCAGAGTCTTTTGAGAGATGGATTGGAACAAAGGGAAGGGTTAGGCACAGACCACTTTGAGATACTAATACCACGGCTGCACATTAAATGGTAACTTTGGTATTGTTCACGTGGACAATTATTATGTTTTTGTGTCTCAGTGACTGATGACGACAACAGTTCTTGAAACTATTCCAGTATTGAGCAACAGTGCTGCAGTCACTTACATAGCAACGGCACTGACATACTGTCAATGTAACATTACGTCTACTACACGTTCTTGTCTTTGCCACTGACAGACTCAGCTTGTTATTAGAAGTGTCAACATTATAGAAAAGAGCATACAGAGGAGGAGACGGGAAGTCTCGTTGTGAAAGCTCGTGAGAGGTAACTTGTTGCCGGAAGATGTCAGTGAGAGCTGGAGAGACGAGAGCCAGTGTTGTCAGAGTTTGATATGTTTGAGTACAGAAAGCGTAGCTTAGGGATCTGAGCCTGTCAGCGGCAACAACAAGCACTTTTAGTAAACGTAGCGTTACATTGTCACCCCTCAAAGTTACAACTCTCTCGCTCGATACTGGACCAGTAACACAAACTCTTGTCGTCATCAGTCAGTTAGAGACAAAAACATGGAAAAATAGGGTCCAGGTTAAATACCACCGAAGTTCCCCTTTAACTGAAGCACTGTCAGGCATGTCTTCTGACCTGGATTTGGCTTCCTGGCTCAATGTAGTTGCGGGCCAGGAACTTCAGAGCCTCGTCCATCAAGATGACAGGAAGTGACATCTTCAACACCACCACCCATTGAGGCCACGACAGAGGGCGTATCTGGAAAACCACCTGCAGACGGAGAGAATGGAGGATATTTCAGCCCTGGGTCGATAAGAAGTGTCAGCGAACAGATGTATGACTCGTGCATGCACACTTACCGGCAGTGGGTCGACATATAGAATGAGGAAGTGTAGAGCCATGGACAGACAGATGGCTCCCACCAGCCAGGGGTTTGACCAGGGAGGCATTTTCAGCAGGGACTGGTTCTCTGACAGACTGGACAGCACAGGAACAGAAGAAAGACATTCATTTTGCTCTGTGACTTTTCAGATTACAAACAACTTCATCTGTATCCTGGATCTACGGCCTTCAAACACCAAACCAGAGCATACAGGGGGAATATATCACAATGACACAGGGTTGTTTCATTACATTACAGGACATGAGCTTTAGTATGTGGGTTTATTCTTACCTGTTCAAGGCGTTGCACATCTCTATGGTAACCAGGACAGACAGGGCCATAGTCATTGGATAAGGAGACTCAAAGACTGAACACTGCACACCAGCAAACTCAACGTGGCCGTCCCTGCACTGAAGGTAGTGGGACTGTAGAGGAAACAAACGTGGAAATGACATTCTTCCTACTTACCTGGCATCCTTTTTGTTCAGTGATTATCCTGCAGGTGCACATCTCCTAAACAGAGTCTGACCGATACATGGCCAATGTGATCAGATCTATCACAATCAGCATAGTAACAAGAAATTACAAAAGTATGTTTGAGGTGATTCTCCATCGGAGCGATACTTCTTTAATGCTCAGCACTTATCTTGGTCACACTCTCTTCAAACCACATTTCAGCATAGGCCTCCCCCAACTGTTGTGTAGCCTTTAGAGGAATAATTCAAACCCCAAAAAATTTTGTACATCAATGATTCACCCCTTTTACATTGAATTCTTGAAGAAAACGTAGCTTTTCTCTCATGCCTCCACGGTAAACGAAGAATAAAATACTTCTTTAAGCCCGAATTTGTTGGCCTCTTGACATAGTATTACCGTGTTAAGTTGATTTGGTGAAGATGTTAGAAAAGCAATGATGTATTCACACATCTGGCCTCCGGATGAATGTCAGTCCAGTATTTATTCTCCTTTTAGCTCCGTTATGGTCTCCGCCAACTTCTGAGAGAAATCTCTCGGTCTCTTTAGCTGCTAAATGCTGCTCTATGTTCACCAGCTGGTCTGTAACTGTGTGTGGTGCTGAGTAGGCAGTTATCAGAGCTGCCTGCTGGAATTGGTGACAGCCAAACAAAGAACTGAAAGACACTAACACGCACCATAGAGCTGAGGGCAGACTTTATACTCATAGGAATTTATTCTGTTTTTTTAAATCATTTTACTTTACTAATATTCTCCTCGTGCCTGACTACTCAGGTATTGAAGCTACACAGGAATTGAAAATATTATACACAGAGCAGCTGAAACTCATCCTCATACAGCTCCATTAGGTCTGTCGTTTTTTCCATTAACCTATTCTAAATAAGCAGTTGTCAATATTATCAATAACAAATATAAGCTGTTTTTAATTGTTTATATCTTCTACCTACAGTTGATAGTTGGAGATCATGGAGCTTCACTCTTTTTGACCGTGTAATGTGATGGTATGAAGTTTTTTAATACTATTTTTGATTACCATGTAATAACATGTTCATAATCACAAGAAGGTTTCAACTGCTCACCCATTTCGTGTTATCACCACAGTGGACCCATTCAACTACACTACGTCTGAAAGAAGTGATGGGGAGTTACTGCGTGTGTTTACCAGTTGATAGAAGGAAAGCTTCGGTCCGTCGTGGGCTGCCATGAACCACCAGGCAGCAGCTCCGACAGTCGCAGCGCCCACATAACCTGCACAGAAGGGTGTTTAGTTTGTAACCTGTAGGTAAGATGCTGTGATGATGATATCTGCAGATGGATTTTTGTTTATGTGGTGGTGATTGATGAGGCCATTCTGTTCCAGGCTCACGACTCACATCCGACAATGAGGTAGCGGCAGAACAACCAGGTGGAGATCAGAGGCTCTTTGGGGGAGCGTGGGGGGCGGGACATGATGTCCAGATCTGGAGGGTTGAAGCCCAGAGCCGTTGCTGGGAAACCGTCGGTGACGAGGTTGACCCATAGCAGCTGGACTGGGATCAGTGCTTCAGGCATGCCCAGTGCAGCTGTCAGGAAAATACTGAGGAGGAGGGAAGGACAGAAAGAAGAGAAGGTAACAGTGAGAGGCCCAGATGATCCATAAACTGAATGTTAGTACACCACGTTTTCTGCATCCACTTATACTAACCAGACCACCTCTCCTATGTTGGATGAGATCAGGTATCTGATGAACTGTTTCATGTTGTTGTAAATGGCCCTGCCCTCCTCCACTGCTGCCACGATGGTGGAGAAGTTGTCATCAGCCAGGATCATCTCAGAGGCTGACTTTGCCACCGCTGTGCCGCTGCCCATAGCGATGCCGATCTCCGCCTTCTTCAATGCAGGCGCGTCGTTCACCCCGTCACCTGTCTGAGTCATGAGAGAGAGGGGGGGGGGGATGAAGTTATACTGGTTATCAACGAGTCTGTGATTCTACTTCAGGTACGAGAAGGTGCTCTCACCATGGCAGTGATGTCATTGAGGCTCTGCAGGTACTCCACAATACGACTCTTGTGTGCCGGTTCCACCCGGGCGAAGCATCTTGCCGTCCTGCAGGCCTGACGCTGCAGGTGAGGCGGCAGCTCGTCAAACTCCCGCCCCGTCAGGCCTCCGATAACGCCCTCCTGCTCCTCTTCCTGCTCCGTGATGATGCCCACCCTCCGACAGATAGACAGGGCTGTCCCTTTGTTGTCACCTGGAGAGAAAAACCGAAAGTTACAAAGTGTTTGATTGACGCTCATGAGGTGTGATTTATGACAAAGTTTACAAAAGTTTAAAGACATCACATTTCAGTCTTGTAAATATAGTTTGGTGTATATCCAATGAAAACAGGAAGTTGGATGAGAGGTAATAGATCATTCTTAAAACTGTAAATGCTCCCCTGAAAGCCCAGAAGTAACAAAGTGTTGAGTGTCTCTAAAACAGATACATAACCATCAGCATTTCTAAAGCTGCAATGAATGATAAAAGAAACACATCAAATCTACAATGTCCTGTCATCAGTCATTTTAAATGTGTGTGCTCTGCCCCGGTTAGTGCGGCTGACTTGATCTTTTGTCTATAATGTGCGTAACATGATTGATCTGTATGGTGAGGGTGTTTATTGTGTATCATGGCTAGTGATAGCAACAGTTAACCATTAATACCGAGAACATTTTTACACATGTCAGTCTATAGGTAAATTATTGCCGCCAGAAGGAAGCTTGTTAACCAGTTGAGCCTTTCAAACAGGACACTCTGTGTGTGTGTGTGTGTGTGTGTGTGTGTGTGTGTGTGTGTGTGTGTGTGTGTGTGTGTGTGTTTGTGTGTCATGCTGTGTCACTCTCAGAGCCAACTAAAGAGCGGTGAGAAAGCAGACAAATGATATGGAAAACATTTCAATCCATGTGTCATCTGAATGGCTGTTCTTATTGGCTTCTGTAGAGACCACCAACCAAACTATTTAGAACTAATATCAGCTGATAACGATCAATCATTCTTTTTGCAGCAGAAATGTAAGGCTTGTGACTTTTGCTTCAATGTGATTGATATACAATCATAGTGATGTTACTTTTTGAAAAATAAAAAATGTACATTGCTCAAAAATTTGATTTTTTAAATTCATGACACAATTTTAATACTTTTATCTATTTAGGGATACAAAGCACTTGAAGATACTCCAAGAAATGACATCACAAAAGGTAAAAAGCTGTGTTTTTGCACACATAACGTGTACATCTAGATGTGTGGTGATACCTGTGATCATGATGACTCTTATGCCAGCCTGCCGACACATCCGGACGGCGCTAAGCACTTCTTTCCTGGGGGGGTCCAACATACCCACACAGCCCACAAAGGTCAGGTCGGACTAGGCAGAGGAGACATGGAGGGAAGGCGTGGGGGACAACAGTTCACTCATTTAGTTAGAGCCACTGACAGTCGCTTGCTCCCATTCAGCAGACAAATAATGATTCTGTTTCTTAACTTCATTCTTTTAAAAGTGATACGGATACAGTGTTTAGTTTCTTAAGACATTTCATCATCCTCATCATCATCACCTCATAGTCACCAAAGACAGCTGAGTTCTCCAGGTTGAGGCTGTCGATGTGGGGGGGCGTGTCCCTGGTTGCCATGGCGAGGCAACGCAGCATGTCTCGGCCCGATCCCCATTCCCTCACATTGGACAGGATCTGCTCTCGAACCGCCGGGCTCAAAGGCACGCGAGAAGAACCGCTGACCCGGATATAATTACAACGCTCCAACACGCTCTCTGGAGCACCCTGAGAGAGACGGGGAGGAAGAAGACATGTCTCTTTACTGCTCTAAAGAGGTGGAACAATACATCCTGAACACCAGCTTGGTGTTAAAGTAAACACGGTGCATCTCTTTGCCCTAAAGGAGTATTTAGATAAACACAATAGGAATAATCCACACATTTTTCATGTTTTATTGATGTCTCTGAGACTTTTGATTGTATTAATCATGAAAAATGATTTATCAAATCATATCAAAGAGGGGTTCCTATGGGGTTTTCTGGTATGCTCACCAGACGATGCCAGTTCAATGGGGAAACTCTGCTCCGCTCCATGTGAACAATGGAGTTTACATTTCATATCTTTTTCTTTTTTACATTTACATGGATTATCTATCATGCAGCTATGGATGTGGAACAGGGTGCATGGCTGGTAACTCTCTCATTAACCACCTGTTGTATGCATGTATGCAGGTAATAGGGATACGTTCATAATATGGTATAGATCAGGGGTCACTAATAGGCAGACCCAGACGCTGCCCTATCCGGACCCGGACGTATAACTGATGGATAATTGACAATTATACATTTTGGCGGAGCGCTTCATTTTAACCTGCACAGCTTTTCTAGCCTTTATGGCACTCGGTCAGCAGTCCAGGAAATACACTGACCAATTAAATACTAGGCTGAATATATATATGGCATTAAATAGCGCAAGTTAGATATTATTGTAATGTTCCGGACCTTTGCACAAGGAGATTTTCTCAATCTGGACCTTTTGGAATTTTAATTGAATACCCCTGGTATAGATTTTAACATCTAATATAATGTAAATAATAACATTATTGTCAGAAGACAGAATATTAGTAGTTCTTCCTGTCTGGCAATGCCCGTAAAGAGGCTAAATACTTCGGCCATTACATAATCGATGATGTATCAGATGATAACATAACATAAACAGACCGTGTTGAAAGTCGCACGCACAATCAATGTTGGCACATAAAGACCTCTCTTTTTAGAGACACACTGTGGCTTATAATGACGAGGCTGCTGCTTAAAGCTCCAGGCGAGCCGAATGTTAGTCAATGTGGAACAGGTGTTAATAGGGTTAACTTAAACTATGACTAAATATGTTCGTTGACAACTTTTTCTTTCATGACTGAGACAAGACGAGCCAGACACGCTCACACCTACTGGCAATTTCACTTAACCTGCATGTCTTTGGGCTGTGGGAGGAAGCCGAGAACCCGGAGAGAACCCACGCTGACACAAATGATTGTATAGGCTGGACTAGATTGACTGAAATATTCAATATAATCTAATGAAGGAGGACATCTGACACAGGACTAAAATGTTTGAGTTGTGGTCAAATAAAACTATATAAAAATTACTAAAATGTGAGTGGAAATTGAATGCAGGCACTGGATAACCAGTGGCGTGGAACACACCTTGACAAACATCTTGGATCCAGAGGAAGACCTGGCGAGTTTATTAGATGAACAGAAGACAGACATAGACTTCCTGTCTCTGGAAAACTCCAACGTCAACTCCTTCCTCAACAGCTGCTTAATCACCTGAAAACAAGCAGTAGAAACAAATAGCACAATTCAGTGAGCTTTTTTGCCAGAACATACAGAAATAAAAAGTAGTTGCTGTAGTCACTTTGAAACACTCAGACAGAATGTGAAACCACTCAGTACAATCACTCGGTCCCTTAGGTAGCAGGACGTAAGAGAGAAGACGATGGAAAAGGTTGCAGCATAAAGGATGCAGAGGTCAGAGGAAAGGATCAATGAGTCATTAGCACCAGCACTTTCTTTAACTTTACAGAAGACACACACACACACACACACACACACACACACACACACACACACACACACACACACACACACACACACACACACACACACACACACACACACACACACTCTCTCTCTCTCTTACGGAGCAGCACGCTGTAGCTCTCTCAGCGGGGCTAATTCCTATCAGGTCAGTGTCGAACACGTTCATTTTCTCCACCAGACAGCAGAGAGCGGTCTCTGTTGCCTCCCCGACCTTCTCATACACACCCTTGGCCTGGAACACACAAACACACACACACGGAAGGGACAGAGGTTAAAGTATGCTGCTGACGGTATTTGTGGTAACACACATTCAGTTAGGAATGTTCCGGCACCATATACGGTAATCTATCGAGCAGTCATGTCTTACCTCATTGTAGTCCAGTGATGAGTCATTGCACAGTGCACAGATGGAGGCCATCTCCACCAGGCCTTCATACCGACTGGGCTTCACCACTGAGCCGTCCTTATAACTGCAAAGACAGAAGGAAATGCCACAGAGGACATAGGGATGTCGAGGCAATGTATACACATTTTAAGAAAAAGGAAGGAGAGATAAATTGTGGGCTCTCATAATCCATAAACTGTCAGGGTTAAGGGTTAAGTGTTAAAGGTTAAAGACACTCACACTTCCCCTTCAGGGGCGTAAGTAGATCCAGTCACTGTGAACTCGCTCAGGCTGCAGCGCTCCCCTGACACACTGTCTACGACAAACATCTAAACACACACACACGGACAATGCGGTAGTTGATTAGTTCAAACATATTAGAAGATCACATGTGAGGTTAGGTCCACATTCCAACAGGCCATTCCACCTCATGAGCCTTAGGTTTTTAAATCAAAACCGACACTTCATCCAGGAAGGCTTACTGTGATCAAACAGGACATTCTAAAATGTATGTACCAGGGTTTCAACAAGTTCAATCTTAGACTTGTTATGACCACATGAAATGTAATACCCATTTGTGTTAGATTGGGTTAGACTGCTTTCAGTGTTGACGTAGACCAATCGCTGTCCAGAGGTCGCTTGGAGTTAATGTACCAGCAGAACATTATTGAGAGATGGCCTGCGTCTGTTGGCAACATTTCATTGTGGCTCGATGGTTTTCATATTTCATGTGCGCTTTGATTCCTAATGGACCGAATTTTCATCATCATTCGCTTCATACAGGCCCTACACTAGTATTCTCCATCCAGGTCTGGTCCCCATCGCAGCAAAGGGGAGCAGAAATGAATCTAGGTCTAAATCTGAATGTGAACCCTAAATCTGAAGCTGGTAGCGTAGCATGATCACCGTGGAGACAGTGAGTCAGTATTTGTTAGGACAGTGTGTGTCGGAAATATAGAGTTTAGGACAGAAAAACACGCTGTTGCTCCATTTACTACAGTAATGTCACCATCAATTTTCTGAAAAGTTCAGAGATTTTCACCTTGAAGCACTCGGAGTGGCCACACAAAAAATTTGGAGAGCTCAGAAAAAAGAGGCAGGGTTCAGTATCTTTTCTGGTGCGCTCTGTCCTCCTACGCTCTGTCCTCCTACACTGTCCTCCTACGCTCTGTCCTCCTACGCTCTATCCTCCTACGCTTTGTCCTCTTACGCTTTGTCCTCTTACGCTCTGTCCTCCTACGCTCTGTCCTCTTACGCTCTGTCCTCCTACGCTTTGTCCTTTTACGCTTTGTCCTCTTACGCTCTGTCCTCCTACGCTCTGTCCTCTTACGCTGTCCTCCTACGCTCTGTCCTCCTACGCTTTGTCCTCTTACGCGCTGTCCTCCTACGCTCTGTCCTCTTACGCTGCCCTCCTACGCTCTGGCCCTTACACCTTTTTAGGCCAATTAAGTTCAAGATTTGTTAAGACCCACACAAACCCTGTGTATCTTATTGTTTAACACCAATGCTACTTTTCACCACTGATGCAAAGGAAGTTTTTTTAAATAGTGAAAATTTCTCAAATAGAAGCCTGCTTTCAATTGACATCTGTGGCCAGCAAATAAAGGCCGAGTAGAAAATATTGAAGGGAGTTGATGACATCTTCATCGGTGTAACAGCAGAGTCTGTCATAGCTTCTCTTTTTAACACTAACTTGACTAATTATTTCCTGTTGCTTTTAATTGGCTGATTTTTCATTTGATGTTAAGATGCTGTCGATGAAACTCAACACTTCCTGTAAATGTTTTATGTTAAAAGTAATCCAGCTGTTGTTTGTAGGCTTTTAATGTGAAACTTTCTAGTAGGCTTTCAGTTATACAATACTCCTTAATGTTTATTTTTACCCGGCCTGTATTAGCTACCCGCATTTATTTGACTGCTGAACGCTGCCATAACTATAATACTGGCTTTTATAAAATCCTTTACAGTATATCTATTTGTTAAACAGGATGTAAGTGAGCTTTCCTTTGTTAATCAATGTTAGTATGACAAGCCATTAGATGTTCTTTTGGAATAGCAAACTACTTTTAATGGATTTCCAAGTTGCCTGCTTTTGGATTATCCCCCACCCTTATCAGTATGATGTAATCAGTAACACTGTATCTTATCATTCGTATGAGAGCTAAATGAGGCTGACTGGCCCACAAAGTCATTTTGACACACGGTGTCTATATCAGTGTGATGTTACATTCCTTCTTCCATCTTACCCTGCAGACTGACATCTGGTTGGTTGTAAGGGTTCCTGTCTTGTCAGAGCAGATAACAGATGTGCAACCCAGCGTCTCCACTGATGGCAGGCTGCGGACGATGGCGTTCTTCCTGGCCATCCTCCTGGTGCCCAGAGCCAGGCAGGTTGTGATGACTGCTGGGAGGCCTGAGAGGAAACACAACAGGTGGACGATGGTGATGAGAAAGCTTCTCCATTCATAAAAGATATTGATGCTGTTTGATTAGCTGTGCAGTTAGGGGTGCATTTCAACCTTAGTGGGTGCTTTGAGAATTACACGCTTTCTTTTTCTCGTAGTTGCACAGGTTTAGTAGCTGCAAAAGCTGCACAATCCTTTTGTGAAATTGCCCCTCAGTGTCTTTAAAAATGACACTTGTAGTTTTTGTAGTAACAAAAGAATTACACATGTTCAAGAAGTGACTTTTCTGCATGGATAGATAGATAAGATGTTCGACCTTCTGGTATGGCAGCTACAGCCAGTGCAACAGCGATCTTGAAATAGTAAACAGCTCCTCTCAGCCAGCTGCCTCCATGGACCGGGTCATTGAAGTGTCCCACATTAATGGCCCACACTGCCACACAGATCACACTGATGACCTGCAGGTTAAAACAAGACAAGTAAGGTTGTAACACAGATGATAAAGTTTGAGTCCAAAGTCACCATAAAAACACACACAGGTCCTTGCCTTAGAAAGCTGTTCTCCAAACTGGTCTAGTTTCTGTTGTAGGGGGGTCCTTTCAGGGTCAGTGGCGGCCATCTCATCTCGGATTTTCCCAATCTCTGTCTGCACCCCTGTTGCCACGGCAACCCCGATGGCACGGCCCGCTGCAATGTTGGTACCCTGGACAAAGTTGTGAACTTTACTGGGAAACTCGTTTCCATCATAACAAACTGAGACATAGTAACACACCGTTTCTGTAGTTCAGCAGTGTGAGTGTCATCTGTATGTGTCTATTCTATATGCTGCCAAAGCAGACAAAGGGAAATGTGATGTGAAGTGTGCTGATTTCTTTCCCTCCCATGACAGCAGATTTCCTCCACATCAGTGTGAAGCAGCACTCAGTGAAGCACAGCAACAAAGACAAGCTGCAGATCTGCAGCCTGTCAGAGTGATGCTGCTAAATAAAACATCACTGGCTGCTGTTCTTTGACCACAGACCACCTGGTGACTCAGACACACACACACACACACACACACACACACACACACACACACACACACACACACACACACACACACACACACACACACACACACACACACACACACACACACACACACACACACACACACACACACACACACTTCAATTTGATATTTTGATATATTTATGTTGTTTATTCCAACATTTTAAGACAAAAATTAATCAGCAAGGCGGTGACTATACTGGACACATTATTAGCATTTTGGTGACTTTTCTAGTTCATTCCAACAGGTCTGAAGTGTTTTAGAAGAGCTCTGAGTATAAAAAAACAGGAAGGGACATCATTATTAATCGATTACGGTTACTAAGCCTATCGAGTACTAAGCCTATTAAGGGTAAAAAAATAAAATATGGATGAACCTTTGTATGAAAAAAAAAAGATTAATGTACTTCTGGGTGAGTTGTGCACCATGTAAACCAACCAGCGCCTAAAATAATAATGCTAATTCTGATGTACCACCTCGTACATCGTCACATAATTTAACAGTTTGCACAGCTATGTGTTTCAAGCAGTGGTGGGCCGTCAGGGCCTGCAAAGCCTTCTCTGCTGGCCTAAACAGAATCACAAAGTTATAGCTATTTTATAATTTTTCTTAATTACACTACATGTATTATAATTTATAAAAATATTTTTCCCATTATCTTATTTTCTCATTGCACAACTACTGTCTTCCTCAGTTGCTCTGCTTCAGTGCAGCTTGTTTTAAGTAGAGCTTTTATCCAATCAGATTTCACCTCTGTGTCTCTAGGTAAGAAGAGAGGCCCCAGTCAACTGCTTTTGTTTTTACATCTGCAATAGCTTTAATATGGTTGTTTATATATTATTATTTGTACAACTTGTTTTTATGAATATGGATTTTTGTTTGGTTTAATATGTGATAGGAATCATTGTTACGTCCAATGTTGCTCTGGGGACATATTTAGCCGGTGCCAGTTTTGCCAACTTGGCGACTTTCTCGCTAAATCTGGTGACTTTCCAAACCCTCATGGCGACTTGTCAAAAGCTACTAGCGACAAATCCAGTGACTTTTTCTGGTGTTGTTGGAGACTTTTCTGGTGTTTAGACTCTGACGTGAAAGCACGTACGTTCTGCAGTTACTGTCGTGATCGAGCAGCGGGTGCTGCCGTGAGCCGCCCCAAAGCACTCACAGGCGGTTATTCTCACAGCAGCCTCGTGCAGCAGCAGTCCCAGCTGCAGTCAGAGCAGAGAGGAGACGCAGTCTCGGCGTATTCTCTGCAGTTAGTGTATCTAGAGGTGTTGGCTTCATTTTTACACAAAACAAATAATAACCATAGCTGTGTTTCAGCTGCAGGACAGCAGTGAAGGCCCAGGTATAAAATGCACGGCCCACCACTGGTTTCAAGGATATAACATGAGACACTCCCTTTGCCAAGAAATCAAATTTAAAAAGAGGCTCTGATGCGTTCTGATAACCGGGCTTCTCCTTAGTACAAAAGCAGAATACAGAGAAATCTATAAACATCTGTCCGATGTGTGTGGAGGTCTGTATGGTTATACTGGTGTTATACGATTTAATGAAGGTGAACACAGTGAACGACCGTGCTCTGACCTTCAGCCGTCAGCTGCTGTAGGGATTTCCTTTTCATACAGTAGCCTATAAAGCAGATGCTGTAAGAATCACTCCCTTTATTCTACTTTAACCACAGTACTGAATTGAAATAAATTCATCTGTTGTTGCAGCACATCTGCAGCAAGGTTTTAGTAGCACTTGTCTTTATATTTGAGACAAATCTCAAAGTAACATTCTTTGAACCTCTCCCACGGGTGTGTACCCTCCATTGTTGTGGTGGTTTCCATGGTGCCCAACTGATACAGAGGTACTTTTTCTTTTTACCAGACATCGTTTTTGTTTGTTTTTTAACTTTTAATTTGTTCCACTCTTCCATATCCTTTCCCGCACTCCGTAGACGAGGGACATGTGGTGTAGCTGTCAGAAAATGTGGCAGTTGCGCCACTCGGTGGAGCCTCTTATTTTTGAATGAGATTGAGTTACAGCGATGTTTGATGACCGCCCGAAAGGGCCGCACAAACCATAAAACAAACGCACCTCCTGCCCTCCAAGGAAGAAGGGAGTCGCAGTGTGCCTCGCTCTGCTCACTCAGGCAGTCCTGTTGATGAACTCTGAAGCATTAAGTTGTTGTTTGGTGACTGTGCAGTCCATTTATCTGAGGCTCATGCTAATGCTAAACTAGCATCTTGAACAGAAGCAGCTGCAGACAGCAGGACTCTAATTACACATGCTTCCAACAAAATCAACACAATGATGAACTGAATAAGCGCCACTGTCCTGCTCTGAAGGCATTACTGGTTGGAAGAAGTTATTAATTATTAACAGATAACTGATTTTTAAGGCAGTCGACTATCGGTTCAAGAAATTGCTTTAAATTTGCATCCCGATTCTGAGCCGATTAAAGCTCTACATCACTGCAACTCGTTTTTCTCAGAGCTGCAGAGCTCATTTTTTAGGTGTTCAGTGACCGCTGCCTCAGTAAGTAAACAATTAATATATTCTAATGAACACTGAGATAATTATTTAAGTAGAGAGGTCAGGTACATTTGTACTTTAAGGATAACAAATCCTATTAAAAGACCAATGAAATAGTGCATTTGTTTGGAACTATTTTCAGCGGTGGATTAATTAATTTGGTCTTCTAGTGAGTTTTTGTGGCAGCAGGTCGGTGTATATGAGTCCAAATAACCTACAGTATGTGTTGTCATGGTAATGAAAGAAAATGTCATCAAGAGCAACAATGTGGCTCATTGAAAAAAAAAAATATATATATATATATATATAAAAAAATATATAGAATAATTCTATCCTTCAAGTATAAATACTTAAACAATTGGTAGTCCCATGTCTGTCTTTCTCCTGGTTTTATGTTGATTGTATGTGAATTAGGAAAAGACAGATATGGCTGTTGAGACTCACAGAGAAGAGCATGTTCTTCTTGTCCTGGTTGACGGCTCGGGGATCCGGTACAGGGTCTGTGTGTTTGAGCACCGACACAGACTCCCCCGTCAGAATGGACTGGTCCACCCTCAGAGTGGTGGAACAGATGGACGTCAGCCTGATGTCAGCTGGGACCTTATCACCAACTGCAGGGTGTTGGGAACAGAAACAGAAAAACAATCTTAATTTCACTTTGTAATTAGTTCACATAAGGAAAAATGTGGTCTTTGTATTCAATCCTGTCTATGAACTTTGCTACCCTCACTTAAATAAGCCACAAGTAGTTGGCAAGAGGTGAGCCTCTAGAAATGTAAATGGTAGCATGACAAACTCTACAGTTAGACATCATCTAATACTTTTATACGATGTAGATAATGAAGCTTAGAGCTGCCTTCCCTCTCCCTCTCTTACTTACACACCATAAAAGAACAAGCAAGATACTAATCTGAAGATCATGAGACCCATCAGCTATGGTTAAATAGCACTCTCTCTGGATGACAAGCATTAAAACCACTCAAAATGTCAGACACTGTGGCTTAAACAAGCAAAGCACTTCACTTCTCCCCTTCCCGTCAAAGCTGCAGGTTGTGAACTTGCTCCTCAACGTGCTGCAGCTTCTCTAACAAACAGCATGGCATTTTTGCTTTGGATTTGGTGGAACATCTTAAAATATATTCACATTACAGGTACAGAAATGTTCTGTTAATTCATGAGCACATGGACATGTGACAGCATGAAAATTGTCACAGTTCAGCTCCCACAGCTCCCACAGTCTAAACTCCCTTCACCTGTTCACTCACCTGCCTCTGATCATTAATCAAGCCACTATTTAGACTCCTGCCTCCCAGACACACACTGCCAGTTGGTGCTTCGGTTTTCCATGCCAGACTCTCCAGCACTCTCTCCCGGACTGATCTCCTGTTACCAACCCTGCCTGTCCCTGTTCTACCTGCCTTGCCTGACTCCCGGTAAACCCATCAGCCTTCTGATCCTGACACTGATTAACTCTGCCTACCGTTTCTGGAAGTTTGAAAGAAAAAGCCAATCTTGTGTGTTGCATTTGGGTCCATATACAACCGGTGACAGAAAATAGTCTTTCCTTAATAAGATCTTCACTAGGATACGAGCCAAAACCTGGCCTATGTGTAACAGAAGTGAAATACAAATGTTTCACTTGTTTCCAAAGAGATTTCAAGTGGACATCATGTGTTCATGATATGAAGAAACCTGTCTCCATCACGCATAAATTAGGACAGATTGCTACACATCAAAGGTTAGCATTCTTTCTCTTGGAAGAGCCCAGCCTTTCATAAACTGTTTACAAGTGTTTACATATGTGAGTGAGTCAGAGGAAGCCAGAGAGAAATGAAGAAAGACACCTGAGCCTTTTGCTTTCTTTCTACATTGACTAGTGAAAGAAACTTATTACGAGATCTATCAAAGAACTACAAGGAAACGTTTGTAGATGTTGGAGAGAGAGAGAGCACTGAAACATTTTCACCAGAACAGAAATATTTATTTTTCACTTGCCCAATCGCCACAGAGTTTACTGGTCCAGGGTAAGCAGGCAAGCATTAATGGTGAGCCCTGACCTGCATCCTCCGGTTGCAAAAAGAAGTCTGGTTGTATAGAAGTCTAAGAGAAAATGACTCTACTTCTCTCTTGATTTATTACCTCAGTAAACATGAGTTTATGGTTTCAATCTCTAGTTTCAAGTCTTCTTCAACACAGTATGATGTTCATTTAGTAAATTATGGTCCATTTAGGGCGGGGCTACCTTGTGACTGACAGGTCTCTACCACGGCGTTGTCCAGAATCGGAGTTGTTTGTGTTTTCATCTTATAACTTTAACTCCTTCAGTGTTTTCCCTTCATGAAACTGTTATTCTTTGGTCATCTAAAAATGTTGTACTGAGTTCCACCCTCTCGTTACTTCTGGTTACAAAAACCAAGATGGTAGCGGCCAAAATGCTGAACACGAGGCTTCAAAACGGCAGTCCACAAACCAATGGGTGATGTCACCTAAAATACATCCACTTCTGATCATTTTTTGACATCATTCTTCTCATTTTCATTAAAAAAAATGTACAAATGATTATGGTGTGATTGTTGCAGGTATCTGTACCAAGCAAAACTGGGTTTTTTTCAGTCTGTGGAATATGACGTGAGGGCCGCGACATCTCTGTGGCACAACTACATTTAATTTAAATTGTTATTTTGACACAGATTTCGCATTTAATGGAGTGGTATTTAACATCCAGAGCAATAATATAGCAGCAAATATCTGTCTGCTATGTAAAGATATAGAGGTAGCCAACACGGTGCACCTGGTCGCCCGCAGGGACCACGTGAGTCGCCCGCAAGGCATGTTCTAAAAATAGCACTAGTCACCATGGAGCTCCGGAAAAAATGTTTAGTTGCTGTTCTTTTTTTAATCAAAAACGCTTGCATTAATGTAGATTTTAAAAGGTTGAGGCCGCCGCACCACACTAGGTTTTCAGGTTCCAAATGGTGGGCGCTTCCCGTTGGCGCGTCCTGCTCACCCAGTCGGCTCACGCGCCGCAAGCTCACCCAGTCGTCAGGCCTGTCAGGCCACGGGGGAACAACTCGTGGGTGGCGGTAGGCGAGGCAACGCAGTCCGACCGAAAAGGCACAGTCTAGGAGGTTTGAACATGGCTATAGACGAGACTTTTTACTAGTTTCTTCGTCGAGAAAAAGGTACCATTTAGAAAAGCTGGTGTCAGTGACAACAGACGGGGTTCCTGTCATGACGGGCCGCCGGCATGCAGGCTTCATTGTGCAATGCAAAGGTGAACCAGACTTCCCAAAATGTGGTGATTAGTACTAATGTAATAGGATTCATTTGAAAGAGTTGATTTTTTTTTTATCTTACATAACTGATAATTTGTATAAACATGGGACAGAGTTTGTTCAAAAATGTTACAAAGGTAGTGGTTAGTACAAATGAGACATGATGTGAAGGTATCAGTTAATTTCCTAAGAAATGTGAGACGTGTTAATTTGTACAAAAATATAACGTGTGATTTTGAACAAAATACACAATCATTGTTAATAATTATTGTGAGGAATAATTAACATTGACATGTGATCTCTTCACATTTATTATTATTATTATTATTATTATATGGGGACCGTGTCAGAACCACGCATGCTGGCTACGGGGGTTCCACAAGGTTCAAATCTGGGTCCCCTTTTCTTCTCGCTCTACACAACATCTCTGGGTTCTGTTATTTGCTCGCATGACTTCTCCTACCATTGTAATGCCGATGACACCCAGCTGGTTTTGTCATTTCCCCCCGGTGACACTCAAGTGGAGGCACGCATTGCTGCGTGCTTGGCTGACATCTCAAAGTGGATGGCGACACACCACCTCAAGCTCAACCTGGACAAAACCAAGCTACTGTTCCTCCCGGGGAGGGTTGCCTGCACCGAGACCTGTCCATCACCATTGATGATACCGTGGTGACGCCAATGCGGACTGCGAGGAATCTGGGTGTGACCATGGACGACCAACTGTCGTTCTCAGCAAATATTTCATCGGTTACACGCTCCTGCAGATTCCTGCTCTACAACATCAGGAGGATTCGCCCCTTCCTCACTGATGAGACGGTGCAGGTGCTCATCCAGGGTCTTGTCATCTCCCGCCTGGACTACTGCTACTCACTGCTTGCCTGAGCCCCAGCATCGGCCATCAGACCTCTGGAGCTTGTCCAGAACAGCTCGTCTGGTGTTCAATCGCCCCAAGTTCTCCCACACAACTTCCCTTCTCCGTTCTCTACACTGGCTACCTGTAAGAGCTCGCATCCAGTTTAAGACTCTGGTGCTAGCCTACAGGGCAGTGAAAGGAACAGCTCCTTCCTATCTCCATGCCATGGTCAAGCCCTACACCCCCGCCCGACCACTTTGCTCTGCTGCCTCTGGGCGATTGGTTGCCTCGTCGCTCAGAGGTCCCTGCGGCCGATCGACCCGGTCACGGCTGTTTTCTGTCCTGGCCCCACAATGGTGGAATGAACTCCCCACTGACGTCAGAACAGCAGAGTCGCTGCCCATCTTTCGTTGTAGGCTAAGAACTCACCTCTTCAAGATGTACTACCCCCGAGCCTTCCACTTAGCACTTATTGTATTCATATTAGTTTGTTGCACTTATTGTATTCGTATTAGTTTGTTTCTGCACTGTACTTTTGCTCTGGTTTATGCTCTTAGATCAGGGGTGGCCAACCCGCGGCTCCCGAGACGCATGCGGCTCTTTGCCCGGTTTCATGCGGCTCTTACGTTCATATCGAAGTTTGTATTTGTGTTTTTTTAATGTTCGTTTCGCTTGAGTTAAATACGGTATTTTCGTCAAACGCGCATGTGCGGCCACAGATTACGTTCCTCGTCGACCCATTTAACGCTGAGACGGACTGTTTGAAAGCCCCGCTAGTCACAGATGAGGATGCGGCTGAGTTGGAGATGATCGATCTTTGTGAGGAGGACCAACTCAAACCTGCTTTAAGGGACGGGACCATTGAGTTCTGGAAAAGTGTGCCAATGAAAAAAATACCCCAATGTCAAACGGGCTGCGCTTAAGATACTGTCAATGTTTGGGTCAACATACATCTGAGAGTCTGTTTTCTACCCTGAAACACGTGAAATCAAAGCATCGATCTGTTCTGACTGACACCCATGTGAAAGAATTGCTTCGAGTGGCAACAACGGAATACAAGCCAGATTTGAAGAGGATTGTTCAAGGCAAGGAATGCCAGAAGTCTCACTAAGGTGTGTGTGTGTGTGTGTGTGTGTGTGTGTGTGTGTGTGTGTGTGTGTGTGTGTGTGTGTGTGTGTGTGTGTGTGTGTGTGTGTGTGTTCGTGTTCGTTCTCTTTTTCATCTTAAATGAAGCCAGAGATTGACGCCAGGTTGTTCAGGCACTCGCTGATTCTGTGTAGATGGATGGATAGATCCATCTATACGCATACTCAGGGTTCCCACGGTACCTGGAAACCATGGAATTTATTTTTTCATTTTCCAGGTTTGGAAAAGTCATGGAAACTGAGCAAAAGTGAACACTTACATGGAAATTGAAACGGTTGTCCTGGAAAATTTTATTGGATGATGTGTAAAATAGTAATAAAATGAAACTATTGAGCACAGAATTAAGATGAGTTTATAAAAACCCTTTACATGTGAACAGCTTTTACTGTAGATAGAAATGGATGATCCAATGTTGTAGAGCATACCAGATAGGCATCCTATCTGGTATATTGGATGTTGGAATTTGATGCAGGCAACCTGGTGATATGGACTTTAAAAGTATAGTTTTGGATTGGTGGACTTCGGGAATAATAACCAAGAAACGTTACTCGCGATCTCAATAGAAGGGTCAAATACATGCATTTCCCAGCCAACACGGGAGCCTTGACATCTACAGTGAAACTTCTTATTCAAGTTTATCCTCAAATATAAGTAGCTGTGTTTTAACTGTATGCAACTGTGCTGCAACTTGCTAGCTAGCAGCTTACACTAGAATTGTTGAGGTAATTTTTACCTTGCTTTTAAAATACTAGAACTATGTTTGATCCCCATATGTATTTCACTCATTGACTTTTCCTAAAACCGTGTTATTCACCACATTTAGGGGAGTTTGTTTTGAATTTGGATTCATTAATGATGGTTAGCAAGCACATGCAGTGCAATCTTGCTAGCCAACATTCAGCTTGCTAACTAACTAGCTAGTGTTGGCTAGCTTTCATTGCTAGCTAACTACCAATACATTTTCACATTAGGCTGTGACATTACTTCTATACTATTTGACATGACCAGTCTAGTCTTGATCAATTTTGTAACATTCATTCTTATATCTACTTTTAGCTATTTTGTGATTTTTCGTTTTTTTCTTTAAAAAAATAATACTACTAAATAGGAACATTTGGGGTGAGACATTTTTGAAAAATCATTGATCATGATCAGACTGATTCTATACTGTTAAGCTAAGCTTACTAGTGAGGTTGCTGTACTGAGGAACCACAGGGGAATCAGCCTTATGTTTTCCCTTTTAGGTTCATTAGTTTGATTTACAAAAGCTTTTACAGAGTAAGAGTAGGCATACTACCCCTTCTACGTAAGAATCATAATCTCAAATGTGTGACGCATTAGGAGTGAGTGACAATGACACGCTGCAGATTCAAATCCTATTGGAAAGATGACTCCCAATACAAGGACTGGATTGGAGAGGTACCAGGAGATGTTCACAAGGCTTATTGCAAGTTTTGCCGCACGTCATTTGACATCAGCAATATGGGGGTCGCTTCCCTCAAGAGCCATTCAAAAGGACAAACCCACACCAAGGTAGCTGGACAGCTAAATAATGAAAGAAGAATGACAGATTTCTTGACTACAAAAACAGGAGAGGGAAGAAGCGGCCCAACAAGCCAGGATAACGAAAGTGACAGTCAGGCGCCCAGTACCAGCAGTGAACAGCCTACGGAAAAAGGCTCTGGAGCTCAGGGGAAAACATTTTTTTCAAGCTAAGCTGTATTTGAAGCAGAGATTCGCTGGGTCATGAAGATGGTCAGGTCACACTTCTCGTTCAACTCCAACTCTGACATTTCAAACACATTTGCTCAGATGTTCCCAGACAGCGAAATTGTCAAACAATTTACATGTGGCGCAACAAAATCGGCTGACCTTATATGTTTTGGCTTGTATCTTCATTTTAAAGAGCAGCTGATCGAAGACGTAAGAAAAGCAAAGTGTCATGTAGTGTCTTTTGACGAATGCCTTAACAAAGTGACACAAACAGAACAGATGGATATCATTCTGCGCTACTGGAGTGAATGCGAAGGGAAAGTAGCTGTGCGTTACTTCACTTCAGAGTTCCTAGGACACACTCAGGCAGAGAAGCTCTTGGAGGGTATCAACAGATCCCTGTCACCTCTGGACCCCAAGAAGCTCCTGCAAAGATCGATGGACGGCCCTACAGTGAATTGGAAGTTCTTAAGAATATTCCAAGAGGACAAGAGCAAAGAGGACCCAGATGCACCAAAGCTCATCAACCTGGGAAGTTGTGGTCTGCATGTTGTGCATGGAAGTTTCCAGACCGGAGAGAGGGAAACAGGTTGGAAAATCGGAGATGCGCTGAGAGCACTTTGGCAGGTGTTCCATGACTCGCCAGCAAGGTGAGAGGATTTCAGTGAGCTGACTAAAACGGCAAGATTTCCTCTGAAGTTCTGTGCCACTCGATGGGTTGAAGACTTGCAAGTTGCTGAGCGGGCAATCGAAGTGTGGCCAGCTGTGACGGCGTACAGCCACAGCCACAAGAAACTTCCGAAGAGTAAAGTGCCAACATCTGCGTCCTACTTGACAGTCAAGAAGGCAACCGAAGACCCTCTTTTCCTGGCTAAACTTGAGTTTTTCGCTTTTGTTGCAAGACTGCTGAAGCCTTTTTTGGAGGTATTTCAGACAGATGCCCCAATGGTGGCATTCTTGGCAAAGGAGCTCGAAAGCACCCTGACAGGCCTGCTGTCATGCTTTATCAAGAGAGAAGAGCTGGCAAAGATCAAGACACCTCTCCAGCTCACTAAACTGGACCCCCAAGAGAAGCAAATCCATGTCCCACTCAAACACCTGGACATAGGATTTTCAACCAAGCAGGCTTTGCAGAAGGCATCTGAGAAGCTCCAGGAAAATCCAGTGAAAATCGTGGAGTTCAAAAAAGAATGTGTCTCCTTACTTGCAATGACCTGCAAGAAAATGATGGGGAGAAGTCCTCTCATGTATCCAGCTGTGCGGCATATGAGGTCCCTTGACCCTGTGATGATTGTGACAGAAACCGAAGGTGCAACAGCAATGTTTGAGAAACTCCTTAAGGTTCTCCTCAATGCTGGATGGTGCCCTGTCACAGAGTGTGACAAAGTCCTTTCTCAGTATAAAGCATTCTCACTCGATGTCAACACAAACCACAAAGCAGAGTTCCAAGAATTTGTTTACAGCTGCAGACTTGATGAATTCTTCGGAAGATATCTCAGTGGCAAAGAAGAGTATGCAGAACTGTGGAACATCATGAAATGTCTCTTCACGCTGTCTCATGGACAAGCTGCAGTAGAAAGGGGGTACTCAGTTAACAAGGATATGCTTGTTGAAAACCTACAGGAGAAGACGCTAATAGCAATGCGCTTGGTCCACGATGCAATGGCTGGGCACACAGATGAAGCTCTTCCAAAAGACCTCAAGCAACACTGCAGAGGAGCAAGGACAAGATATGAGATGTATCTGGAAGACCAGAAGAAGTTGAGAGAGCAAACCACCAAAGAGAACAAAAGAAAGGATCTCTGCCAGGAAATCCAGAAAGTGAAAACAAAGCGGCAAAAAGTAATGACAAGCGCTGAAACAATGGAGAAAGAAGCACATGAAATGGCAGTCATGGCAGAGAAGAAGCACGATTTTACACTGCTGTCAAAATCAAATGCCTATCAGAAAGGGGTTGCTGATAAAAAGGAAGAGGTGGCAGCTCTAGACAAAGCCCTGAAAGAGCTGCAAGAGTCTGTCAATAAGTTAAAGCAATGAGGTATGTGCAATAGCCTTTATGGATGTATGAAAGATTGTAATATTTATTGGTCACCCTCCTAAAGACAAATATAACACCATTTTAGCTTATGGAGATGACCAATTTTAACTCAAAATAACATTCTGTTTCAGATCTTCAGACTGTAGAGAGGAGGAGGAAGAGGAGGGGAGAAGCCAGGAGGGCACAGAAGGAAAGAGGGAGGAGGAAGAGAAGAGGGGAGAAGATGAAAGAGGAGGATAAGAGAGTAGAGGATGACAGAGGAAAAGGGAGAAGAGTGGAGAGGAGTTGAGAAGAATAGGAAGAGAAGACAGGAGCGGACACGAGAGGGGAGGTGTGGAGAGAAGAGGACAGGATGAGATAGGAGAGGAGTGGAAGAGAGAACATATATCAATCCCAGTGCTCATGTGTCTCAAAGTTCCAGTTCAATAAATTGTTGTTCATCTACAGCTTGTTGCATTATTTCATCCATTGATATGCCTATAGATCATCACTTAATATGGTACCTGGAAAATCAGGAGGTAGCATGGAATTTTTTTTCAAGGCAAGCGTGGGAACCCTGATACTGTCTCTCTCTGGAGGGGCCAGCTTGCATGCCTCCAATTTGGTCATCTATTAAGATTAATTTTGATATTAAATTGACTGTTCCAGTAATGCTGTGTCCTGTCAGGTTAGTGTATTTATGTTAATGAGGAGGGCGGGATCATTGTCCCTTTAAAGACCCAACAGTGTTTTTTTGGTCCTTATAAGTCACACTTTTGTCAAAATAGAAATGTCTGCCTACACCACAATAGAATTAGGTTGCTGTGTATGAAGTTGTGTAGGTTGTATCTGAAATCTAAAGTGAGCTGAATTTTTTTCAGATTTTTTGAAGTGATTTAACCTAACTGCCAAAGCTGTGGGACCTCAGGAAAGGGTAGTCCATCCAAACCGTGTGCGTGTGCGTGTGCGTGTGTGTGTGTGTGTGTGTGTGTGTGGGGCTCTGGCTCGTTGGCCACCCCTGTCTTAGATGATTGTTTAAAAAAGGAGATGTGCTTATGACTTCTGGTGACTAGTAGTTCTGTTGAATACAGTTATTGTAAGTCGCGTTGGATAAAAGCGTCTGCTAAATGACTAATGTATTATTAAAAGGTGATCTGTGCAACTTTGTTATTCAGGAAGTTTGTATCAAACAAGTAGCCCTTCGTACCGCTCGGTGCCCTTGAAGTACCTCTCAGTTTCAAAAAGGTTGGTGACCCCTGATGTAGAGGAATTATGTCTACCTCCCTCTGTGTGCGTTATCAGCTTCTCTTTGCTTCCGGGTCATACAGGGTTACGTCTGATAACACCGTCCTGACCGACAGCATCATGGTGGAGGCGTAGCCACCCTGCGGTTCCCTCTCAGGTAAACACTGTTAGCTCTGTCAGCATCAATAGTTGTGACCATGTGGATGTGCTCTTGCCATGTGCTCTGAACAAAGGGATTGGGCATACAGGCCCTGCAGAGCAGTCAGCATTCAGAATCGCGGCTGGCCAAATCTGAGTTTGCCAACGGGTTTCTGTGTGATAGAGTAACAGTAGTGAGGGTCTGCCTTGTTTTGAGTGCAGATGTTTGGATTTGGAGCTAGTCATGGTTAAACATTGTGTAATAGTGATACTATTGGTTGGAAGATATGTTTCTAAAACTTGATGTTTCTACGTAAATACCAGTGGAGATAACAATAGCATAGTAGCTTAGCACATTATTTACTAACGTTAGCACTTCTATGCTACTTTTTTTTTGTGAATAAAGACCTATCCGGCTTTACAGGAACACTTTTGTCTCAAAGCCAGGTGATGTGGTGGTTCACTTTTACACAATTTCTATCTTTGTTCTTTTAACCTGTTGCTGCTGAATAAGTTTGACATCCTGGACCCTTCTGTCTGCTTCTCTAAAATTGTTTTAATTGTGAAATGTTAAAATGCCATCAATAAGTACAACGCCACTTAATATGTTGGCAGCTATTTTAGATTTAGTGTGCCTTACTCTCTAAACAAAACAGCTTAATGGTTTAGTCAGATTGTAGTAATTTTTATAGTTTGTCGACATACATTTTATTGAAAATGTATTCCCTCTTAATTTGTCTGCTACTTTTTAATTTAGTCTTAGTCCTGTGTCCATTTTTTTTGTCATCGTTGGACATCTCAGTTAGTGCAAACTAAATTATCTGATGAAGAACACAGGTTGAATTATTAGGAATACAGTCCTCCTGACTGCTCATTAGTGATGCCTGGGTCAGTGCAGTGCCCAACATGCAAAATTTGCATTAATCCACCATCAGAACACTTTGTGAGAGTGAGAGAAAACAAGTGCTCGTGGAAAACAAGGTCGACGAACATTTGTAGTTAGTTTTCAATAATTAAATTTGCAAAAAATCTGACCGATTTGCTGTGGAAATCAGAGATGTGGTCAGCGACTCAGAGGTCTGGAAACAGACTACCTCAACAGGTAAGTGACTCAGAAATAAAACATCACAGCTGGTACAAACACAAAGGTTATACTGTTTAGATGTGCTGTTCTGTAGAGAAACCTTTAAGTTGTCAAGAATACATTGTAAAATCAGCCCAAATTACTAACACAAACTACTAGCAGCTTCATTCCAAAAATGTGCGTCTCTACACAGTAAGTTATATTGTTCACTACATTATGTTTGGCCAAAAACATTGGAAAAAGAATAGAACTGTGAGTCACATTAAACAGAGCTTCCAGCTCTGATTAGTGTCACTGAGTTCCCATGCTCTGGAAGCTGAATACTTTTACTGCAGACAGTACACTGGATCACTCACTTGTAACCCTGCTTCCTCTCTCTGAGCAGCCTGAAATAGCAATGGGTATCTGGAGGATTCAACACTTTTCTGACTGGGTCAAGATAAAATCATTCTGTTACTACAGCTGACTGTGTTCATTCAACCCAGCTGGACTGAGGTAATCTGTCGATACAACCAACCTCAACGTGCTGATTTAAATACAAAACACACCAGTGGCTTTACAACCTTCACAATCTCCCAAAAAAGCCAGAGCACTGAACTAGAGATGCACCAATCGATCAGCAGCATGAGTGGTTATCGCCGATGAGTCTCGTATATCTGAATATTTTTTTCTTTTTTTTTTTGCTGGTCAAATTTACACATTGTAGTAGTATAGCATGATGGTTTTACATCACAGCCACACACACACACATCATGTAGTGAGTGTGGAAGTTCTTCAGCTTGAGTGAAGAAGATATAGAGATCGCAATATGTAACAACTGCACATCCACAACAAGCCGTGCAGGAACAACCTTCAAAAGCAAGGCTTTCTTGGAACTAAATAATCAATAGTCGATGTTTTATGATCATTAGGATCATACAATTGATTTTCAATGAAAGAAAATGTACAAAAAATAGTTGTGTATGCTGTCAATTATAGTTCTTGGAAAGAAAGAAGATTGCAATCAGTGGATCTCTACACTGAATCAAATGTCATTAGCATACTGTTAAAAACGGATTTATTTCAGCTTTAATGAAACAATACTACAAAACCTTCTCAGATTGCTGCTTTGAGATGAACTCCAATCAAATATTTTCCATGACGGCTTTGTGTGCCTCTCACTGAGTTTCCATGACGACAACAGCCAGAGGAGAGGGCAGAGATTAAGATGTTTGCAGAAATGACTAAACAAAGAATCCACCGTGTTATTTCAACCACGTATAAACTACAACGCAGTGTAAATGCATTGTCTTTCCAAGCTCATTGCAGCACTACAGACACACTGTTAGACAGCACATCAAGTGTGTGTAAAAACATGTTTCCATTACTGATAGCTCCCGTTCATATTCCTGATTTTTCCCTTCAGACCACCTTCTCTCTTTTGAAGAAGTTTCTTTTCCCCCGACCCGATCCAATCCTTTCATACTGAGCATGTGCTGATATCGAGCCCCGATCCAATCCTTCTAATTTTCTGGATAATACAGCTGCACAGTGCACACTTCAAGTACATTTAAGGTAAGAAGTGAAGAGAATGCCACTTCTTGTGGTGTTATTTGTCTACTTACCAGCGACCTCCACGATGTCTCCAGGAACGATTTCTCGGGCTCTGATTCTCTGGACGCTCTTCCTGTCCTGTCGGTACACCTTGCCCATCTCTGGCTCGTACTCCTTCAGAGCCTCAATGGCATTCTCTGCATTACGCTCCTGTGGGACATGGCAACATGGAAAGCTTCTATGAGTTTCTTTGAATTAATGGAACAAATGCATGGTTGTCCTCATGGAAGGAGTGACGGGTAGCAACAGTTATTATTGCACAAGAGACAGTTCTCTGTTTGAGACATGGACATTTTTCAGCAGTGGTTCAAAAGTGGGGAATGGTTCATGAACAGTAGAGAAAACACAAGTACACAGACCAGTTATTTCTGTTTGATTCTCACCATCCATGAGAGCATTTCAATGGCCATCCAACAGGCTTTAAAAACCTGTGGTTGCTCTCACTCTGTTAAAACCCAAACTAGGTCAACAGGAAACGCCAGACCAAGTAAGAAACAAACCAACAGGAGGAACTACGCTGTGGTCCCACATGTAGCCAGTGTCTCTGAAAGGAATTCTGAGAGCTGTTTCTTTTATTCAGCCTTCTATCATTGATATAAACGGGGTGGACAAAATAATAGGCAAGGAGAGGTTGAAACAAAACATTAGAACGGTCATGAAGGGAGGACCTAGTGCCGGTCTGTTGTAGGCATGACAACTAAACAATATGGAAACACAAAATACTCACCTCAAAACTATTTTATTATTATTATTATTATTATTATTATTATTATTATTATTATTATTATTATTATTATGGTAACTATTTATACCAGCAACTATGCAAATTTGAGAGAGTTGCAGCACTTTTTCAAAAACAGGTTTAATAAATTTGTGCAGGTAGAGGACCAACTACCAGGATCCTTTTGACTCAGAGCAGCGTCTGTCAGTCTGTTAAACTGTTGAATAGCCTAAACTACTGCAAGATATTGTATTGACTTTCCTTTGAGCCAAATGCTCTGAGGGAATTTGACACTAAATAAGTTTAGAATATGTCTGTTCCTCACAATGTGATTGGTTGATGCCTTTATTCACAGTGAGAAAGCTCAGAAAGAAATCGACCTGTTCCAAAAACAAATAACGTTGTTTTTTTTTCTCCATGTAATATTTGCGTTCTGTGTGAAAGAACTCATGACAAGACAACAGTTTGAGAAAATATTTGATGTGCGAAAAATCTCCTGAAGCAGACTAAATACATTTCGTAACATTTTAAAAGGTCTTCAATATTGTCAATATACAAAACTTGCACCACATTGTTTACCTGCCACACTCCCACAATAGCATTGGCGATGAGGATGAGGAGGATGACGAAGGGCTCAACAAAGGCTGTGATTGTCCCCTCCCCTTCTTCAAACCAAGCCAGGGTCTACGAGAAAGACAAGACGGACAGATAGGTGAATTTGCGTTATTATTAAAACTTGTGTGTGTGCGTATATAGCCGGGTTAAACTAATGGATCTGTTTACACAACTACACAGTCCATACAAACTTGGACACACTATTACCAGTGCTTGTATATGTGAGGGTGTATGTGTTTCCTTACAAAGGAGATGCACGCAGCCAGCAGCAGGATTCGGACCAACAGATCCTCAAACTGTTCCAGGACCAGCGCCCAAAGTGACTTCCCTGCATGAGGACACCAAGGAGCACAATGAGCAAAGAAAGAATCTTTACTCCAGATGAGATACTGATGACCATGGAAGAAACACAAAGACAGAAGAGGATGTAATACAACTGATAGACTGATAGCTCACCTTCTTCAGCTGGCAATTCTGTGAGTAAAGAAAAATTAAAGGTAGATAGAAAGGATGGAGAAAAGGAAAAGATGACATCATCAACACTGCTTCTTTGATTCATAAATGACAGTGCGGAGTAGTGAGCAGTTCTTTTTCTTTCCTCAAGCACTTGCAGCATATGATTTTTTGCAGCAGCAGCAGGACTTGATTGATAATGTGCTTGCTGATACTTGAACATGATGCAGATATACAGGACATCTTTTACTGAAAACAATACATGATGCAGGGGCAGCGAAATACTTTGAATAGTGGATCATGTACAGAAAGATAGAGGGAGTTCAAAAAAGTGAATGTGTAGTTTTTAATTACACTGCAAGACAACCTTGTGTGCTTTAGAAAATAACTACACAACACTAAAGTGTTTAACATTTGATATTACAGTAGTTTACTGGTGTACACACATATTTAAAAAGTATTTCTGTATCTGCTGCTCTAAAATGTGTTTAAAATGAATCTAATATATTTTAACCAGTAATGCAGTGTATTGTCTAGGTGCTCATTTAAAATATAGGCTATTTTGTAGAAATTTGTAAATTAGTAAAGTTAAAACAGGCTTGAGGGCCCACTTCAAGATTACGATGCAAATGTGAATGTAAGGCATAAATCTGTTTAACATTAAGATGTAACAAACAGAACAGAAATAAATGGTAAAAGATTGGTTTCTGTGCCAAGCGGTTGAGACAGAGATACTTTCACTAAATGTAGTTTAAATCCCCAGATATAATGGATGTACTGCAGAATGACAGCACTGTCCAGTAAATGTGTTTCCATGTACACATTAACTGAACACGTCATCAATACAATGGTAGCAAATGAGAAGCCTTTAACCTGAATGTAGTCTAATGTTGTATGAATATGTTTTATTATGATAATGGTTATCATTGTGTTAGTGGCAGTAGTAGTAAAAAGTGTAGTAACTTCATCATCAACATAAACAAAAGATGGATGAAATCCACTGCACACTTTAACTCTCATGAGACTATGGTAGATAGATAGATAGATAGATAGATAGATAGATAGATAGATACTTTATTCAATAGTCCATTTCTTTTGAATAAGTGTTCAGTGAGAGAAGAAGACGAAGAAAAGTACCGTTGGGTCCCCATCTCTCCCTGGTCTTCTTCAGCTGCTCACAGCTCAGACCTGTAGACTCATTGACACTGAAGAAGCCCAAAACCTCCTCCACCGTCTTAGTATGAGCATTATCCATCACTATGGAGGCAGGAGGAGACAGAACACAAGACAATATCGATATCAGCAATAAGCTTCTTCAATACCCGTCAAAGCCTTATTTTAATAACTTACAGGGGCCGTTTGAAACTGTTAGAAAAGCAGTTTGTGTCTAGAATCATCCAGAAAGGTAATATGGGTTTAATAAGGCTGACACTTATATTTAAGGTTGAAAATGTAAACAGCTAATATCTGTTGCTGTATTCAACATTTTACAATTTTCATGATAAGATACCAAATCAGACACGCCACTTCAGCAGCATCTTCCAAATCCCATTTTAAAACCTTTTATCAGAAAGCATTTATGAATATGTTGCTGGGTTTTATATGGCTTTCAGCTGTGTTCTATGCTTTGGTATTGTTGTTGTTGTTGTTGATGATCCCTCTGTTGTTTGTATTTTATTCTGATGTTATTGTATTCTGATGTTATTGTATTGCTGTTTCTGGTTTTTATCTGCTGTTTCTGTTGTAACCTTGGTAATTAAAGTGCTATATAAATTAAGTTCATTAGTATCATTATATAAAATATTTTTTTTTAATTCAGTGATTATGTCAGACTAATGTTCTCATTAGTCCCATTTTTCATACGAGATATAGAGCAAAGTGACTGATAAGAGGGCAGTATTTCCGTTACTCATGAAAGGTATCCTGCTTCTTCAATGTGTAGCAACGACTCACTGTTACAGCATGACCTGGCTGGGGAGTCGCACGTACTGTATAGCCAAGCAACCAGAGACAAACGGCCCGAGAGACGTGGACCATTATCCACAGGGTCTGAGCTGGCTCTGAAAAAACATCATCTCCCTGGGTTGCATCCAATTACACAATATGTATGTGTTTTTTTAGAATGTACTTCTCTGAAAGGCTACTGGGTCTCGGACCTATGTCACTCCAGACTCCATTTCTTCTTCTTTTTTACAATATCACACTGTCTTGCCCATTGACACATCAGAAGTACCAGTTGGACCAAGACCAGAGGCCTGTTGTAGTTAGTAAATGTGTAAACTTTGGTTGACATCTAATGCACCCAGTGGGCTAGTTTTCACACATTTAGAGATTATCAAACGGTAATAAATCATGTGCACGTTATTTTGATGATCTCCATCCACCACTGTGACCGTGTGTAAGCGAGCGGCTTGGAGTCATTAAAAAACTTTTTACATTATTTAACGTTACCGGTACGTGCTTCATGGTAGATCGTCTATGCCAAATGTATCACAAGACTCGTTAACATTCGTCAGGGGCCTAAATCAGGTTGTACGACGTGGACAATAAGATTATTAACTCCAGAGGATCTTCCGAAAATCACTTATGCCAATATCTGCATCTGCAAAGAACAACGTTGAGCGGCCGCCCCTGCATTGTGCACAGGTGCCAGACATCATGCTAACAATTGCAACGACACAAGAATGATGAGGACACTTCCGGTCATTTGCTTAACGTAAGGCATAAAATAGGAAGGGTTAACGTTACACACTTACTAGCTGTTATTACGAGGAGCCTCGCCTGAATTCTGGGTAATATGGATGACATAACGGTAAAATGTGCAAAGACACTGCTGGTGAGGCTTGCCAGCAATATGAAATGGCTGCACAATTAACTGGTTATACGCGTAAACCTTAAGTCAAATGACAGGTGAAATAAGCATTACAGGCTAAAGCCTTCGCACCACAAGCTAGTAGCTAGCTAGTGAGCTAATTTACATGGACGTCCTGTAGTTGAGCTAGCTAGGCAGCTAGCGCTATGTTCTAACGTTAATCCTCAGGAGATGAACAGGTTGCTTACCAGAGTGTAACGTCCGTCCACTGTCACTACACTTTTAGTAAAACACGGTATATCGCAGCACCATGCGTTTTGGATTGAATTCCCCACAGCAACGAATAAAGCAGCAACAAATATCTAAAAAAATTGCTTTTACAACAGGCTAGCTTAGTTATGCCGTGACAGCTGCTCACATCTCTATTGTAACAATAACGTTATTTAATTCCCGAGTGGTAAAATATTGTCTGTTAAAAAACATTAAGGCTTATTTAAGGCAAATTATTCTCCAAATGTGGTTCAAGACTATTTTATACAGACAGCGTCGTATTATTACTCCTTATCCTGGCTGCAGGAGTGTCTGTGGGTCACTAATACTCAGCCTACAGGCAACAGCAGCCAATACAAATCAAGCTACCCCGTCACAAAATACAACTTCCGGGCTTAACCTTCAAAGTAAACATTTCTGCTTAAGAAATACTACATGCCGTGATATAATGTGTCATCGAATTTCAGGACAATGCTTGGTTCAGGGTATTATCGACCAAAGGAGAACTGACAGCTGTATTTGTTCCAATACCAACAGATGTTTTACTTTTATTTTAAATAAAAATCGTCTGACTTCTCATACTATCGCGGGTAACTCTGTCTACCTTGACGCTGCTGCTCCGTAATGACCGTGATTAACGGCATTTGCCAGTGCAAAAAACCAACGGAGTGAAGCACAAACCAATGAGAGGCCCGGGAATCAGACTGACGCAAAACATTAACGCACCAACGTGTAGAATCCTCCTAAATCCCGCCCACTATAATCCTTTACAGCAGAAGCGCCCGCCTCTGATCCCAGTCACCCAGCTCTCGATCAATCAGCGGGCGGTGCGTCTGCGGTCGCTCAAATGATCGACATGCGAACCAATCAGCTTTGCGTGTTTGGCGGCACTGCAGAACACTGCCCAACCTCCAAAATGAGTGTTTCAAAGATGACATTTATAAAACACAGCGTCTGACACGTTTTTCATACACTGGTCAATTTTGAGATTTTAGTCTGTTTTTCTTTCATAACAAGAAGCAAGAAAACCTCCAAAGTACACATCCAGGTGTTTATTTTATTACTTAGTTTATTTGCTTCTGTAGATTTCTCCTAAATTCACCAAAAGTTACCATTAGATAATGTCTCATTTGCATATTTAAACATAACATCTCAGAAAAATTGCCTTAATGTAAGTAAATAACTGGTGAAGTTACATGGTGATATCTAATTAGGTAATTGTTTATCCTATTCCCCTGTAGTTTCTTCTAAATGTATGTAATTTTACAAAACATATCTTTAAAGAACCTTTCCTCAAAATGAGTCTTTTTAGACTCTTTTAGACCCACCAAACCTTCCAGTTGTATTCCTATCTGTACTCTGAAGGCTTTTACAGAGGGGTTTGTTAATATATCATTCATAGCACATATTTGATAAGATAATAACCTCATTTGAATATTTAATCGTAGATTTTTGTACATTTTCAGAAAACCCATTATACAAAAAAAAGGTTTCATGAGGTCTCCCGTTAAACTTGAAGAGTACATTCTCTGTTTTTCAACTGCATTCTCAATGGATAAACACTAGCTCCATGAAGAGAGTCCTTTATATTACAAGAAGTCGGGGCCATGTATGTGTATTATCATTTCATGTTCCAATAACCATATTTCATCATTTTAACCACTAACATAGAATAACTTTTCATGAATGCTGAACTCTTCCAATGTGTCCATCTCTTGGTAGCATTGTAGAACACATGCGCTCACTCATTCTCTACCTCATGTATCCCCTGGAGTTGAGAGAGACGGTGTTAAGCTAGGACAGTTATAAAAAGACTGAGGCAATATGTCAGTGTGTAGATCCCATGGGAGATCCCAGAGGGTAGGAAATGATCTGAGTGTGTAACACTTTGTCATTCAAGTCTCTTTCACCATTTCACAGCGAGGTAATCCCTCACTCCATTATACATCACAAGATAGAAGAAGCCAGTATTTTTAGTAGAATTCTTTTTTAATCAAAAATGTGAATAACAACTTTCATGGAGAAGACAACCTAGTACCATACAAAGTAAATCCTCTGAGAGACACATTTGTGATTTGGGGTGATACATAATTAACTTGACTTTTGTTGGAATTTGCATTCTTTTCTCTTTCTTCTTCACAAAGGATATTCACTCCACAGACTGAAAGAGAAAGAACACAATCATTACCAACAAAGGAAGGCCGACTTTATTCATATGAATCTGTGTCTCTAAGAGGTAGAGATGAATGGCATTCCTATTTTCTTAGCAGTACACGAACTTTGCCTAAATGAAATGGAGACTAAAATGAATCATAATTATGATTTACTGTAAATCTGTAGGATCACAGAATAATTAAAGAAGAAGAATCCAAGCAGGCCTTGCGTATTGACAGTGTTTGATAGTCTTGGTTTATGGACACATTGTGGGTACAGAGGTTTAATACTCGGCCTTACAGATATAGCTGGTTTCACTTGATAAGAAGATTCCCCCCCGGTGGCAGAGAGAGTTGGATATATTTCATAGCATACATTCTCCATTTCATAGTGACGGTAAGAGATAGTGGTGTAACGGTTGATCCGTGATGCTTTTCTAGTCACCGATCTCTGATAATGTTACATTGTAAACAACCAAAACGAGTTCATTGACAGGAGGAGAGCTACGGTTCTGTTCACTTACATTATGATGCCTTCAGGCTCTGTTCAGTGAAAATCAGGATTGGGCAAAAGTAAGTTATAACGTTATCATGATGTGTTCACATGTAATCTGTAAAATGTAGTTTTGGTGATTCACTAGAATAAATCCAGTAGTTTGAAGGAGATGTTTCACATGAATATAAAATAGATATTAGAGATGAATTATGACCTGTTAAGCCTCCTAACACTAACTCTAAGCTCATTATAATACATCATTAAAAATAATAATGACAAGATTTATTTTAATACATAAAAATACAATCTTTTATTTCCTAATTGGAATTGTGTGTTTTTATGAGGGGAAAAAACACTATAAGTAAAGTAAAAGAATAACATTTATTTTGATGTTTACTGACTTCAGAGTGGTTGAAATTATTTTTAGTTTGGAGCCTTGTAGTCCAGCTGCTATAATCAAACAATTATCTTTAATGATCTAAAATTAGTATCAGCGGCAAAAATAAAACATGATCAGGGATCTAAAAGTTCTATTTGCTCCCTTTTTTCTTTTGTGCTGATCCGATCTGTGACTCTGATCCGATCCGTACTGTGAGTTTTATGATCCGTTGCACCACTAGTAAGTGAGATACAACATGTGTGGCAGCTTATGTATATTCATGTCTTAGCTTATGAATGACATCATTGATATGCTGCCATATTGATAATACATATTTTACACTATAATTGTTATACATTTCATGGTAATAACACATTATGATTTATTACATGGCATGAAGATAAAAAATCTGAATTAACGGGCAGGTCCATCTCTTTTCAAAAGGAAACGCACACTCAGCTGATAGCAAAAAGCAGTGACGAAGGTTACCACAGTAAGCTATTCAATAAGGTTATGAACAGTGTGAACGTCAGCACTAGCTGAGTCAGCGTCAGCTGTGCTAAGTTTGAGAATAACTGAAAGGGTTAGTTTGGATTTTTTAAAGTGGAGTTGTATGTATACTGCTCTGTTCTGAGAGGTAAAATGACTGTTTTGTCAATGGAGTCTGGTGTCTTTGAAGAGTGCGATATAACAGCTTCAGTTCCCTGTCAGAAAGGGCCACCTGATGGCGAGGACAAGCGGCTGTGGATGGGACGGGGAACTAAAGCTGGAATACCGCTCACCAGACTTCCATGATGGAAAAACCTAACAGGTTATGTTTTTAGGTATTTAGAAGGGGTACTAGCCTGGAGACCCCCCACCGTGTCAGGACCCAGCATCCTGAAAATACACCAGGGCAGAGAGTATAATCCTCCCAGTCACACAGCATCAATTCCATGTTGTTTCAGTAAAGATTGCACATATTTTAGAGAGCAACCAGGATGTAAGGGGGAAAAAAAGAAAAGAGCACTGAGACCATGTTTCTATCGAGGTATATAGAAACCAAGGAATGAATTCAGCTGTGTAGTAGGAAAGGTGAGTATCTGCTGATGGAGAAGAAGCAGCATCATCATTCCTGTGTTTGTGTGATAAACAGTCCACCACATGAAGCTCTGGCTCAGCCCCTCCTTTGATTAAAAAAAGGGCTAATAGAACAATGACTTATTAGGTCTGTATGATTGTTAAGCATTACAAAATAAATAATACAGACACATAATTGTATTAAAAGTTGCTAAAAATAAAAGCTGCAACATTCACAGGAAATAATCCCTGTGTTTACTATTTATTGTAATATTGTACAATGCGTCCGTTGTTCTGTACAACTGCTATTGTTATGCATTAAATATAATATGAAATATTAATAAAACATGTCACTTGGTCTGTTCGCTCAATGATAGAAAGGGGTGCTTCAGGAAAAGGTTGGGAACTACATTAGCGTATCTGTCCCATCACAGCCATGACTACATCAATCTGAAACTTTGGATTCATCTGTAATCTTTGTGCACTATAACAAACCTAAAGAATGTTTTGAACAGGATCAAATTCTACCTTTCACAATTTGGTAAGTAATTTGAATGACAGCTAAATCTTTTCATCTGTGGTAAGACAAACTTCTCTCTACGTGACTTAATAGTTTAACTAGGGCTGCAACAACGAATCGATAAAATCGATAAAAATCGATTATTAAATGTTTTTTTTTTTATCGAAACGAATTTCATTATCGATTCGTTGTGTCGCGCGATTATTACACCACTCAATAAGTCGCGGAGATGTTTGAGTGTTCACAGCAGGCCCGGTCGCCTGAATACCGCAGCTAGGAATAATGGAATAGGACTCCGGTTCTATTTTGTGGGTTTTTCTCTGAACTGGGGCCATGATTAAGAGGGACGGCCGGGGGAAACCTCACCCGGCCCGGACACGGAGAGGATTGACAGATTGATGCTCTTTCTCCATGCTGTGGGTGGTGGTGCATGGCCGTTCTTAGTTGGTGGAGCGATTTGTCTGGTTAATTCCGAAAACGAACGAGACTCCGGCATGCTAACTAGTTACGCGGCCCCGTGCGGTCGGCATCCAGCTTCTTAGAGGGACAAATGGCGTTCAGCCGCACGAGATTGAGCAATAACAGGTCTGTGATGCCCTTAGATGTCCGGGGCTGCACGCGCGCCACACTGAGTGGCTCAGCGTGTGTCTACCCTTCACTGAGAGGCGTGGGTAACCCGCTGAACCCCACTCCTGATATTAGTCCATTTTTCTTTTCTTTTTTATTATTACTTTAACAGCTCAGGGATGTTCAAGCAACCTGTTTGAGCACTTTCTGAAGATGTTTTGCACTGTGAATTTGCACTGTCAGTTCTGTTTTTGAATAAAGGGTTAGAAATGAATGCTTTTATGTTTTTTGTTTTTTTATCCGATTCATCGATTAATCGAACAAATAATCGACAGATTAATCGATTATTAAAATAATCGTTAGTTGCAGCCCTAAGTTTAACAGTTATGAGAAAGTAAGTTATATACTGTAGAAATCATTCCTTTAGCATTGACTGCCAACAGAATTGTCTGGCTTAAGGATAATGCTTGTAGTCACATCATTCTAGAGTCATTATTAGTCACTATACAACCATCAGCTATCAATTGGCTCAGTATAATAAAAAAACTATTTGCAGCCATACCTGTTGACAATAGGTTTCTCCCCAACACGGTTCATCCAGATTGGACATGAGGGGAGGGATGGGCCAGAAGAACTAGACATCCATGAAGTTCTTTAGCTACCTCACAGGAATGGAGGATCATGGGATTGCCACTATTATTGATCACACTTAATACCAGAGTTAAACTCATTATTTGTAGTTATGATTATTTTGTTCAAACCACCTTCTACATAGTATTTGAGTATATATCTGCCATTAGAGGACAGATAACACAGACTACCCATATTGCTGGAGGTGGTGGATGACATAGTGAGTATAGGCGTTAATACAAAGTAAGCATTGTGTGGTATCTCAAATACTCTGGGGATACCACCAATGGGGATGTATGTGTGTGTGTGTGTTACCTCAGGTTGTACTCGGGGTCAGTGTGTGTTTGCAGCAGCAGGTCTCTGATCTCCTCAGGTGGGCTCAGACCATGAAGCTTTGCTCTCTTCCATCTCTGCAGCCTGCTGATACCTGGAGAGAGATAGAGATGATTCTTGTGGTTAAAAGCTGTGTTTGCACTACTACATCTTTACTGTTCCCGATAACAATGCACAAAGACAGCATCTATACAGCTTTGTGCATTGAGATGACAGTGGACGAGAGACTGTAGTGAAACATGGAAGTCTGTGAACACTGTACAGTCTAAAGCGCAGCAGTAAGACTGAACCAAACAGTAGAGCCTAAGCAAAGAGCTCACAGGGGATTGAGGGGAAGTGCAGAGTTCGTGGTCCCGCTCTGTGGGTCCGTCACTCCATTCATTTTACACGTAATGATTGTTAATATAAATATTGATATATCGCTTCCCATCTTTAAACTAAGCTAGGCAAACCAGATCCTGGTCCTTCACTGAATAAACAAATATCTGATATATCTCATTTAACTCTGAGCTGCAAGAAATGTCAAACAATTATACATTTCTTCTTTTAAATCATTTTGTGAATCATGAAGATCTACTCTTCACGTCTTTATTCTATTTAGAATGCAGCATTGTTACAGTAAAACTGCTCCTCCTCCTTTCCATATGAAACTTTGGTGAGTCAGCTGCACTATATGTTAAAATAATGTATATATATATATATATATATATATATATATATATATATATATATATATATATAAATACAATATTATATTATATTGTTCTATATAATATTCAAACCACTTTACCTTCTTCCAAAGCCAGGTATTCCCCAGTGAGTGTGTGTGTAGGTATGTCACCAACCTGTGCACGGCCCAAATCTCCAGTTCAGATCAAAGTGTGTGAGTCTCTGCAGCTCCTCCTCTCGGCCCGTTTCAGTTTCAGGCTCTGCTCCAATGAAAAGATCCAGAGAGAATTCAAGTCAATGCTACTGTATCACAACACTGCTCTAACATTGGTAATATTCAACTGAAATGTAAATTACATTTGAAAATAAATATTTCATTATCTTTTTAATGTTTAACATTTTTTTTTTATTTAACAAAAACTCCAAAAACTCCAATGACCCATCATTTTCATTGAACACCAGATTAAGTAAACACAGCTTTGTTTCCAACAGAGCAAGCCCCGAGGAGGAGCGCCAGCATTTGGAGCTAATTTACATAGAGGCCAAACGGTGGAATTATAATTACAATCCGTCACGTGATGCCACGGAGCCCAAAAGTACTTTTCCCCATAGACTTACATTAGAGACATTATATAATTTGATATATTTATATTATACTGTGACATTGTGATCTTTACAGGGGACATACAGAAGGTGTGTGTCAGTAAGGAGAGACATTTTAAAAGCTACCTGGAACTTAAGGTAACACAAATCAAAATATGAAGAGTTATGAAAATGTGTAAAATATTGTTTAGTCTTGTTTAGATGGGGATTGAGATCTGTAGTTTATGTCTGTTTCACTTAGCTACCACACAGACCATAGCTCGCCCAAACATGAGCATGAGCTCTGTACGCACTGCTGCTCTTCACCTTCCTGCGGCGGCGGAGGAGTGGGCCTCTTCTTTCGTTTCACCCCATTCCTTGCTTTCTTCACCACCTTGAATGAATCCGTTATCAGTCCACGCTTGGTTGTCATGGTGACTGATCTAGAACACACAAAAAGGCATACACTTTACTCTTCTTTGCTGTTTATAGTTTGGTGAATGTTGTCCTAAACACAGCAATGTGTTGGGAGGAGGGCAGGCCCTTGTGAGTGATTCACATTTCCCCTCAGATACAGGCAGGCGTTAGAGAAGAACCCACTCTATTTAAATATGGTGTCATGAGCGATGTATTCCCTTGGAGAGGCAAACCCATCTCCGTCAGGATTTTCCTTTTTGGGGTAAAATAGTCCACGACACTTTGACGGTTCCCTGTCTGGGTTACTTGTGTGTGTTCCTTTAAGCCAGCAGGTACCAGAGGTGGTGGGCCCGGTGCGCTCCCACTATAAGGCTCCGCCTTCTTGCCAACCAGTGCCGCCTTCCTATCACCCTGTGGAGGAACGAGGACGGCTCGTTCGCGACCACCATTGCCAATTAGATACCTTGTCAGGGCTAATAAACTCTTTACCTTTGGTCAACTGTCTGTGTCTCCCTGAGTTAGGTCATGGCTGTCAGAGCCAGGTCGTGACATATACGATATACGAAACTATAATTAATATTTATAAATTAATTGAATGAAATTAATAATTTCTTATTTTTGTTTATGTTTTGTCATGTACAGGTATATACAATAATGACTGCTGGGTAGTTAGTATGTTGATGTTGTTTAATGTCACGTCTCTATTTGATGTAATGAGACGATACGATATACGGTGGATTGTAAGCAGAGGGAGGAGTCATACCTTTCTAACATGAAAGCAGAAGTAAGTAGCTACAACCGTCATAAGGCGTCCACTGGGGCCCAGCGTCACTACCTAACTCCACTGACACGGCAGACCTGCTTCAAATGAGAAGGGGACTAATATTAGATTTGAATGAATCAGCGTGAACACCAAAGTAATTGAATTGAGTCTGGACCCCTTTGAGTTAAGTTTGTATCACACAGATAAGAACATGAGTAAGTCATCAGCATGTAAGCACACTTTCTGTTAGAGACCACTACAGGTTATAGCAGACTCACGCTTTCACTTACATTTACTTAGAAGTCTCTACTCAGAAGTTCCAGTGTGTAGTATTTCAGTGGATCTATTAGCAGAAAGGTAATACAGTATGCATTACTATGTTTTCATAGTGTATAATCATCTGAAACTAAGAATCGTTGTGTTTCCATTAGCTTCGAATGAGTCCCTTATATCTACACAGCCATGTTTCTTCAGTAGACAGAATGGACAAATCCAGCCCTGGCTCTAGAGCGTTACCTGAATGCCACCATAGCTCTCTACATGCTTTTCAAACTGCACCAAAGATACTCTATAACTAAAATGCTGTTTTAAATATTTAGCGTTACAAAAATGAGTTAGCTAGTGTGATCGTGAACGTTAGTTGACGGATCTCTCAAGAGTGTGTTGCTGAGACTGAGAAGGGTCTCGAACCGAGTTACATTTCTCCTGATATGTCTGTCTGGCGTGTGAAAAATTGGTCCAATATTTATATCTATGGAGCGAGAGAATGTGTCATAATCTGTGTTCATGTTCATTTCTCGTATTTGGATTCAACACACTCAGAAAAGGGGCGGGGCAGTGGCAAAACCAACATGACACAGATACAGGAAACTGACTCTTAGTGGGGTGTCTCCTTCAGAACTGTCTCTGACTGTGCTAACCTGAGCGGCACAGTGTAAAACCTTGTGGCCGCCAGCTGCCAGTTGACTCCCATTGCTCCTAAAGTGGTGTTATTGTGGTAAGGATCAGTGGGTTGCAATCTGCAACAACAACACTAGATGCTGCCAAATCTTACACAGTGTACCTTTAATAATAACTCACTATCAAGCTGTAATTAAGTGATAACATGTTAGCATTCACTGTCTGCTTCAAAACATTCACATTAATCTCTTATGTGAAGTTGAACATGTCTGGGAAAAGCCTTTACTAGGCTTACATCCGGTTTTAACTTTCAAACTAAAACAACTCTGACGGCAATTATCATCTCAATTATATTATATTTTACAACTGCTCGTATAAGTAAATGATTATAAATGTCATGTCACATCAAATTAAACTTAACAATATGATATATGTTGACATGCTTCTCTGTAATATATGCCGGTGTGAAAATGCATCATAATGTTAACGACTCTTGGCGATTGCTATCTGGGTTTCCTCTTAACTTCGGAACTTCACACTAATACAAGCTATTCCAATGAGATTGTGAATTACTGCATTGTGACCCGGTAGCCTCTACTGCCACTCCTTTCTACCTCCACAGAAGCTTACAGGGACTTAGTTGGAAGGATGTGGAGAGTTACGACAGCATTAACCAGTTATTACAACTTTACATCCACCTATCAACAACGTAACTCGGTTACCTTCCAGACGGCTTTACGGATTTACACCAGAAGAGTCTAACGTTGAGTAATCGACACTGAACGCTGCAGGAAACAATGCTTCATTATAGCCTCTTATATGCAGTCTATGATTAATCATTACAGCATACGCTGTAACGTTCTAATAATACGTAAACGTGTTTCAGCGCGCACAACTTCACGCTCAGCTCAGTCTATTGAACTCACCTCGTTCAATAGACGAAGAAACGCACTCCAGACGTTTCTCTCTGCTCAGTGTATTTTCTCTTCATTCGGTCTGCAGCCAAAACAGTGTTCTTCTTCTGTCTCTACGGTAGACTCGACACTGTTGAGCCTCTTTGCTGCCGCCTGCCGTTATTTTCCGTGTATTGCAGGTCGGCAGTGAGCTACTAAAGTGCATTACTATGGAGTCAAATCTAGGTCAATAGTTTTGAGCTTTAAAAAAAAAAAATGTGAACCTGAAAGTTAAAGTTGTGGTCTTGAACATTGAAAAATACAGCAATGTATTCAAAATAAAAATAAGTGAATGAAACGTTGTTTGGGGTTGAATATAATTTTTATTTGGTTCTGGAATTTTTTTAATTAAATATTTATTTTCATTTTTCACTTTCATATATATTTTGATATTTGAGATCATATATTTTTCACTTTCGGATTTTATATTTTCAGATTAAAATCTTATTTTTTCTGTTTCACATTTCTTTTCACTTTCAGATCGTTTTTTTTCAGTTCAGACTTTTGGCCCTGATCTGGCGTGGGGGGCGTGGCATCAACTGAAAGGGGCGTGTAATCATGAGTGACAGCATAACAAAGAAGGCTGAGGACCTTCCTCGACCACGTTGTCTGTAGGCACCGCGAGAATTATGATGCAACACTTTATATACACCATATTCACGTGAATCAGTGGTGGGGAAAACCACTGGTTCGGTTAGTCTTTCGCTCCTGTACCCATGTCGGACGACCGATTTGCACGTCAAGACCGCTATGACATCGCCGTAGACCACTGTGAGGATCAGCGCGTGTCCCGAGAGGTTGAAGCACGACCACCGGGGCAGCGTGTAACTGACAGAGAGGACGTTGGAGGGGATGCTTGCCAATTAACGGGAGAAGACAGGAGTGTTGGCTCCTGATATCGGCGGGGTGAGAGTACCACGACTTCATCAGCAGAGGGCAGCATTCGCCAGCGCAACCTACAGCTCTGCAAATAACCTGTCCACCGGCTTCAGCGTGCGGTGACTGTTTCATCTCATCGCGGTCTTCATGAGACTCGGCTTTCTTTCTCGCAGACTGCATCAGGGTTGACTGTGTTACACCACAACTTTATGGACATTTTGAAAGAGAGAAGAAATTGTGGTTAAGTTATTGGTCTACTTATGACAGTGTGTTCATCTATTATAGCCCAATTGTTGTTCTTGCTTTACTAGTGGCATTGTTATGAATGGTTTAATGTTGTGATCTGAGAGTTCAAATGCACTTTGTAATGAGTATATTAAGTGGTTAATTTGAGAAAATTACTCAGACGTACATAACATAAGCACTGAGGTTGCTCAAAATTACATGGTTGTAAAGGTTATATGCATGTTAGCAGTTACTTAGTGTTACAGTGTTATATCTGAAATGTACAATGTCTGTGCACAGTGAAGAATCACAGGCTGGTCAACTCACTGAACAAATTGAGTCTTTGCAGATAGAACTGACTAAGTTGAACGAACAATTAAAATCACAAACTGATGATGTTGAAAGGGAGAGGTTAGAGTTACTCATAGGTGATATTTATGCAAAAATAGAAATACACAGAGTAGCAATAATAGAGCCTACCTCTACCACTGAGCTAGTTGAACCCAGGAAATCCAAACGAAAGAGAAAGTTAACCTCCAAAATGTTGGCGCTGAAGCAACTAGAGGCTTCTCATGGAGAGAGTAAATTCTTCAGGCTATATCAAAAGCTGGAAAGAAAAGGTGAAAGCAACACATGCTCAACTTAAGGATGAGTGCTCCGACCAAGACTTAGTGTACATGATGGATGCGGCTGAAGGTCTGGAGACACAAGTGAAAGACACATACGAATTTATAAGATCTCAGTCTGTGCCTTCTACAGAAATTAAAAGAAAGATGGATTCTTGCACTGCAGTAACAAGAGATTTGATGGGGCTCATAAATGTACGCATGAGCGAAGTGGGGCAAGAGGAGTTTGATGCTAAAGCAGAAAATGCAAGACTTTGTGTGGTTCCTGACAAAGAGTATGCCCAATCAATATTTGGAACAATAATCTCTAAATCCACTGTTCGTGGTCGCACTCCAACTCTTCATCGGAACGGCAAAGCATCACAGTAAAAAGAGCAGAATGTGCTGCACAGTTGGCTGCAGAGACAATTGCTGTGAAAAGGCAAGAACTTAAAAGACTGGAAAATCAGAGAGATCTTGAAGTAATAGCTGCTAAGCTTAGGGTATATTCAGAAGCTGACTCGGGTGAAGCCTTGGATGAGAGAAGCGTAGTGTGTAGTGAGATGGCCAATTGTCCTCCAGTTCCTCTTACAGAGATTAAAGGGGAACAAACATGTAAGAGCAATAACAGTGAACATACAAACAGGACTAACAACGAACTATCATTAGTACAAGCCCTACATGACACAATGGTTCTTACCAGACTTCCTGCACCTGAGCCTTCAGTCTTCTCAGGGGACCCACTTAAGTTCTTAGAGTGGAGCATGAGTTTTAAGACATTAATAGAACAGCAATGCACAAATCCAGCAGACAGGTTTTTCTATCTGCAGAAGTACATCAGTGGTGAGGCACGATCTGTATTGGATGAAAGCTTTTATCGAAAGGATGATGAGGCCTACGACCAGGCATGGGATACACTAAATGCCCGCTATGGCCACCCTTTTGTCATCCAGCGTGCATTGAGAGAGAAACTGAACAACTGGCCAAAGATTGGCTCAAGAGAGTCAGTTAAACTGAGACAATTCAGTGATTTTTTGACAGCCTGCAGCAATGCCAAGCCACACATCAAAGAGCTCCAGGTGTTAAATAATTGTGAAGAGAATCGGAAAATGCTGCAAAAACTCCCTGACTGGGTGACCTCTCGCTGGAATCATCACGTCACAAAGCAGTTGAAGAAGCAGAAATTGCATGAAATCCTGTAACTTCCTTTCAAGCCTTGAAGATTACTGAAGAAAAGCAAGATACAAAGCACCCAAAGGCTAATGCGTTCATTACAAGTGTGAAAGCACCTGATAAGACTGTGAAGAGAACCTACAATGCTGTGGAGAACAGCTCAAATGAGTCAAGCAGATTTAAAACTCCTCATCTTCAAACCCTATCATATGCCTGTGTTGTGGAGAGAGCCATTCCATCCACAAATGCCGGACATTCGCCAGTAAGCCTGTTGAAGAAAAGAGAAGGTTTGTATTTGACAACGACCTCTGCTTTGGCTGTCTTAGGAAAGGACATAATTCAAGAGACTGCAAAAACAAAGCAATTTGTGGTACATGAAAGAAGTATCATCCAACACCACTCCATGTGAACCGTCCATCTGCGTCTGCAGTCCCATCTCCTTCTCACGCCACGCAAGCAGATGAAAACATGTCTTCTGTTATGTTCACAATTTCTCAAACGAAAGGCAAAGGAAAAAGCCCCCCTCTTTCCTCCTGATCCGTCAGCAAGATAAGGCCGAATCAGCTGGTTTGAGTTGAAATCAAAAGGAATTTAATATTAACAAACGCAAAAGCAAATACAGTTACAAACTGAATCACACTATGAATTACAAAACAAATATATATATTTCATGAACTAGAGGCCCAATCCACACCACACGACAGACTGGTGTATCTTCCCCATGGTCCGGAGGAGGTCTGATTATCTCCAGGGATTCACAGTTCCTTTGTCCCTCCAATGTCTCTGAAATGTCTCATATTACACATTTCTTAGCCCATCGATCAGCTCAATGATTGGCTGAACCCTTCGGACTTCAGTCGGCCACTTCCTTGACCAATTCCTCCCCCCTTCTTGAAGGCTGTGCTCAGAAACTCTCAGAAAATTTGTATTACCTTTTGGTGTCATAAATTCTCTGGTTTCTCTCACAGTGCACAATACATTCAGTAACTCTCCTTTTAGTTTTAACCTTCTACAAGTAAACATATTGTAACACATAATAGTGCTGGGCAGTATACCGGTTTTAATTTCCCTTTTGATATGATTTTTTCACACACCGTAATACCGGTGCATAGCCGATCAACTGCTGTCTTCAACAGGCAGCAAAACATATTGTCTGCCACTAGTAGCACTACACTCAGAGCTAGTTGTCTTAAGTGTATTGAGAGGTACCCCTAATCATGGTTATAACTTTATAACACAACAATTAACAACCAACAGCTAACACTCTTAACAGGGCTAAACACCACGACACAACAGTTTGTGACACATAAACAATTTGTAACACTAATAATTGTACATTTATAAAATTTCACCGCCGAACTGCATGCTGGGTACAGCTCACTAGTTAGCCCGCTAGCACAACAGTCTGTTAACAACAAGAGGCTCTGTCACTACAGTAACGTTACATTAAAGAACAGAGCGATGCAGGATGAACATAGACAGACCGGAGATGCACCAATAGAGTCTGTGCCCAAGAAACGAGCCGTGTCTGTGTGGTATTTGTTATAAATGTACATTGATACATAGAGGGTGATAAGAAGCTGTACATGGAGGGACTTAGGACCCAGGGGAATGTAGGTGAAGTGTTGAGGCTGGAACTTCACGAGAGGAGGTAGGCTGCAAACTTTCGCCGCTGCTGACTTCCAGCAACGGAGACTAATCAAAAACGAACTGGATCCACTTAAAAGTCAAAAATAGTATTTAATAAAAAGATAGCAGATACAACTGCAACCACGAAGGTAAACAATGCAAACTGATGCACTCAATTGCAACCTAATGTTTTACAAATGCAATCTGAAATACACCATGCATGGTAATGTTCTCGAGAACAGAGTCCACGTGCAATTTCACTCACAGGTCCGACCTGGCCGGGTTCTGAAAAACGAATATTGCCGAGAACTGAAACTTTCTCTCTCAAACATTCTTTTTATGTTCTTTGATGGCTGGAAAGCGCCCCAAGCCGTCGCAAAACATAAAGGCCGTCATCCAGGGTCAGTGATTGGTTTCCGATTGATCTGACCCCACCTCCATCGATCCGTTGCTCATCTCAGTGGCTGGTTCCTTGTGACATCACCTCTGACATCACCTCTGACCTGGGACCGCATGGTCTTTCCCAGGAGTCCTCTCTGTTACTTTATGGCCGTCTGCTTCCTCATCAGTTGTCTCCGGTTCTCCTCCTCCTTCCTTGGCCATTTGTCCAGCACCTCTGTGTCCCCTTTGATGTCCCCTTTGATGTCTCTGAAAAGCCTTGCCTTGAATTCCCTAACTTTCCCTGTTGGCTATTCTTTACAGTGTTTAAATCCTCCAGTGTTTATGCATTCATGATTTCAATACATTCAATATGTCAGTACACTGTAACATGCAATATCCTTCATGTAAACATATTACAAACATAATTCATTCTTCAGTAAATATTTTGTGACTCTTACATATTTTACATTTTATTATTGTGACACTTCTATTCACCACTAAGGGTGCTATAAATTCTACTAAATAATGCTTCTTAATACTGTAATTCTCCACAGAAGGAAACAGGAAGAGACGGAAGACATGCCACACAAACAGCTGTTCACCGGGTTCTTGTGTTAAAAATGTCCGCTTCATTAATAATTAAACGCGCGATAAAATAGTTTTCGGCATTAATTAATTAATTAATACGTTAACCGAGAAAAAATAAATACCGTGATATACCGTGAAACAGCCAGAATCTTACAGAATACCGTGATACACATTTTTAGTCATACCGCCCAGCACTAACACATAATATCCATCGCTGGGAGTGCTTTTATACTTAAAATTCCTCACACTTCTCTCTCTTGTTATGTAGACAAAGGCGATGGTGGGAGGACATCCATGATACTGCCTGTATGGATTTCTTCAACAACCACACCTGAAACAGAGGTATGCCTTGCTGGATACACAGAGTAGCAACACCTTTGTAGACCAAGAGATAGGTAGAGGGATGGGGGCAAGTTTAGAGCCAAGCAAGTTAAAGCTCACCACTATGATGGGAAGAGATTCCATTGTACAGAGTGAAAGAGTTAGTGGTCTTAAGAATTAGGGGGTTTTCCTCACAAAGCTTTATCAACTTACCACCTGTATATACCAGAGACTTCATTCCACTTGAACGTTCTCACATTCCTACTCCTGAAACTGCAAAAAGGTGGAAACATTTGAACAGATTAGCACAGGAAATACGAGAGCTAATGGACTGTGAGGTAGTGCTGGGCGGTATGACCAAAAATTTGTATCACAGTATTTTTTAAGATTCTGCCGGTTTCACGGTATTTTTTTTTTTTCCTTGACTGTTTATATAAGTTTATAATAGCTTACTCTACTGTCAGGAGTACATAGAATATAAAAACATGTTTATCATGCCGATATCATGTATAAAGGCTTTGCTTACTATAGGGTTTGCTCGTTTGTTCGTATAATGTTGGGATAGTAGTTTGGCTGAAGTATTTTCACCCCGGTAAGACATACCTTGAATCCAGTGTTTTAATCATTGCTCTGAACTAGTCTTTCTTGACTGTCTGTAGCGGGATCATGTCCTTGCATAGCTGGATCGTTATTGTGTTCGTAATATCGCTCTGCCGCTTGCTTTTCTTGTCAAATGCTGCTTCGAGCAAATGCCTCTTCAAGCGATGTGTGACCCTTTGGCTTCACTTGCGTTAACGTCACTGGTTGACGGCCTCGAATCCGTCGGCCGTAATTACACTCTTGGTATTCCAACTCGTGTTTTCTGCTCAGGTGCTGGAGTAAGTTGCTCGTGTTACCACCAGCGGAAACAACAGTGCCTCGACACACTTTGCAATATATAGTCTTTTGGTCTACGTCGGATTTTTTTAAACTAGAACACTTCCAAACAGCGGAGACAGCTCCTCTTCTGGGCAGAGACTCTATCGGTGCATCTCTGGTCTGTCTTTGTTCATCCTGCATTGCTTTTTTCTGTTCTTTAATGTAACGTTACTGTAGGGACGGAGCCTCTCGCTGTTAACAGACTGTTGTGCTAGCGAGCTGTACCCAGCATGCCGTTCGGCAGTGAAATTTTATAAATGTACAATTATTAGTGTTACAAATTGTCTATGTGTCACAAACTGTTGTGTGCTGTGGTGTTTTACCCTGTTAAAGAGCATTCATTGTTGGTTATTAATTGTTGTGTTATAAAGTTATAACCATGATTAGGGGTCCCTCTCAATACACATAAGAGAAGTAGCTCAGACTGTTGCGCTCCTAGCAGCGAACAATATATTTTGCTGCCTGTTGAAGAGTTGCAGCAGTTGTTTCGGCTATGCACCGGTTTGACGGTGTGAGAAAAATGTATATCATACGGGAAATTAAAACCAGTATACCGCCCAGCACTACTGTGAGGTTGGTCTCCTAATCGGCAATGACTGCCCCAGAGTGTTGGTGCCACGACAAGTCATCACAGGAGGTGATGAAGAGCCATATGCTGTCAGAACTGATCTGGAGCATTGTTGGCAGCTCCTCACTGGTGGCAACGTCAACAGAAGTGACAGGTTTGTCATCGTGTATTAGTTAAGGAACTTCCACTATTGAGAGAGAGAGTTGAATGCCAACCAAAAGTAGGAAATGTTTGGTACATTCCTCACCAAGGGGTTTATCACCCAAGAAAGCCAGAGAAGATTAGGGTTGTGTTCGACTGCTCTGCCAAATATGATGGTGCATCTCTGAATGATCACTTACTGACTGGACCTGACCTCACAAATGGGCTGACAGGACTGCTGTGCAGATTTCGCAAACACCCAATTGCTGTCATCTGTGATGTTGAGAAAATGTTTCATAGGTTTCATATGAGCCAAGAGGACAGAGATTACTTACGCTTTCTGTGGTGGGAAGATGGTGACACAAATTCAGAGCCAAAAGAATACCACATGAAAGACCATCTCTTTGGAGCAGCATCCTCCCCTGGCTGTGCAAGTTATGGGTTGAAGTATCTTGCAAGCTAAAATGAAAAGGAGTGTCCTGCAGCAGCCAACTTCATCAGGAAGAATTTCTACGTTGATGATGTTGAGGCTGAAGCTACTGGAGGAATCGCAAGGCCGCTGCTGTGTTTACTTCTTTCTGCGCAGGCGCATCAAAAAGCAACTCGATCCGGTCCAAATTCAAAACAGTATTTAATTAAACGATGACAACTGTAAACTGATGATGACAATTACAATCTATAATACACTATCGATAGTATGCATCTCGAGAGCAGAGACCACGTGCAACTCCACTCACAGGCCCGACCAAGTCGGGTCCTGCAAAGCGAACTACCATGGCCCGGCGCACGTCCTCGCAAACAGTCCTTTTATGTCCTTTGATGGTCGGAAAGTGTCCGAAATCTGTCGTAAAACACAAAGGCCGTCTTCTGGGGTCAGTGATTGGCTTCCAATCGCTCTGACGCCTCCTTCATTGATCCGCTGCTCATGTCTGTGGCTGGGCTCCTGGTGACATCACCTCTGACATCACCTCTGACCTGCCCTCTGTCCTGCGGCCGCATGGTGTTACCCAGGAGTCCTCTCTGTTGTTTTATGGCAGTCTGCTTCCCCTCAGTTGTCTCCGAAAAGCCTCGCCTTGAATTCCTTAACTTTCCCTGATGGCTATTCTTTACAGTGTTTAAATCCTCCAGTGTTTATGCATTCATGATTTCAATACATTCAATATGTCAATATACTGTAACATATAATATCCTTCATGTAAACATATTACAAACATAATTCATTTTTCAGTAAATATTTTGTGACTAACATATTTTACCTTTTATTATTGTGACACCTCTATTCACCACTAAGGGTGTTATAAATTCTACTAAATAATGCTTTTAATTCTTAAATTCTCCACAATGACGGCCTCATCAGTGTACAATCTGTGGACACAGCCATCAAACTAGTCAAAGAAGCACAAAAGGTGTGTGCAAAAAGGAGATTACACCTCCACAATTTAATCTCAAACAGCAGAGAAGTCTTGAAGTCTATTCCTGATTGCGAACGAGCGAGCGAAATTCAGGATGTAGATCTCAGTCATGATGAACTCCCAGTTCAGACTGTGTTAGGAGTAACGTGGAGTGTCAACACTGACACACTCCTTTAAAGTTTCCCTGGAGGAGAAACCAGCAACACGGCGGGGACTTCTCTTAACTGTGGCTTCTGTGTTTGATCCACTGGGCTTATTGGCTCCCTTCCTCTTACAGGGAAAGAGAGTATTGCAGGACATGTGCCAAAAGGGGATTGGGTGGGACGAATCACTGCCCAAAGAGCAGAAGCCACAATGGGAGAACGATCTAGAGAATCTGCGAAAACTCCAGATTCCAAGGTGCTTTGTTCATCAAGACCTAGGAGAGGTATAGAGAATTGAACTGCACCACTTTTCGGACGCAAGTAGCTATGGGTATGGTCAATGCTTATATATCCGAGTTGTGGGTGAAGACAAAGTGTGGTGCGCCTTAGTCATGGGTAAAGCTAGGGTTGCACCCACAAAAGTCGTAACCATACCACGACTGGAGTTAACGGCTGCAGTGGTTTCTTCAGCAGTCAACTGCATACTAAAGGAGGAGCTGGAGCTCAAAATTGACAAAGAATATTTTTGGACAGATTCTCAGGTAGTCTTAGGCTACATCAACAATGAAGCCCGAAGGTTTCATGTTTTCATTGCGAACAGAGTTCAAAGAATCAGGGAAATAACTGATCCTGCACAGTGGCACTATATCAATACTGATCAAAATCCAGCAGATTACGCTTCCAGAGGCCTCAAAGTTGAAGAGTTGATGAGTTCAAATTGCCTTACTGGACCGGAATTCCTGTGGAAAAGGGACCTTGTCATACCAAACTCAACTCCAGTGCTTCTGATAGGTGATCCTGAAGTCAAGATAACACAAGTACTACAGACACAGGTAGTAAAATAGGACAGTTTTTTGGAGAGATTTAAGAGGATCTCCAAATGGCATACAGCACTAAATGTTGTTGCTCGGATCCAGACTTGGTTTGACTTGCAAAGAGAGTCAAACCAACGGAATCCATAAACGTTGAAGACAGGAGCAGTGTGGTGCTTGTAAAACTGGCACAAGACGATGCCTTTAAAGAGGACATGCAAATACTGAGTAATGGCAAATTGCCACATAGTCATGCATTGTTCCAGATTGACCCAGTATTGCAAGATGGTGTCCTCAGGGTGGTAGGGCAATTAAAGAATGCTTCCTTATCTTTAGACTTGAAACATCCAGTAATCTTACTCAGAGATGGTGTAATCACACAGCTGATCCTAGATCACTGCCACAGGAAAACTCAACATCAAGGCAGAGGACAAACACTCAATGAATTGAGAGCAAATGGTTGTTGGGTTGTTGGTGGCAGCAAAGTCGTAGCAAACCACATCAAGCAATGTGTGATATGCAGGAGAGCGTGCAGGTCAACAGAGACGCAAAGGATGGCAGATCTACCTGCGGACCGTGTTGATCCCCCACCACCATTCTCCTACTGTGGGATGGATTGCGTTGGACCATTCTACACTAAGCAAGGTCGTAAAGAGTGCAAGAGATATGGCCTCATATTTACCTGCCTGTCCTCGAGGGCAATCCACATTGAAATGTTGGAAGATCAAACAACTGACGCTTTCATAAACGCATTGAGATGCTTTATAGCAATCCGGGGAACTGTAAGACACATCAGATCAAGGGACACATTTTGTTGGGGCAAAAAGTTAACTGACAAAGGCCGTGAAGGAAATGTTTAAGGACAGAGTGACTGCTTACCTGGCCGAAAAACAATGTGACTTCACTATGAACGTGCCCGATGCCAGTCACATGGGAGGTGTTTGGGAACAACAGATCAGGACAGTTCGGAGCATCCTAAGCTGGGTTCTGTCACAAAGCGCTGGACGATTAGATGATGCTTCTTTGAGAACATTCTTTTTTGAGGCAATGTCAATCGTAAACAGCCACCCATTCACTACTAATAACTTAAATGATCACAAAGCTCTAGAGCCACTTACCCCAAATCATATACTTACCATGAAAGCTTCTGTTCCGCTGCCTCCACCAGGACAGTTTGTGGCTGAAGATTTGTATGCCAAGAAAAGATGGCGCAGAGTACAATATCTGACAGAGCAATTCTGGAGTAGGTGGATGAAGGAATACCTGACAAACATCACTTTCAGACAATGCTGGCACTCTTCAAAAATAAATGTGAAGATTGTATCGACATTGTCAAAGAGGAAGGGATTTCACGCAATGAGTGGAGACTTGGTAGAGTATGCTTGCAAGGATGAAGATGGTCTCGTGAGAAAAGTCACACTACAGATAGGAAATAGAAAGCTAGGGAACCTTCATAAATTTGTCGTGCTTGTGGAAAACAACTCAAATGTATTTCAGTAGGACTAATATTATTTGACTACCTGTGTAGAAAGGTCAAAGTATCAGGTTGACATGAAAGTGTTTTACAGTTATCAAACATTTGGTTCTGAAAGTGTTGTGTAAAAAACAACTTAACGAATTGAGTTCGAGGCGTTTACTTAGATTCAAGCAATAGTTTTATTTATCACAGAGATATTAGCCGAGCAGTTAAACGTGCACGGTCCTAACAGTTCCTCTCCGATTGAGAGCAACGTGAAAAGGCGCCTAGACACGGAAGCGCAGTAAGTTTTGTAGGTTCTCCTTAGAGGAGCCATTGGTCAAAGTCAAGGTGCAGGCGGGATCGATTTTAGCAGAGCGACGGCCTGGTTGGAGCACTGAGCATATCCGCTCGCACCGGCTCACGTCCGGGATCCTCCTCGATGCGTCATCAGTGTGTGTGTATGTTGTGAAAGCCTAACAGGCTCCAAAGTGTGGCGTCTATGTTTTGCTATCTCAAGCTGTGGTACGTACTGTTCTCAGCTGGCAGTTTACCCCACGATTTGATATCAGTGTATAGTTGCCCAAGCGTGGCCTTCAGAGTTACAGTTTTCTCATTCCTTTGTACAGGCGAGTGCTAGAGCGCCCCGCTTGGAGTTTTAAACCTTCATAACCTGTAACTCGCAACTCCGCTAATTAGCACATAAAGCTCTGATTAAATTTATTTACATAACAAAAGTTACTTGTTTTATATGAATATTTGCATATTAGGGTCATCATAAATCACAATAACTTGGTGGGAGTGTAACTGTCAAAGAGACGTGTAATTGTGTAATCTATTGAATTTATATGGTACCATATGTGGTCTGAAGTGCAGAGAGAGAGAGAGAGAGAGCTGTTAGGTTCAGAACCTCTCAGAACTGTGGAAGGCCACATGTTGAAAAGCAGCCCAGAGGAGAAGAAGCCCCCCCCCCCCCTTGGACAGGAATCGGCAGGTCCAGATCAAAATCACAAGATATTTAATAACCAACAGAAGCCAAAACAACTGCAAACTGATGTACACCATGAATGATAAAACAAACATAATATTCCATAAATGTGAGACCGCGTTCAGGCCACCCAGCAAACTGGTGTGTTCACTGGATGGCCCCAAGGAAGTCTGACTCTCTCCTGGGATTCACAGCTCTTTGTCCCCCCAAAGTTACATCCCTGAGCCCATCGATCAGCTCCCACGATTGGCTCATCCAATAAGCCCCTCCTGGGCAGATGACCCATTGTTCTGTTCTTCTCACCTAGGTCAGCCAGCTTCGTTCCAACCCCCGCTGGCAGACACCTCCTTACATTCTTGGGGCCAGTTCCTTTGTTTGATTCGCCAAACCCCCACTTCCAGTACACTCCTCACACCTTCCTCTTACAGCATGAAATTACCTCTGATGATGAAATTACTTATTGGTCTAAACTCTTACAAGTAAACACACTGTAACATATAACATCCAGCACTAGGAATGCTCTAAAACTTAAATTCCTCACAGAACGCGGCAAATAAAGTTCATCAAAGACATCAGTACGAAGCGTCGGCATTTTTGCTGGACCAGTGTAGCTACAATCAGGTAGCATTGTCTTGTTGACTATCGGTCTCGTGCCGGTATTTAGCCTTAGATGGAGTTTACCACCCACTTTGAGCTGCATTCCCAAACAACCCTACTCCGAGAAGACCGCACCCCGACGCGATGGGGGCCGTTACTGGCCTCACACCGTCCACTCGCTGATAGGGATGGGTATCGTTTGGGTTTTTTCCGATACCGGTGCTAAAACGATACTTTTAAAACGATACCGGTGCCTAAACGGTGCCTGAACTGATACTTTTTTTATTGCCAAGTCAAATTTAACAATATATTTAACTGTTTAAAGTATACTATACATATTAGTGCTGGGCAACGATTACAATTTTTAATCGCATGGAATTTTTGCGATTAATCTCATTGTTATGGCAAAGTTCAATAATTAATTCAAAGGTAGAGTATTGTGCACTTTTATTTTAAAAGTACTGCTATATGAACAAAAGTGCAATAACATTTGGTTTGCAAACACTTTAAACAAATAAGGTTCTTTTTAACAGCAGTATTCCCTTTACACAGTAGCAGTTATATCTCTTCACTATCTGTGCTCAGTGTGTGACTTCATGTGAAACGTTCCACTGCTGTGCAACAGGAATAACATGTTTCAGCACGTTTCATCTAAATGTGTGTCGTCTTCATGACAGAGCATGTGAATGCAGCTCTACTGTTCATCAATATAATGCTGTAACTCAGAGGTGATGATGGTTACCCAGCGATCAAAGAATAAAGACACACTTACGCACAATGTAGGTGTATTTTCCCTTTAACTCACGAGATACAGGTAGCATGTTTTATACTTAATGTGAATTTAATTCATACTTTGTTGGCATCTTATTCTGAAAATCGGATGTTCCTCTGAAGAAACCGGATGTTGACTCACGTTAAATCTTTCCGCTAACTTTCAAAGTCCTTCGCTCGCTCCCGATCTGTGCCGTTTGAATGCGTTTACCGTGAATTTCAGCGTATAGGTCACTAACATCTAAGTGTCTGCTGAGTTGACCACGGAGACCTGAGTGTCTGCTAACTTTACCGCAGCGATGTCCAGTAGTCTCCATTCCTCCACCGCTGCCAGTGAGCAACGGACTTTCAAAATAAAAACAGCCACACTTTTGACCGTTTACCTTTCGGCATTTTCTCTGTTAAAAGGTTGATGGCTAGCTAGCTACTGTAGCTATACAAACGGTAGCTATCATTACCTGCTGCCAGGACGGAGTCATCAGAGTAGTGTTAAAAAAAAGTATTTCAATCGGCTCAGGCACCGAAAAGAAGCACCGAAATCTGCGTTGCGTTTCGGTCCGGTAGGTATCGGTCGTATAGGTACCGGTTCCATATTGGCACCGGGTTTCGGTACCCAACCCTACTCGCTGAGCCTCGATCAGAAGGACTCACTCAGGCCCCTGAGTGACACCAGGCAAGCGGTCTTCTGTAAGCCACATTTCCCCAATCCGCCCGTCGGACGGGGATTCGGCGCTGGGCTCTTGTCTCGCCACTACTGAGGGAATCCTGGTTAGTTTATTTTAGTTGAATCATAATTCTCGCTGTGCCTAACGTGTTATGCTGTCACTCATGATTACACGCCCCTCTCAGTTGATGCCACGCCCCCCACGCCAGATCAGGGACAGAAGTCTGAACTGAAAAAAAAAGATCTGAAAGTGAAAAAACGATTTGAAACCGAAAAAAAAGATTTGAAACTGTAAAAAATAAGATCTGAATCTGAAAATATAAAATCTCAAAGTGATATCAAATATCAAAATATATATGAAAGTGAAAATAAAAAATATTTTATTCAAAACAATTCTAGAACTGAATCAAAATTATATTCAACCCCAAAAAACTTTTCATTCACTTATAAGACCACAACTTGAACTTTCAGGTTCACATTTTTTTTTCAAATGATCAAAACTATTGACCTGGACATTCAAACACACCACGGGGTCGTGGCTCATTTGTAGCATCTCAACGTTAACGTTCTTTAGAAGAGTTTGGTTCATTCGTTGATAAAGATGTAGCACATTGGTCTACTTAACAGACCAAGAATAACCTGACATGCGCCGAGTTCGTGGTGCCTGTTTTGACCCATGATCATCTAGAAATATGTACGTCAGCAACTAAAATAAGATTATATTAAAGCATTGGTGGAAAGTTCTTATTTTCTTTTATTAATCTGAATCTTCAAAGTAACTAAAGATATCAAAAAATGTAGTTGAGTAAAAAGTACAATATTTGCCTTTGAGGTGCATTGGACTAGAAGTATAAAGGAACATGAAATGTAAAGAACAAGTACCTCAAAATTGTACTTAAGTACAGTACTTGAGTAAATGTATTTAGTTACTGTCCACCACTGTTTAAGAAGCCCGCAGACCCAAACTGTGTGATGATGAAGCAAACAAAGAATGTGACAAATAGGATTATTATTTTTTATCACCATAGTTTGAGTTCAGATAATCCTCTCTTGGGTAGATATTCAAAGTTGTAATAACTAAATAATAATAACACATAGGAAGAAGATGATGAAGAAGTTATCAACACAGAAAAGTCGGTTTTATATTTTTTATATTATAGAAAAACAACAACAAAAACAATGATAATAATAAAGTGTAACATAAAGGACTTAAAGTATAAATAAACTAAAAGGTGCAATAAAATGTAATGTAATAAATAGGGGTGGGAATCACCAGAGGTCACGCGATACAATATGGTCACGATACGATATTATCATGATACTGTGTTATGCTGAGTATTGCAATAACATATATTGCGATTTATCACACGCAGGCCCCCGTCCTTAAAATAGTGACCGTTGTGAAGCCAAACTCTTTAACAGTGCATTTTAGTAATTTTAAAATCCTGACTCAACGAATACGCTTCTACCTGGACTCATGTTTCAAAAATGTTGATTGCATCGTCGTGTTCAATTGTAGATTTGACACGGAATCAAATCGTCATAAATAACAATTTACTTGTAAAAACACACACACACACACACAACATACACACACACACACAGTTCCAAACATATTACGATGCTGGAGGGTTTTCGCCTCCTGGCTTTTTTTTCCCGTAACCCCGTTTCTTCAGCATAGCCCTCCATTCTTCAAAGAGAGTATCAGACTCTTCACAGTACCAGTTCCCAAAGTACTAAAGGTGTGATGGTGTCTTTCTGTCTTTGTTACACTTTCTGCAAAGGATCACGTCCGTCTTTTTCACGTACTTTCTCTTGACGGTTCCAGTTTGCTCCATCTCTTCTCTTCTTTTCCTGTACTGTTGAGTACTGTAAGGAACAGCTTGACTGGATGTGTGAGTTATAGGTGGCATAGTTGAAGGTAAACTGGGGTTGGGGGAGTTGAAAAACATCACCTGTGAGGGTCCAGGCACTATAGGAAGCCCCACAGACGGGAAAAACCCTGGCTCTGGCTCCAGCACCACTAGTTGCAAGTTGATGTGTCCTTGAGCAAGACACTTAACCCTGAAAATTGCGACCGTAGCTGTGCCTACGGTATGATAGCATCTAAAAATGTAAGTCGCTTTGGATAAAGCTAAATGACTGTAATGTAATGTAATGTAAAAAGAAGGGGAAGAAAACGGGTGGTGCTGGTGCAATGAAAATAAATCCCTGACTTGATGGAAGAGCCTGGGAGACATCCTGACGTTGCGGTCTCTACTTGAGTGTTGCTTCTCCTGCAGTGTTTGGAGGCAGGAGGAAAAGGTGGGGCTCAGCCAAACTGCCAGAATGCAGAGATGGCTCTTTCTGCAGAGCCGCAGGAAGCTTCCCTGGTCCTGCTAAGGGTGCATCTGGAGCTGGGATACCCTGCAGCAAAAGGTTTTTTTCAAGTGCCCTGCCACGCCTGCTGAACCTGGGAAAATATAAAATAACCAATATTAATAAACAGATTGGAAGCAGCTGAATACCGCTCCGCTCACTCCTCTTTTTCCAAGACTGTGGTAACGTGAGCCACTGAGTTTACCTCGCTCTGGGCCATCCGTACCATAATAACACTTTTAACACATTGCATTTTCACAAGCATATCTTCGTGTCAACATAAAAAAGTGAAGAAAGGTTTGTTTTGTCACACTATATATCACACCAAACGTGATGATCGCGTCATTCGCGCCGCCGGTCTCGCCGGGGACTATTTGTGTTCATTCACGCCGGAGAGGGGGCGCGGCTTATCGCCCTGAAAGCCGTTCAACTGTCCACCATCAACCATGGAAAAATAACCTCTATTTCTGCTCAGTACGTGTTGTGGAAGTCCCAGATATCACGGGAAACTAAACGCCGTCATGTCTGGTTCATAACTTAGTCCAGAGGCGCTCCGTGGATTTCATCGAGCTGTATTCACTGTGTCTAGCAAGCCACACGTCGGCTGTTTACTGCAGCTGTATGAACACAAAATAAACAAATTTGGCTGTGATTTAACGGCAATAAACTGAAAAAAAGGGACTCCAAAATAACTACGTAATGATGCCCATTTGTACTTGTTTTCTCAATGGAGCTCGGATCGATCGGTGCTAGGCTATGCTAACATTGTAGCAGCTCCATCAACACTCACAATAACGTCATCTAGACGTAAATACGGCAGTGTCTTTTTCATTGTTTGTACCATATGATACATACACACACACATGTGTACACATAGTTTGGTCCGGTCTCTATTGATATAAGTTATAGTAGAGCTCTGGGTGAACACAGACGGCAACAGTATTTGTTTCCTGATTCAACAACGGCAAGATGTCACTGATGACAGGAGAAACATCTCAACGCTGATAGGCTATCGCGCCACGCGATTTTTTCGCAGAAGTTGAACAATTTCAACTCGCGCATTTTTTGCGCAAATTTGCGTCACTCCAGTCTCATCGCGTCTGTGCATAGACTTTGTATGTCATCTACTTGCACGAATAATTAGTGCTGCGTTTGGTGTGAACACGGCATAAGTGAACAAGAACACTAATAAAAAAAATAACTAAGTGATAGTACACAAATGAAGACATAGTTATGAATGTTATATGTCATTTCTACTAATATATCCCACAAAATGCTACACACATTGTACCTTCAAGCAGTAATACACAAGAGTGATCAATTGCTATTTGATCACGACTATGATGCAGCAGCATGACACTGCTGGGATCACATAGCAATTGATCACACCCTCTTATGTATGCTTGCTTTTGTAAAATAGACACTTAATTTAGATTTTCCTTTCATTTGTTGAGCCAGCCATCATGTTATGAAAACAGATTACAGCTGGAATGCAAAACTGACTAATGGAAGCAATGCATAAAATATGAGTATATGAAGCATGCTCATATACTAACCATTGTGTGACTGTTTTAACATTCACTTCTGGGAGCTGGATGGTGGTCTCAGTAATCACCTTCGCATTGGTGATTACGCACTCTGATGTGCTTGTACGCACGTATCACCATTCTGAAGTGGGACTTCGTCACAATGCACAGCATTTTCATAAAGATCACAGAGTCTTGTGAAGATGGCCTCCACCACTGTTGCAGTTGGGCCACTGTGCGGGACTGTGAGCCCCAATGAAACACCTGCAAATAGCAAGAGAAGACATATTACTTATATACTTTTTTGATTTATTGGTTATTGTTTAGATTACTATTGTATGTGTCAAGGCGTCAGCTAATGGGGATCCTTCAATAAACTTTACTAAACTAATTAAGCTGGATACAATATTTACTTCAGTTTCAGTAGTTGTTTTTTGACAACCAAGACCCTCAATTTGCTTAATCTAAACAAACCTTTTGGTGCTCTCCACACCTGGTCCCACAATCTTTTTAGTTGCCCCGAACCGTGAACCGTCCCTGTTTCTGGCTGGTTTTGTGACGTGGTGCGTAAATGGTCTTCCTTTTGTCATACTCTCCCAACGCCTGCCACAGGGTGATGATCTGGGCGCACTCTTCTCCAGTCAAGGCAAGCCAGTGTTCTCTAAGGCCAAACAAAAAGTCGGCCAAGTTCTGCACAGCTCCATACCCCTCAATATAGTCAGGTCCAACACAATACTGACAAGAAAAATAATTTTAGAACTTCTGATAGCAGCAATGAACACGTTTAATCCTATAAGAGCACAGCCAACCCTGATTTTGTTTCCAAACATGTCAATATACAATAAAAGGTAGATTGGTCCCTACATCATGTGAAGTGGAGCTGGTTGGAGAAGATGTCACCGTTTATGGAGGCAGAGGGACAGACAGTGACAACATTGACCTGGTTGCTGAAGGAGTTGGAGATGGGACCACAGATGTTGCAGACATTGATGTTTGTGAGAAGGCAGCAGGTGTTCTCTCTGTGTCAAAGGCGGGGACAGTGATGTCCTGAAACTCCTCAAATTCAGTACGACCTTCATCCACCTATATAGACACATCAGTGGTCTCCGACTCTTCAATGGCTAACTTGTAGTACTGGAGAACTTTACCGGTTTTCTGGTAAAAGTACTCCACTCCTATCAGCTCATCTGTAAAATATAAAAGTGTGGAGAATTACAGTATTAAGAAGTAGAAGTAGTAGAATTTGTAGCACCCTTAGTGGTGAATAGAAGTGTTACAATAATAAAATGTAAAATATGTAAGAGTCACAAAATATTTACTGAAGAATGAATTATGTTTGTAATATGTTTACATGAAGGATATTGCATGTTACAGTGTACTGACATATTGAATGTATTGAAATCATGAATGCATAAACACTGGAGGATTTAAACACTGTAAAGAATAGCCAACAGGGAAAGTTAGGGAATTCAAGGCAAGGCTTTTCAGAGACATCAAAGGGGACACAGAGGTGCTGGACAAATGGCCAAGGAAGGAGGAGGAGAACCGGAGACGACTGATGAGGAAGCAGACGGCCATAAAGTAACAGAGAGGACTCCTGGGAAAAACCATGCGGTCCTAGGTCAGAGGTGATGTCAGAGGTGATGTCACAAGGAACCAGCCACTGAGATGAGCAACGGATCGATGGAGGTGGGGTCAGATCAATCGGAAACCAATCACTGACCCCGGATGACGGCCTTTATGTTTTGCGACGGCTTGGGGCGCTTTCCAGCCATCAAAGAACATAAAAAGAATGTTTGAGAGAGAAAGTTTCAGTTCTCGGCAATATTCGTTTTTCAGAACCCGGCCAGGTCGGACCTGTGAGTGAAATTGCACGTGGACTCTGTTCTCGAGAACATTACCATGCATGGTGTATTTCAGATTGCATTTGTAAAACATTAGGTTGCAATTGAGTGCATCAGTTTGCATTGTTTACCTTCGTGGTTGCAGTTGTATCTGCTATCTTTTAATTAAATACTATTTTTGACTTTTAATTGGATCCAGTTCGTTTTTTGATTAGTCTCCGTTGCTGGAAGTCAGCAGCGGCGAAAGTTTGCAGCCTACCTCCTCTCGTGAAGTTCCGGCCTCGACAAATTTGGCGACCTTGCGGCAGGACATCGAGCGGACCTGGACTGGACTGGACGGGGACGTTGACGACGATACCTTCCGGCGCCACATATAAACAGGTAAGCAGAGCCTTTTTAATAAAAATCTGTGTAGGTAGTTATAGGAAAACTTAGGGAAGGTATCGTGGCCGGCGCCTTGGGCAGCCAGACGAGAGGAGTCAAATTTAGAGTACTGTATGTATTGCATCTGCAAACTGAAATACTTATTTAACTAGTGTTGTTAACTCTATGAGCTTCGGGCTCTAAATATTGTTGCGAAATCCTACCGGTGAGGTCCGTCAAGAGTACGGTCCGTCAAGAGAACGGAGCGTCAAGAGAACGCAAGCTTTGAAGAAGCTAAGATAGCTACGGGCTAATACGAGTGGCATAAGCGGCTCTGAGTGTCGAGTGAATTGAGTTGTAGCACGTATTGCGAGTGAATTACGTGGAATTAGCGACGGCTGTTTCATTGTCTCACGTTGGCGTCGTGTGATTGATGAAACGACGACTCTAACGGGAAGGGTACAAATTGTATACGAGCTTAAGAAGCCGAAACGAACGGTTCGCCAGAGGGCTAGCTATCTGGACGGAGGCTAGCCGCTCGAAAGCGCTATAATAACGCGTTCTAGGGAATTAAAACGACCAGTTCGCTAAAGGATTTTGCACTTTGGATTGAGGCTTAATCGCTTAAAAAGCGCTATAATAACTGAGTTCTAGGGGATTAAGACGAACAGTTCGCCAGAGGGCTAGCTATCTGGACGGAGGCTAGCCGCTCGAAAGCGCTATAATAACTGAGTTCTAGGGACCAGTTCGCTAAAGGATTTTGCACTTTGGATTGAGGCTCAATCGCTTAAAAGCGCTATAATGACTGAGTTCAGGGGAATGTAATTTGAGGGTTGGTAATAGGTAATGAATGGGGCGAATTGTGCATTTTGTTTTATAACGGCCGTATTTTGTGTTAACTGTTTTAGTGTTGAAAATAAAGTTGTGAAAGTGATCGATCGTGTGGTGTGTTGTGGTACGAATGCTGGTTGAGCCGAAGCATATAGACCTGCTTTTGGTGCTTACCTTGAGATAATAGATAAAAGAGAGTATAAAATAACCGGTGCATGTTGAGAAGTTAAAGCACGGTCTAGCAGAAATATTTGTGTGAACTCGGCATGCTGTGAGAGTTAAAATACGGTGCTTTGTTCGTGAGCTGGAGATACGTTTCTGCCGGTTAGCATAACTGGTAGCATTAGCTTATTGTTCTCTAGCTGCGAGCTGGTTCGAGCCACATATTTTGAAAAACCGTAGAAGAAGAATCCGTAAACATCGCCATCTAGCGGTTTGGATGAGTAATTGCATGATAATTACAGAAAACTCCATTACCCAGAGGCGAAGTTGATTTGAAACTGCCGAACTGCGCCGCCAGTGGTGTGAATGAGCTATTGATTTGAAACTGCCGAACTGCGCCGCCAGTGGTTGGAAGGGGTTATTGTGTTGGAACTGTGAAACTGCGCCGCCAGTGGTTGGAGTGAGCTATTGTTTTGAAACTGTAATAGTTGAAGGAAAGTACGCCATCTAGAGGATTGATAGATGAACTGCAATTGAGTGTTTCGGTAATAAACTTGCAGCATTCAGTGTTTGTGACTCTATGATCTTTTGACTTGTGTGTTGACCTCATTTGTTGCTATTTGTTTCGATTTAACATTCCAATTTCGGTTGTGTTTAGTTTTGTTCCAATATTTTAACTTCCATAGTTGATTGCAGTTTTAATTCAGGATTTTGATAATAATTCTACTTTGGGGTTTAGATTTTAATTGTTAAATAAAAATAATAATTGTAAACAAGAGTTTTTTTTTTTTTTTTTTTAATCCAACATTTTATTTTTTAATTGAGATTTTGAATTTGAATTTTTATTTTTTTTGGATATTGATAAATGATTAATTTTGTTCAAAATTAAAAAAAATATATATTTTTAAATTTTCCATTGCATACATTTTCCATACATCAGGGCTACAGTCAGAATAGGAGATCCATAGGATAGAGATAGTTGAGAGGTAATTGGACACTTTTAGGCTGAATGATGGTTTCACTAAGCACTCAGGAAGTGCTGGGTAGGGCCAGAGAAAGGATGGAGGATCAGACAGAGCCCAAAGAGAGGAAAAGGGAATGGGAAAAAATGCTGAAATATCTGGGGAGATGGCAGAAGAATGGGTGGTTTCCCACATCGATGGCCCCCACTGCTGAACACAGACGCAAGGTGTGTAGTGCGGCTGTGAAGGCTAGAAATGATGCCATTGCAGATCACGAAGGAGCTGGTCGCCTTAGCAAACGCAGCAAGAAGAAAACTCTCGACACTGAACACAAGAGGTGTGCAGACACCCAGCGGTTGCTAACCTACTGGAAGGCCGTTGATACAGCCACCCCTACATCTGCTGTTGGACTGCTTGAGGTCCTGAAACCAGGAGAGACAGACATCAAACCCTGCAAGACCGCCACCACTCCCAAACCTGATAGCCCTGTCTACACATCAGTGTACCCGTCTATGCCAACAGAGACACACGGGCAGTCTGAATTTCCCCCACCTTATAAGCGCGCAAAAACCAATCCTTTCTTGGAAAAACCTTCAATCCAAGCACCCTTGTACAAAGTGATGGGGGGAACATTGGATATGGAAGAATGCAGGGCTGACCAATACAGTCTTCCGGACAGCACAGAAGAAGACACAATGGAGCTGAACGAAACTGTTCTAAGACGCCACCGGGATGAAGTGCTGCAAAGAGAGATCACAAGACACAACGGAAATGGCCAACATCGAGAAGAAGACAGACAGTCAGTGATCGAGGCATCGAGTGTGTTGAAACGTATGGAAGAAGATGAAAGGGAGTTTGAACGAATAAAGCAGGAAATACGGGAAGAAAAAGAAGACGCTTACAAGAGGAAGCAAGCCGAGGAGAGCCTGATGCGTGCCAGAGAAAATCTGCAACAACAAGCAGAGCAAAGAGAAGATGAAGAAGCAAGAGCTAAATTCAGAGAACTGGAAGAAGCCTGCTTAAAGCAAAGAAGGAAATTGTAACCCCCTGAGACTTACTTTGACAGACCCAAAACTGACAGACAGTGGACTTTACATACTACAGGCACAGTCAACTAGTGATGGCCCTGGCAATCAAGGACTCCTCAGAATTGTTGTTAAACCCGCTAAAATTACTAAAGTTGCACGAGATCAACATCCGACTGACACCCCGGTGAGTGAAGAATGGGGTACAGAGACTGAGTTTGTTGACACAAATTTATGGCTGCAGTGGGTACAATATTCAACCTCAAGCATGAGAGGTACAGACTGTATTGTGTGTTCAGAAGCTAGATCCATAGCGACCCCTGTTCCGACAAGATTTCGACCCCTGAGCCCTGAATTTATGTGTATGTTGACTCTATTTACTGAAAAAGAATTGCCCCTTCATCACATTTGCCAAGAGAGACATTGGGATTACCCACCTGTAGAATATACCACCCCACCTCTGTTTAAGAAAGCAGAAGGTCCATTCGATTGCATAGTCTCTAATATCACTCAAGGGCCCAATCTAGGCCATATTACAGAAGCAAATTGTAGTAGTACTAACAATGCGAGTGACTACCATTTCAGGAGTGTGTTGAACCAGACAACGTCCAGAGCCGACCTATGGTGGTGGTGTGGAGGTAAAACCTTGTATCCAATTTTGCCTAGTAATTGGACAGGCACGTGTGCATCAGTGGAACTTATAATGCCATTTTACATTTTGCCGGTAAATGACGTGACTTATCAGGCACTGATTTCCCCAGGTACACATGGTAACAGAAGACCCAAAAGAGACGCCAACAGCCCGAAAGGCTCATTTGATGACCGAGTGTATATAGATGCCATAGGGGTGCCAAGGGGGGTGCCAGATGAATTTAAAGCTAGAAATCAAATAGCTGCAGGTTTTGAATCAGCATTCCTCTGGTGGGTAACAATCAATAAGAATGTCGATTGGGTTAACTACATATATTACAACCAACAGCGTTTTGTAAACTTCACTAGAGATGCCATATCAGGACTTTCCGCACAGCTGGCGCAGACTAGTATAATGACCTGGCAGAACAGGATGGCATTAGATATGATACTAGCGGAGAAAGGGGGGGTTTGCAGGATGTTTGGAGATGCATGTTGTACTTTCATTCCAAACAACACAGCTCCTGATGGATCGGTGGCCAGGGCGCTGGCAGGATTGACGGCTCTCAGTGTCGAACTATCAGAGAATTCCGGAGTGGATAACCCAGTCACTGGCTGGATGGAGGGTATATTTGGCAAATGGAAAAGTGTGTTATGGTCTGTTCTTATCACTTTTTGTTTTGCCATTGCAGCCCTTTTCCTTTGTGGAAGCTGTTGCATCCCTTGGATCCGAGGACTGATACTGAGGTGCATTGATTCTGCACTTAGTGAGACAAGCATACAGGGAAATCAGTTACAGGTATACGATGAGGATGAACTTGAATTGTTGATGGCTACTGTTTAGTTAAGGAAACTCACCCTCGGACCATAAAGGACCACCTAGAGAGGGATTGTGTAATTCCAGGGAATTGATTAATTCGCTGTGAACAGCGAATTAGGGGGGATTTGTGGAGAATTACAGTATTAAGAAGTAGAAGTAGTAGAATTTGTAGCACCCTTAGTGGTGAATAGAAGTGTTACAATAATAAAATGTAAAATATGTAAGAGTCACAAAATATTTACTGAAGAATGAATTATGTTTGTAATATGTTTACATGAAGGATATTGCATGTTACAGTGTACTGACATATTGAATGTATTGAAATCATGAATGCATAAACACTGGAGGATTTAAACACTGTAAAGAATAGCCAACAGGGAAAGTTAGGGAATTCAAGGCAAGGCTTTTCAGAGACATCAAAGGGGACACAGAGGTGCTGGACAAATGGCCAAGGAAGGAGGAGGAGAACCGGAGACGACTGATGAGGAAGCAGACGGCCATAAAGTAACAGAGAGGACTCCTGGGAAAAACCATGCGGTCCTAGGTCAGAGGTGATGTCAGAGGTGATGTCACAAGGAACCAGCCACTGAGATGAGCAACGGATCGATGGAGGTGGGGTCAGATCAATCGGAAACCAATCACTGACCCCGGATGACGGCCTTTATGTTTTGCGACGGCTTGGGGCGCTTTCCAGCCATCAAAGAACATAAAAAGAATGTTTGAGAGAGAAAGTTTCAGTTCTCGGCAATATTCGTTTTTCAGAACCCGGCCAGGTCGGACCTGTGAGTGAAATTGCACGTGGACTCTGTTCTCGAGAACATTACCATGCATGGTGTATTTCAGATTGCATTTGTAAAACATTAGGTTGCAATTGAGTGCATCAGTTTGCATTGTTTACCTTCGTGGTTGCAGTTGTATCTGCTATCTTTTAATTAAATACTATTTTTGACTTTTAATTGGATCCAGTTCGTTTTTTGATTAGTCTCCGTTGCTGGAAGTCAGCAGCGGCGAAAGTTTGCAGCCTACCTCCTCTCGTGAAGTTCCGGCCTCGACAAAAGCATTGACAAACAATTAGATATATCAAGACATTAGCAGTATTAAACTGGTATTTGTAGAATTGTGTCACGATTTATGTTTGGATTTAGTTATTTATTGAGATGTTCCCTGTGTCTTGCACTTTATTTCCTGCCTTTGTCTGTCTTCCCCCTGTGATGGTCTGCCGTTCCCTAATTAGACACTGCTGCGTTCAATCACCTGCACCTCCTCAGTGTGCTTCACTTCACTTTCTGCCCGTCTGTTCCTCTCGTCATTGTCTGCCCCACCCTTAATTGAAACCTGTTGTGTATAATCACCTGCACCTTCCCTGTGTATTTAAACCCTGTGTGTCCCTTGGCTCAGTGTTTGTTTGTCTTTGGTGTAACCTGGTCTGTCTGTCGTCTGCCTGCCATTTCCTCCTGGTATGTTTCGTGTCTGCTCCCCTTTGCCGTGTTCCCTGATTCCTTGGATGTTTTATTTTCATGGACTTTCATGGATACATTTTTGTTACAATTAAACCCACGATTATCCAACCTTCCGTTTCCCGTGTCTCCCTGCATTTGGGTCCAGCCCTTTATTTTCTGCAAAAACCTTACAAATTGACTTATATTGTCAAAAAAACAACAACAAATACAATAGTTATCTACCAGTGTATTTTTCTTGGCCCGACATAAGGGATGGGCTTCTCGCCCGGAACCTCCTCAGCGAGAGCGTTTACAGCAGGGGTGTCAAACTCATTTTAGCTCAGGGGCCACATGGAGAAAAATCTATTCTCAAGTGGGCCGGACCGGTAAAATCATGGCATAATAACTTAAAAATAACGACAACTTCAGATTGTTTTCTTTGTTTTACTTTGGTCCAAAATAGTACAAGCACATTCTGAAAATGTACACATCACAAATAATCCTCTTGACAAAACACTTCAAGTTAGTTAAAAATTCTGAGGAAAAAATTGGTGCAATTTCAAGAACACAATGCCTCAGTGATTGGAACTTAAACTTCATCTCAGTGTATCTACAAAGCCATTAAACTTTAAGTCTCAGCCTATCTGGGATTGAACAAAATACTAAATAAATAAGAGAAAGAAAACAACTTCTAGGTATCAAACTAACTAACTAACTTCTAGGTATCAAATACCTCATTTGTCATTTCCACATATTAATCCTGTGCGAACTCAACAAGCCATACAAACTGAGGTAGAAACTATTCAAGAGGGTTGAGTTACTCCCTGCCTTGTAGGCTAAACTATTTATTGATAGAAAAATAAAAGCTGTGCAATGCATGAACAATTTCAACAAACCAAACTTATGAACTGAAGTGACTGACATTATTACAGTAAATCACACACTGTTCACTTTCTTTAAATTTCCACAGAAGACAATCATTTTCACAGAACTATATCAGGGTGCAGCGTCTCATGCAGCATTTTAAGTGGGATTACCCATTGTTTATTTCACTCCTGAAACCTGGCATCTTTTAGCTTTCACAAGTGCATCAATATCCGGCGTCACATCCCGAGTGGCAGCCAATTTCAGGATGTTATTCAAGTGCTTGTGAGCCTTGAGCGCAGTTTTGTTTTATTGATGCTCATTACAGAGAAAACTTGCTCACAAAGATATGTGGTTCCAAACATGCACAAAACTTTTGCAGCAAGGGCTGTCAATTTGGGGTAACATGGCAAGAGATACTGATAAAATGTGTCTCGGCCAGCTGCGGCAAATTTGCCCTTCAAATCTGAGTCACACTGCAAGTCTATTATTTCAAGTTGGATGTTGACGGGCAGATCAGAGGCATTCGTGGTGAATGGCGAGCAAAAAACTTTGAAGTCCTTCTCCAGTTCTCTGAAAACGTTGCTCAAACTCTCAAAAAAATAGTCCCGTTATTTTATCTTTGAACCGCTTCATGTCTGCGGCATGTTGGGTCAGGCACACATCTTTCAGACGAAGAAAGTGAGCTGCATCACCACCTGCGAGTTGCATCTCCCACAATGACAGCTTCAACTTGAACGCACATATGCTGTCATAATACTTCGTGACAACTTTGTTGCGCCCTTGCAGCATTTTGTTCAAGTTATTAAAGTGCTCTGTAACATCCACCATAAATGCAAGGTCCTGCATCCATTCTGTGGACTGAAATTCTAACACTGGTTTGCCCTTTTTTTCCATGAACTGTAAGAAACGCCTCAGCACAGCACCTCTGCTTAACCATTTTACCTCGGTGTGGTATGGCAGCCCATAGTTGTGGTCTTTCTTTCTGAGAAGGCTGTCAATCTGACGGTGATTCAGGCCTCTGGATCGGATGGAATTAAGTTTGTCCGACCACCTTCATGACGTTATCCATCTTTAATGACTTGCAACACAAAGCCTCCTGATGCAAAATACAGTGAAAAGTCCAAAAATCACGTTCTCCATTTGCAGTCTGCACTTTCTCTCTGAACATTGTCACAACACCTGCTTTTTTCCCGATCATTGAGGGCGCACCATCTGTAGCCAGGCTGACAGCGTGGGACCAGTCCACTCCGACCCTGTCCAGGGCGCCGACGAGTGCGGTGAAAATATCAGCTGCTGTTCTGGTATCCGTCATTGGCACCAATGAAATCCTGTCTGCAACTGTGTTTCTTGTCAGTCTGATATTTGAAAAAGCCTGGCGCTGTTCAGGGCACACAATGTCCGCAGCCTTCAGCATGCATGTTTTCACAAATTCCCCCTCACTAAATGGCTTTGAAGCCACTGCAATTTCATTAGCAATAAGGTAGCTGGCTTTCACTGCAGCGCCACTGATTTCTCGGCTATGAGTAAACACAGACTGCTGTTTCTTCAGACCCACCACGAATTCATTCACCTTCTCTCTTCTCTGTTGTCCTTGAAAGTTGTTGTATTTGTCGGCATGAAGAGTCTCATAGTGGCGACGAATGTTATATTCTTTCAGCACTGAAACTTGCTGTAAACACAACAAACACACAGCTTTCCATGGATGTCCATTTTTTTTGGAACAGTCTGGACTCTGCGTCCACTTTTCTCTTTTTTGACAGAGACATTTTGGGTCAATGAGGGTGCCAAAGCACGTAATGTTCAAATCGGGCAGGCAGAATGACAAGCTAGCTCTGGACTAGCTGTAGCCTACTTGCTTAGCCCCGGTATAAACAGTTTGCTTGCTTCACAGAATTGGGATAAAATTGGTTATTTGTCCCCCATAAAAAATTAACCAAAATTAAAAGCAGCATTTATTCTTAATCAAATCATAAAATGCATTTTTTTAACTCTTTTTGAAATTAAATTCATCAATATATTCATCAACAAAATCGCTTATATTGGTTCCTCTATGCTTGATCCATTTTTCAAGACATTCCATGTGCTTTCAATACTTTGAGTATGTACTTCTGGGTTGTTTGGATCTACACATTTTTTAGAGTGATTTATCCCTTTAATGTCCTCACTAAGAAAAAAGTAATGGAAAAATTATTCCTTTGCATTTTTTATTTCTTTGGGGCAGTTATAACAACAATCCCAAAACAAATTTCCAACAGACCTCACAGTTTTTTAAATAAAGGCCTCTACCAAACGGTTGAGAGGTCACTTTATGGTAAAAGTACCAACATACATACAAATACCAATACAGTAGAATTATTCAAAAGAAATACAAAATTATTGAAGTAATAAACAGCATAAATGTTTGATACACTTCACACTTCCGATTTTTGGTGATATGCTATCTTGTTTTTGATTCAAACAAGGGAACATTGCAAAACACAGGAAAACATTGCATTTCTAATATTTCAGTCTCAACACACCTCATCTGTGCAGTGTTTCAACAGCACAAATGTTTGAGCATTATAGCTACTTTACTTCTGATGGTATGCTGCAAAGCATTGCTGGTTTGCATTCAAACACAGGAAAACGTTGCATTTCTGACATTTCCATCTCGACACACCCTTTGGACACAGGTTGCACCTCCCACGCTTGTCACAGTGAAGGGGCCAATGTCCACAGTTGTTATAACGCACATCTTGTTGTGGTTGTGAGGGTCTTGGGATGTAACGTTTCTTCTGAGATGGTGGAGAGTGGGACGATGGTCTGCCAACTTTGGGTCCTGGCTTGTTGACTCTCATCAAACTGTGGGCGACTGCCAGGCGGAATCTTTTGAGAGGCATTGGTTTCTCGTTTAATAGGCCACAATCCCTCTTGTAGACCAGCCAGGAATTTGAGATGCACAGGTCAAGGATGTATCCAAACAGGGGAATGTACCATCGCCTTGACTTGGCTGGGGTCTTGTACAGGTGTACCAGCATGTCAGAAAGATCAATGCCTCCCATATGCTGATTGTAGGCAGGAATGAGTGATGGGCACGGGACATTAATCTTTGCACGGGCCTCTTTGCTCCACCGTTTGACAATTGAAAGAGGCATGATCCCACAGGCATTGCTCAGAAGGTTGACACATTTGTTGTCATACCATTTCACTGCGATCACCCCTTCAGCAGACCTGTGATCAAAAGCTCCACGTCCTTTCTTCATCAGCTCTTTGTCTGTCATCAAGGTAGCTCCACCAATGCGGTTTGGTTGGACAGTGCCGATGCACTTGAAACCCAAGTTTGCGTTCAGCTTCTGGATCAAGTCGAAACGGGTAAAGTAGTTGTTACAGAAGACTACAGAAAGACGTGGCTGTGTTATGGTTTTGCATAAGGTTGTCACCACTTTGGCTCCTAGGAGTAGCCCCTGCTCCTCCTCACTTAGGGCAACATTGAAGAATGTGGATGCCCCTTGATAGAGCAGTAGGTCATGGATGATGCCAGATGAACTGGCCCGGCAGAACAATTTAAATCCCCATTTGTCTGGCATGTTGGCAATATATTGGCGGAGAGTGCCAGCCCTTGTGCCTTTATATGCCACCATGACCTCATCCACACTGTGCTTGTAAGTGGATGGGATCAAGAGACACTGCTCACGAAGCATATCAAAGAGTGGGCGGATTTTGTAAAATCTGTCTGGACTGTCGTTGCACTGCTGATTGTCATTAAAATGGATGTACCGGCGTAACAGCTGGAATCTCTTCTTGGGCATGATATCAGCTATCAGATCAAAACGTGACTCGTGGTGCCAGTAGTCCTCCATGGATGGGAAGTTGAACACACCCATGAAGAGTAGTATTGCTAGGAAATCTTCAATCTCTTCAGGGCTAGTCTTGATTGGATCCCCCAACTCATGGGCAGAGTACAGATTGGTGTGATGAGCAATGTGTTCAATCATTTGGTCAGTGAAGAGCATTTTGTAGTACTGGAAGGGTGTCTTTACAGCCTCAGGGGGTTCAAATATTGATTCAGGAACCTGGAAAACCTCAATGTCTTCAAGCTTCCAGATTCTCCTTGTGCCTTTGTTTGGGCCTGAGGGAGAACTTGGGTCAGGTGTGTCCTCTGGCTCCTCCAAGGAAAGAGTTTTTAGGGCGTTCTTCCCTTTTCCTTTTCTGCTCTTCTTACGAGGAGGCAGTGTAGAAGATGTGCTTGTTGAGGCAACCTCCTCCTCATCCATGGATTCAAAAGAAGTCTCCCCATTCTCTTCAGCAACCGTGGGCTGATAATCAGGATCCTCAATAAGGTCATCTTCATCACTCAGATCAGCATCAGAGTCTTGAGGATTTTCTGGTAGAAGTGCCAAAAAATTGCGTGGCCTTGCTCCGTAAAAAGATTTTGCATCCATCTTTTTTGTAAACCAGAAAGGAAATATGTCAATTGGTTACCATCCAATTAGTAGTTTTATTACTTCTCCGTACTTATTCTAGATAGTTACCATATTTACTTTTTATGAAAACTTATTTATAAAACCATTTAGAAAAACAATATGTTAACATTTTTCATCAAATATTTATTGGAATAACATTACATTACATTATATATAACAATATATATTAACAGCAGTGAATATTCATATGTAGTGTTTTTGATTTAAAAAAAACTACATTTATTATCTCAGAATCACTACGTTTACCATAAAATGATAAATCAACCGTTTGGTAACGGCTTTCTTTTTATACAGAAAAAAATCTGGTTTATGAAATAATTTTGGCATATATATGATGAAATAACCTTAAATGTATCATATTTACAACAATAAATAATCAGATGCGTTTTATTTCATAGCAAATACTGACTTTTATTTACGTTAGCTTAACTTCGCTAAGTTAAAGTCAATACATTTATTAATAAGATATAGTGACTCAAAATGTGCTCTACCAAACTGTAGAGCAGGGAGTTAAAGGAATGTGTATGTACCCCATTTTTTTAATATTGAAGTAAGATTTCCAGCAATCAGAAATGATTATTGAACCAGGAGCAATATGTTTCTCAATTAAATCCAACAAAGTTTGTTCTTTTCTGTCAGGTACATGGACTAAAAATCGTATTAATTTTATTAATAAGATTTTTAGTCCATGTACCTGAACAATAGACAATACCTTAACTTAATAATTAATATAATTTTATTTTGAAACAACGCCAAGAAACACCATCACTGCGTTTTCTCTTGCCCAAAGACATTGTTTCTTTACAAGATTGGCAGGATGGAAAAGGTGGTAAAAGCACAATTTCCATTAACCACGGATGAAAAGAAGGATGGTTCTGAACAAATTGAATAATTTCAAGAAAAGTAATAGAGTTTTTTAATTAATTTAGATTCATTTTATGGGGGACAACAAACAACATTTCCCCCAGAATTGCTATTGCGACATCCAGTGGACACATTTAGAACAGCAGTTTTTTTCATTGAAAAATTGCAGCTCCTTTTTAATGTTTTGCAAAATCATCTCGCGGGCTATACGTTTGACACCCCTGGTTTACAGCATGGCGGAGAAGATGGTTATATGAATGTGGCTGCTGCTCATTAGTTGTTGCTGCCACAGCCCGGTCTTCATTCCACCGTGAAAGGCCATCCAAAAGCTATGCCTGGAAGAAGGTGTCACTTGCCAGGGAACCTGTAGAGTAAATTCAGGAATGTACAAAATGGCTGAGACCATACAAACATTTCCTATAAAAACACTGCTGTTATTACAATTAATTCAATATCACAATGATTAATAAACTAATCAATATTTATAACTAATCATGGGATGAGAAAAATAATCCACATATTTACCTGGGATGAATCGGTTCAGGTGCAGGTGAAATGACTTGAGGGACGTGGAACCTCTAGCACAGCGGTAGGTTGGCAGACGGCGCCCTCCCTTCTCTACGGTTCCCGTCTGTGTGTAGAGCTGCACTCCTGGAGGATCCTGGATGCAGGCCACATGCTTCCACTGGGACTTCTGGATCTTGCTCATCTGGGCAGAGTTGATGAGTGGGACTCCCAGAGAGTCACAACCAGCATCTCCAACAAAGGCCTGATATGGCTCCTAATCAGATCCTGGGTCTCCCTGGTCCCGCGGGTAGTTCTCCTGCAATGCAGGGCTAGCTCGCTTCAGCTGATGGAGCGCAGCACGTCAGCCTCAGATGGTTGAATCCGTTTAGCTTCTAGCTCTGCACGCTTCACCTCCTTCAGGGCCTTCGGGTCATCTTGGTCCCACATGAAGATGCAATGGCTGAGGCGACTCATGAATGTACCATGCAACTGGTGGGAGTCAGTGGTGCAACCCACAGCAAATTCCGCATGAAATGCCAAATGTCCAACCGGATGATCATTTGATCCCACTCTTCAAACATCCTCCTCAGAACAGTGTTCCCACAGCAGTCCTGGTCAACATATAGCACCTCAGGAGAAGCCACCCCAGCCACTCTGTATCTCTTAATGAGACCTTCAATCATTGGCCCAAGCCCAAAACCTTCGCTGGCTGTTACCAACATTGGCTGCCCAGGTAGCGGTGCCAAAGCTGTGTCCTGCAAGCTTTCGGGCCACCTTTTTTGTGGAATTCATCTTTAAAATCCAACCATATTGTGAAGTGATGGTGCCCTCGATGTCCCCCAGCCTTTGCAGGACATCCTGGGCATAAACCTGCATCAGCCACCGATACTTGGGGACAGGAGGCATAGCAGGTACATGCTCAAATGTCACAGGAAGAATCTGGCCCGATTTGACGGCACTGGCAATCCCCTTGCAATCTGTCAGGTACTGGACTGTCTTTTGCAACCAGACCTCAGCATGACGCTCCTGCAGCTTCCGCTGGATCTGGTTGCTGCTGTTTCCCAGGCCTCGCTGACGCATCAGACTGATGTTTCGATGTAAGGATGCCAGGGAATTGCACCCTGTGGCCAATGTCGAGCTGGGAGAAGAGGCCATGGCTTCAGCTGATGACCTTCTGCTTGCATCTTCGGCAGGCCAGGTACTCAGATGCAACATAATATATTTTCCCCACAGCCACCACCTGCCTAATCTTCTGATGTGGGCCAGTTGAGGTGAGAAGTTCATTGTGACACTCTGGATCCGGACAATACAGCTTGACTTGCCACAGCTTTCGTGGCATTCAGAGCTGCAGGGGATGGTCAAAGTAATTTTCCAGTGGAGGAGAATTACTGGTCTTCAGTGGCACCAAAGTTTGTCAACCCTGCTGAAGTCCAGCTCAGGATGCCCCTGTGCTGTCCACCTGAACAGGGCCTTCGTTATCTACCTCTGGTCCACTTCAGGCAAGGTGTGTATCCAGCCTGCTGGAAGACAGACTCATTGTGCTGTAAAAAAAAAATGCTTATTCACTTTAATATTGAGTTGTATGTTTTAAATAAGTATAAACGTACGTGCAATATATGCCTCCTCAAACTTAATTGTGTCTGCCAGCAGTGTGCTATCATCCAGCTCAGTGGACACAGAGGTGTGGGCAAGGCTGGGTGGGGGCTATGAGGCTGCCTCAATGAACACAGTCGGATGGGTGGGTAGGGAGGGCTGTCGGGCGGGTGTGTGCCTGGGTCAAAGCTAAAAAAGCAAACAAACAAAACATCATGAGTATTGAACAGCAATACATAAACATAAAAAACTATGATGTACAAATGTTTGCTTACAAGGTTTGACTTTGATGGGGAAATCAGCCTTTTTACAGCATTAGTCAGGCTTTTCTGGCTAGGCACATTCCTGCCTAAGAGGGAGTGTATAGAGGGGGTGAAAGTGTGCTGCGTAAGGGCAAAGTCTTGTGTTGGGGCAGCCTGCTGGGAGGTGGCAGGGCGCTGGGAGGTGGCAGCGGTTGTAGTAGAGGGCTGGGGATTTTTCATAGCATATTGCTCTTCCTTCATGGCAAGGAAAAAAGGAAAGAGCTCAATGTATTCCCTGAGACACCCCTTGTTGTGTGCATGGTCCTGGTAGTCTTTGCTGCCGCCTGTGGGGTCCCTCTTCATTACTGTCACTTGGTAAGCAGCATATCTATGGAGCTAAATCCAGGTCAAAAGTTTTGTTCATTTGAAAAAAAAATCTGAACCTGAAAGTTCAAGTTGTGGTCTTGAACATTGAAAAATACAGCAATGTATTCAAAATAAAAATAAGTGAATGAAATTTCTTTTTGGGTTGAATATAATTTTGATTCAGTTCTGGAATTATTTTGAATACATTTTTTTTTGTCAGTTTGTTAACTTTGTTAGTTAACGTTAAAGTGACTTGACACAAATGTAATATCAGTAACGTTAGACCTAGCTAAGTAACCTAAGTGCTAAAATCGCTATCGGGAAGTAATCGGTAATATGTTATACAGTGATGGGACAGCTGACGTTATACGTTAGGACGCGTTTCATCATTAGTAAAGAGTTACCGAGCCACGGGTCATTCATTCAAATATCAATATATCTCAATTAATTTGCATTGACAATAGCTATAACGGATTGACTTACTTTCGAAATGTTAAGACTGAAAGAATCAGACGGCCGTTCTCGTCATCCACCGTAAGTATTCGCGAACTCGGAGTTGAACTTTCCAAACGTCGGAGAGACGAAAACAATCGACGTTGGCCGTTCGTGAGCTCGAAGACACCGATTGGTCAATTCTTGGTTGCGATACGAGCACTGATTGGCCACAATGGACAATTCTTGGTTGATTTGTGGTTACAGACTGAAAGGTGATTGGCTTTCACAACCAAGAATTTGTTCGACTCACGGGTGACAAAGAGTACACCGACCGTCAGTCTTGTGAGAGTTTGAGCCATGCTAAAAGCTGTTAATACGTCACTTTATTACATTTTTTAAATGTTTTCATGCAAGACAATAGCCCATTCTTTACGCGGTCACTTTATCCAAATAGCGCATGTTAGGAATTTGCTGCGATCGTTTTCCGAGATTCGCTTGTTCCTACTTCACAGACTGCTGGTAAAATCATACTTTAAAGTTTATTTAATAGGTACTATGCAGTACGTACTGATTGAATATGTCGTATGCAGAACGTTTGCGATGTTGACCACACCCTAACACTATGAATCCTGGTGTTCCTCGGCTCCCAGCCCCTATCTGTTTCGTTCCACATCTCAAACCAGGACATTTCTATCTGCCTTGGACTAACATCCCAGTGAAAATAGGGGAATAAATGTGGGGCATGTCCCAGGATCCTCATCACTGTTTATGTCTCAAATCTGCCTGAAGCCACCTCTTACTGCGGATCATTTTGTTTTTAATGAGCCACAGGTTTTTAAGGCTCAAAGTGCTTCTATATTTGTAGTTTATTAAGCTATTACAAATATGATCACGTTCTATCATCTCATACTCATCCGGATGTTATGATTTTAACAGATGGATAATCAGTTTCTTTTAGTGGTTTTAGTCATTACAGAGGCATGGTGTGGCTCTTTCTCTGTAGCCTATTTATTGGGGGATATATTGCACCATTGCGTGCGACCTATCAGAGAAATAATTCTGATAATTGAACTGAAACCACCACAGTCAAACACCAAAGAAGAAAGTTGTAAAAGCAAAGAATGGTCAATTATGTAAAAAGCCTTGATTAAATCCATAAAAAGAACCCCAGCCCTATTTTTAGGCCTCTGCTCGAAAATGTCATACCCATACTCAAAGGGGCATATCTCTCTAACTACAAGGTCTATTTAAATAATTTCAACGGAATAACAACACTTGTGAGATTTGTTACTATGTGTACATATCAGTGTATATGTTACTGGTTAATGCTGAATGAAGATAGCACACAGCTCAAATTGAAAATGTTCAGGTTCACCTGAAAAAAAAGCATTTTATTGGCATTTTGTTCTTGAAATGAGGCCCTGGCTAGCCTAAAAACTCCCAAAAATGTGGCTTTGATTAAGTGAAGCAGGCCAGAAATAGATGGTTTTGTACAGGTCAGACGAGGTCAGCAGACGTCAATTCTGATTTTGGAAGCAGCACTTTCAGCTGTTTTATTGTAATTGTATATACTATATACCTATATATTTCACTTCTTTCATCACTAATAGTGTTCAATCTATCTAATACAGCAGTTTGGCATCATTTTGAGAGCCTGTAGAACAGGGCTCATCCTCATCTGAGTTCCAGTTTTACAGACTTCATTTGAACGTCACACAGCCTTTGGATTGGCGGATTTTCGCCTACGACACAGCGTTGAATGCGGAAGGGTCTAAGCCAGGGGTCGCCAATAGGCAGACCGCGGTCCGGATCCGGACTCAGACGCCGTCCTATCCGGACCCGGACGTATAGTTGATCGATAATTGAGAATTATACATTTTGGCGGAGCACTTCTGTTTTAACCTGCGCAGCTTTTCGGGCCTTTACGGCACTCATTCAGCAGTTCAGGAAACACACTGACCAATTGCATACATTGTAAATAATCTCACGTGACGCTACTCAGCCAATCGAATGTGTATTCCAAAATGCATGGTGAGTCTAGTGAGATTACGCAGACATGTCACAGTTCAGCTTCACACCCTCCTCACTCTACTTTCACTCACTCCCTCCTTATCAGGCTAAACTCCCTTCACCTGTTCACTCACCTGCCGCTGATCATTAATCAAGCCACTATTTAGACTCCTGCCTCCCAGGCACACACTGCCAGATTGTTCTTCGGTTTTTCCATGCCAGACTCTCCAGCACTCTTTCCCGGACTGATCTCCTGTTGCCGACCATGCCTGTCCCTGTTCTGCCCGCCTTGCCTGACTCCCGGTAAACCCACCAGCCTTCTGATCCTGACACTGTTTTACTCTGCCTGCTGTGCCTGGAAGTTTGAAATAAAGAGCCAAACTTCCCTGGAATCTTGTGTGTTGCATTTGGGTCCATATACTACCGGTTACAAGACAGGCAGGAGACGGAGCGGCAGCGGTGATAGAGACGGAAAGCAGTGAGATAGACGGAGCGAGAGCAGTGAGAGAGAAGCAGTGAGATAAGTAAGTAAGTCGGAGAAGCAAGTTAATATGGCGTGCTCTAAAAAGAGAAAAGTGGACCTCGAAAACAGGGTTTTTAACAAAGAATGGACGGACTCGTATTTGTTCATCCTTCCTGCTGGCGCTATAAAACCACTCTGTCTCATATGCTCAGATACCGTGGCCATTATTAAAAGCGCCAATGTGAAACGCCACTACGAGACCAAACACAAATGTTTCGACCAAACATACCCACTCCAATCCGAACTGAGGGCACAGAAAATAAACAAATTAAGAGCCCAATATGAACGTTCCACCAGAATATTAACAAATTCATTCACTGCCCAACAACGTTCTTACGAATGTTCCCTGAAAGTTGCTTGGATTTTGGGTCAACATAAAAAGCCATTCACTGATGGAGAGGTTGTCAAGGAGTGCATGAGTGCAGTAGCTGGAACTTTACTTGAGGGGAAACAAAAAGAAGAGTTATGTGAAAAAATCAAGCAAATACCTATGTCAGCAGCCTCAGCCACAAGGAGAACTGAAATATTAGCCCAGGATCTACTAGCACAGCTGGATGAAAATATTCATAAAGCATCCTGTGTTAGCTTAGCTGTAGATGAGTCCACTGTTGTGTCTGATGATGCTCAGCTGTTAGTTTATGTGAGGTTCTTTAACAAGGAGAAGGAGTTCTGTGAAGACCTGTTGGGTGTTACACCACTGAAGACCAGTACAAAAGGAGAGGACATCTATCTTGCCATAAAGGAGATGTTAACTGAAAGGGGAATAGAGCTGGAACAAGTGGTTTCAATAACCACAGATGGAGCCCCTGCCATGGTAGGGAGAGAGAAAGGCGTTGTGGCATGAATGAAAGAGGACAATCCTGAGCTCATCTCATACCATTGCATAATTCATCAATCTGTCCTGTGCTCCACTTTGTCAGACGAATTTGCTGAGGTGATGAACACAATTATGAGAATGATTAACTTTCTCAGAGCATCCTCTTCCCTTCAACATCGCATGTTAAGGGAATTTCTAAGAGAAATTGATGCCAATGCTGATGAACTTCTGCTGCACAACAACGTAAGATGGCTCAGCAAAGGCCGGGTGTTGGAGCGCTTTTGGTCCATTCGAAGTGAAATTGCTGCTTTCCTTAAACAGCTGAAGAACCAGAAGGCAACACAATTTTCTCTCTTTTTAGAAGACGAGAACAATATGCATATCATTGCTTTTCTGGTAGACATCACTTCACACCTGAGTGAACTAAACGTAAAGCTGCAGGGAAAAAACAATTCAGTTTGTGTCCTGATGACAGCTGTACGCTCCTTCCAGAGGAAACTTGAGGTGTTTAAGGAAGACCTGCAGGCAGACTGTGCACACTTCCCAACAGTGCAGGATCAGGTTGAGGGTGAGCGAGATGTATCTTCTTTTGTGAACTTTGTTGACAAGCTGATTGCAAACTTCTGCACACGATTTGAAAACTTCAGCCTTGGACAGCAGCTCACCCTGTTCATTCAGAACCCATTCCTCATCAAAGATGTCAGGGGGTTCTCAAAGGAAGTCACACAGCACTTTAAGTGGGCAGATGTTGGGCCTCTCCAGATGCAACTGATCGATCTTCAAGCAGATGTAGCCCTGAAAGAGCATTTTGGAGGAACTGACCCTGCCACCTTCTGGCTCCAAATGGTCTCGGAGACAGCTTTCCCAGGTCTGAGGAAAGTAGCTCTGTACATCCTAACCATGTTTGGCTCCACATACAGCTGTGAGGCAACTTTTTCCACGATGAACATTATTAAAAACAAATATCGTTCCAGGATAGCCAATGAGCACCTTCACATGTGCATGAGACTAGCCCTGACACCATTCCAGCCCAGATTTAAAATCCTGGCAGGACAAGCTACAGCTCATTTCTCTCACTAAACAGTGGAGTGGAGGAGTGGGATGTAAGAGGGAAAGAAAGAGAAAATAGAAAGTGTTAAAGCTGTTCAATTGTTCAGAGATTGTTTATTATTAAGTTGACAGATCATTATGATGTTAACAAAAGAGAAGAAAAAAGTTAACTCCAGCCACACTTTCATTTTCATTCATTTTTCTAAAATCAAGCACTTTCTTTTAAGATGTAAGTTTTTCAAATGTTCTTTTTTGTGTATTTTATTTTTAGATGGAGACATTTATTTATGTATTATTTATAATCTATCCAGTTACATTTGAAAACTGAGAATAATAATTGTTAAAATATAATTGATGTGTACTGTCTTTATTTGATTTGGCAGTTGCTGACTACACAGATACTTAGTTACTACTACTAGGCTTCTTCAATATATATATATATATATATATATATATGGCACTAAGTGGCGCGAGTTAGATATTATTGTAATGTTCCGGACCTTTGCCCGAGGAGATTTTCTCAATCTGGACCTTTTGGAATTTTAATTGAAGACCCCTGGTCTAAGCAGTGTAATGATACGTTCTTTGAGTTGATTGACAGAATTTTAAGCCAATAAAAAAATTGAAAACCGTGGCGCGCCCCCAAGGGTCAAACCCATTGGCCGAAATGGAAAAGTCAACCTAACCTTCATACAAGCTCATAGAGACTCAGATTCTTCACAGAACGGAGGAGAGAGACCGGCAGCACATTTGGAAAACCATCTCAAGGTGCAAAGCGTTTACAATTATTTGCTGTTTGGGTGTGTGTTGCTCTATGGCTTATGGAGTGTAACTTGTTAATGGTTTGAAGGAGAGGAATTTGGAAGATATGGTTGGATTCAGTGTGGAGTCCTCATGCTCTCTGATATGCGGTTTCTCTGTGAAAGTGCCGTAGTTTTTGGTTGGTATCGTTAACGGAGAACATAGCTCGTCGTATCCTGGCAAAAAATAGGTGAAATTGTGGTACCACTTGTAGTATCTGGGCCATTCTACCGAATTAGTTCAAAGTGCGGTCCCATAACAAGAAAAACTATTTAACAAAACAATTAAGTATTCAGACATAGATATTTACTAAGAATATGTTATGGTCTGTTTAAACCCAAGACTAGCGGGACATGTGAAGCTTCTCTACTAGCTGCACCAGACAGGTTTGGCTAGCTGGATGCAGTCATGCTAATAACTTAGTTAGCTTTTTAAAACAACGGGGACAGATCCAGCAAGGACAGTTAGGGAGTGAGGGATGAGGATTTAAGGAAACATGAGAACACCAGGGTAGGGAGTGAGGGATGAGGAGGTAAGGAAACATAAGAACACCAGGGTAGGGAGTGAGGGATAAGGAGGTAAGGAAACATGAGAACACCAGGGTAGGGAGTGAGGGATAAGGAGGTAAGGAGACAGACACCTCACAGACTGCCTCAGACTGGCTGTCTGTGCGTATGAGCCGAACTACAAGGCACTCACAGTGTTCAGTCACAGCCATCACACTGACTTGAGTCACATGACTTCTGATGGCATTGTGATGGGACACAGAGCTGAACTGCACTTACATTAGTTGCACTGACTGAGAATTGTGTCAGTGTTGTGTTGTAACGTCAGTTGATAAATACAACAGTTAATATTGGTAGTTCATCCAGCCTGCTCATTGCAAATGTGTTTTTTCTTGTTCATATTGTGTGCGGTTAACAAATAATTTCCTTTTTATGTTGCACTGAAATGAAGTCATTTAGTGTGTTCTTGGTCACATCAATTTGAAAGCTGGACCAACGTGTTTGATTTCATTCAATTACAATTAGGCCAAATAAAAAGCCTCAAGTTGTAAGTACAGTCTGGACAGTCTTTTTCTCTCAACGCCTCAATAAGTAGATCTTGCCGGTCACCAAGGCAGAGGTCAGGGATCTTGGGCTTAAAAAGGTTGGTGACCACTGCATTAGATAGTGATAAGCTAAATATATACAAAATCATCATTTATAGGGTACTTTCTATTGGGAAGTAGCTGTCCCAAACCCTGACATCTAAATTTCAATTTCTGTAAATAACATTTAAAACAATTTTTTGATTTTGTTCAATGGTGTAATTTCAAAGATCTTTATGATTAAGTTTAAACGGAAGTTGTAAGATTTAGATTCATTGTGGGTTTAATTTTTAAATTAAAAAAACTATACCCCAAAAATCATGTCCCCAGTTTTCATGTCACTACCGAAACACAAGAGTTTTAGTCCATTGGCTGATCCTGGTTTTTAGCCACACCCCTGAATTTTTGACCAGGCAGTGTCACTGCATCCCTGTCCCTCATGGATGAATGGTAAGTAGCTAAATCCCATACTTTTGATATAAATGTGTTCCAAAGTCTGAAAATCGGCATGTAACCTTAAGAATTGTCACTACCGAACTCTTCAATTAAGTAAACTTTTTGGGGTTTTATGCAAAGTATTATGTTTTTATGTGTGTACACCTCTTCAAAGACATGTATGCTAGCCATCCGCTTGCTAGCATTCTTTAGTTATGCTCAAAGTTAGCTAGAATTGTCACTACCGAAACAGTCACTACCAAAACATATGGTAAAGATTCAGTATTGACATGATCATTTCGGTAGTGACAAAATGGATTGATGAGTAGTTCAATCCCATCATTTTGAAATAAATGTGTTGTGTGGACTAAATGGTAACTATCTGAAATTGTTCAGGGGAGAAAGAATCATAAGACAAGGCAGAAAACTGGCAGTGCAAATATGCAAAGGAGGTGCAGCAAGTCCATTTTGGAGCATCCCACAGGCAGACTACACTGCACAATGCTGTTGTGTACACCACAGATTGTACACTGACACTGTGCCTTGTCACCTTCCATGAAGCATGATCCTCCTGCCATTTGGGCTCAGCTTGAACCAGTTCTTCAGTTCCTGAAGGAAAACAATCCTAGGATCCAAAAGCTCTTCTTCATTAGCGATGGGCCGACCATGCAATACAGAGGAAAGAAGAACTTCTATCTCTTGAGCACCATTCCTTTCCAGATGGGAACTGGAGTTTCCTGGAAGCTGGTCAAGGGAAAGGGCCTGCCGATGGTGTTGGAGCCACCATGAAGAGAACTGCTGATTCACAGGTAGCCAGGTGTACTGACATACCCACAGCGAAAGCCCTCTATGACACACTCCTTCCTCTCACCAAAGTCAAGCTCCTCTACGTGGAGGAAGACCAGATAAACAGTAAGCACACTCCTTCCAAAAGAGCTGACCACCATCAAAAGGTACACTGAGCATTCATCAAGTAATCTGCACTACGCCTGGCACGATCCATTATAGAGTGCTCAGCTGCTTCTGCAACAGAGAGGCCATCTGTCCCTGTTTCCACCCATCGTCCACCAACATTGCACCACAAGTACAGCCTGGAAGAGATGTAAGAACATCTGAACCAACAGCCCCAGAAGATGGAAGCCATTCCACCTCAAGCTTTGGGTGTGAAGGGACTCTCTGTCCAGTTGATGACTTCACAGAAGACCTTGTTGGAAAGTGGTAGTGTGTCATCACATATGATGATGACCCATATCCTGGAATCATTGAAGACAGAAGAAGGTGATTTGTACATCTTTTCTTTTTTCCATGATATTTCTCTTTCATTCTCACTTGGCCATCTTCCGTTCTCATATTCCCATTCCCTTTGAATCAAACTTCATTTCATAGTCTTATAAGATTGCAATACAAGCAATACTTATATCTCGCCCAATGTCCCTTTATTTTACAAGTTATGTCTGCAGGTGCCCTTGAGGTCAAAGTCATGCACAACATTGGGCGAAACCGCTTTTATTGGCCGCGACTAGAGGACAAGATCTGGTACACAGTGGACAAGGTCGTCACCTTAATCCAGTGGTGGGCCGTCAGGGCCTGCAAAGCCTTCTCTGCTGGCCTAAACTGAATCACAAAGTTAAAGTTATTTTATAATTTAATATTTTTTCTTAAATACACTACATGCATCATAATTTATAAAAATATTTTTCCCATTATCTTATCTTCTCATTGCACAGCTACTTTGCTCCGCAGTTGCTCTGCTTCCAGTGCAGCTTGTTTTAAGTAGAGCTTTTATCCAATCAGATTTCACCTCTGTGTCTAGGTAAGAAGAGAGGCCCGAGGCCTGCAGACTCACCAGTGCATCCATGTGCAGTTTAAGTGAATGGGGACGATATTGTTGATTGGCATAGTCTTCAACCAATCAGATCTTTAGTTTGAAATTATGTGACGTGCCAGATTGGCCTGCTGGCCTACAACTACTTCAGCATTACTGCAGCTCACTTTGCAGGCGTGAGGTGCAGTGTGCGCTGTGATTGGTCAGTGGGCGAGCATGTGACTATTGGAAAACGAAACTTAACTTGCCAGCAGAGTTTAGTTTGAGGATTAAGAGTTCAAATTGAAAGAAATAACATTTTTAGGGTTTTGATTGGTGTAGTTTATTTATGTTTTTTTTAGCACTCAATGGCTGAATATGGAGGAGAAACTGATTTACTGACAACGTCTTTCTCAAGAAAGACATTTCAGGAAAAGCTGGACATCGTAAGAAATGGTCAGTCAACACCACAGCTGGCAGCCCTGACTCAGCCAGGAAAAGGATTTGTATGAACGGTGTTTCTTGCCGACAGCGTCGGAGAAGCGTTGCACATTTTATGGCTGGGTTTGGAGCTATGCTACGCTAACCTGAGGACACCATAGCATTTGAAAACGTTTGGAGAGACTCGAGTGGATCTACAACTCAACGAACACTTTCACAGGGAAACCGCTCCACAACCGCGGCCCGGCGTGCGGTCTGCGCCGGCCGGTGGGCTCCCGACCCCGCTGTGAACCTGCCGCAGCAGACCGGCGAAATACAACTGAGGATCGACTGACATCACTGGATCCATGAATCGAGAAGGACTTCTTACTGGAACTGAAACAATGTAATGGGATTAAACTCTAAGTTTCGGTAAGTCACAAACTGCGTCAGTTCTTTTACATAGTAACGTTACTACTGTTCATTTGTCTATCGTGTCGTTTTTATGAATAGTATTTGAATGGTTCATGCTCTTGTGTGGTGGAATGCGTGGATCCGCTGCAGGTTTGCTGGATTGATGCATCATAATGACGTTATTAGGAGGTAATTCAACTGTAGTAGGACAGCACAGAAGGCCCAGGGATAAAATGCACGGCCCGCCACTGCCTTAATCCCTCCACCAGAAAACGTCACACAGAGGCATGTCCAGATCAGCCCTAGAGTGTTCACCGCAGTATGTGAAAAACTAAATTTGTGAATGATTTGTGATGGTGTCACACTGAACCCTCTTAAACATATAGTACAACATAATCAGTTATTTGTCAATGTTTTCTTGTTCTCTTTTACTGAACCCACTTGGGTAATTTTCCATTGATAAGTAATGTTGTACTTTAAATGGTTCTGTATGAACAATTGTAATGTCTTCAAAAATAAAATTATTCTATTGACCACAAAACATTTGTTTGTAATAGTCCCAACCTAAGGCATGTTATGAGTTAAGATTAAGCAATAAGGTTGAGGAAATATGATACAACCTTGCAAACAAAATACTGTGGTCACAACCGAAACAGTGCAGTCACTACCGAAACACTGGATGTTTTGTTTACAAATAAAGTATATTGAGTTATCAACTAAAATGTTATGATACTGATTGGTTTAATGTATGTTCAATTTGATCAATCGTCAACTATGGAATCAATACGATCAGTATTATGCATTTTACAAAGAAATATCGCATTGAGATTTTGATGAATTGTATAAATTGAACGTCATTTTTAGTAATTTAATTGTGAAAACGTTCAAGAAATATTTGTAAAAATACTCTTCAGAGAAGGGAAGGAAACAATCTTAACAGGTTAATAATAATACTTTTTTACTATAGTGTATTACTATGTTTCGGTAGTGACAATTTTTGTGAGAGAAAAACATTCCAACAGTCTGAAAATACAATATAAAAATATTTTATATAAAATATATTATATATATAAAATATATTATATATAAAAAATATATATTATATATATATATATATTTGAGTGAGTAAAATAGCTTACATGGTCCATTTTATCATAATTTATTTGTTACGTAGGATTTTGATAGAACATAAAATATAATTGAATTCATTCTCAGAAGTGATTTGTACTACATGCACCCTGCTAAGGGGGCTCTCGGAGACAGGAGGTTAAAGCTGAGACAATATTTTGAATTATTAACGTACTAGCAAAAAAGTTCTATGCTTCGGCCTGAAGAAATGAAGTTAGTATGAAATAAGTGGATAAAAAGGATTCCAACTGAATTAAGTATTTCTCCAAGGTAGTTTTGAGATTAAACAATAATTATTTAATTCAGATTTGCTACCACCTTTACGAAGAGTAAGACTATAAGCAGTCTTCTAAACTAAAAGGAATGATGCCTGAGGTGATACTATGATTAAAAATAGGAGTTACATACTCTGCGCAGGATTTCAATGAAGTTACACTTTAAAGACAGTGTAACAGGATGGTACGGAGGACACAGAAATTAGTGGCAGTGGAACAGTCAGAGTCAGTCAATTCTACAGGTTTTTAAGGGTATTTAATTAAACAAACTTCAAGAAACACAAAACCTCCAGAGTTCTATCACCAAAATAGAAAATATAAACTATTTCAGCCGGGCCGCTAGCCGACATACCATGCTCAACTTTCTCCACCCTGGAGACCTTAGGGAGACGCCACACTCCTCTCGCAGCATGGTCTACCTGATCAGCTTCCCTACTTGTTCATCTCCCTGATGAGGAGATCAGCTCCAGGTGTGTCTCTTCCCACACCTGATCTCAATGCTCTCCTGAAGGAGTGGGTGGAGCCTTCTTGTTGGAATGTAGATTCCAGCAACTACCCTGCCCCTCAGCCCCTTACAATAGATATCACTTTGAAACTTCCCCATTAGATTACTTACATTAAACCATTTTGTTCCTGACTTATTAAAGGGTATATGCTTATGTGAAACAAGGTTAGAAACATTCGTAAAATAAATTAATAATTTCAGGATCAGGGATTTTGAGAGTACAGGTCCAATGTCCTGGTCATCGAAACGTTTTTTCTGATCAGTATATGTAGGAATTAGTTTTCCTCTGTTTGACATTTCTAACGCAAACAATGAGGCAATGGTCACTGACACCAAGGTCAAAAAACCCACAGGCAGAATATGTGATCATATTAAGTCAATTATGCCTGACTTGGAGGGATCTTTCAGGTTGGGGTGAGTAGGATGAGAAATTAGTTTTGTAAAATTAGGATTGTAAAAAAGTGCAATTGAGATCGCCAAGGATAATCACCTCATGGTCAGGCAGTGACCGTTCTCTCTGCTGCCTCTCTTTAGGACATTCTCACTGTAAACAATGCCAATGACTTACTACAGGCATTATAGAATGTATGCCTGTTGTGTATCAGTTTAACATTCAGCATACTGTAAGGACAGCTTGGAGGCTCCACAATAGAAGATAAGAAGGAAATATTGTTCTTGCTATAGAAAGCTGAAGTGAAACCATAAAGGTTTCATTTCCACATTCAAGAAAATTCAAATTCACTGCCATTCAAATCACACTGACATCTGTAGGAACCCAAATTACCCCTCAAAAATCCAGCCTTAAACAGGAACCTGCTCAACAGACTGCCGTGTTGTTCACCCAAATGTCCAGATAATGATGGCAATTAAAGGAAAGTTCGTTTTTTGATATGTTTTCAGCAGTTAATTAAATGAACACCATTTTTTGTGTATGAACTTTTAGGTTACATCAGCAGTCCAACAGAAGAGACTGCCGGTCCTGCTGAATGGCAGAGATTTTTCAGAGTCCTTTCAAAATAAACTTCAGTCTCCACAGAGAGTTAGGTTTAGGCCACAGAACTATTAGATAAGTTGAGGAAAAGAGAATGGTTGACAGTACTTGACTGACTAATGACTGATATGATAAAATGTTAACGTTTACTTTTAGTTTTAAAAGGGACACGAACAACTGTGTCCTGGAGGAGAGTCCTCTGCTTGTTTGACCAATCCAGAGATGGGCAAAAATACATCAAAATGTATTTTGATACAAAATATCAAATACCCCCAAATAAATGTATTACAACAAAATACAAAATACAAAATACTGGTGCCAGAAAATGTAACAAAATACATGTATTTTGTATTTAAAATATAGGAAATACTTTTTTCTGGATTTTCCGTTTTCTCACAATTTGGAATAGCAGAGCATTCAGGTTTATATAATGTACACAAAGCTCTGGTGAACCCCACAAAAAGGAAGAACAGTCACAGAATGTCAGTGTAACTAAGCAAAGCTATTGAAAGACAACGACTTGATTGATTATGTATATATATATATTTGTATTAATGGGACTTAACAGCCCATAAACTTTGTTTTGTATCAACAAGAAAATATTCATCACATATGACATACAAGCTCCCAATCTCCCTCTTCCTACAGCTAGCTACTCCACTGATAAGCTAACTTGCTAAACACTGGCTATGCACTAGCCTAGACAGCATGCTAGCGTCATTAGCATGTTAGCATCGATCACTAGCTTGATATTATAACCATCACCATGTACATAAAGTATACATCAAGTTAGTTGACATCTGTCACACTCAGATAAAATGTTTAACTTGACAGACAATCCGTTGAACTTGAAGATCTGAAGACTGAACTCGTGAACTGTTTTTTGATTCGTGGAGAAAGTATTTTGAGTATTTTAAATACAAAATTACTCCAATCTAAAGTATTTTGTTACAAATTACGTTAGATTTTTAATCGGCCCTATCAAATACAAATTACAAAATACTCAAAAGTAATTGAAATACGTATTTTAAATACAAGTAATAGAAATACTGCCCATCTCTGGACCCATCCACCTTCCTCCCACCCCGCATGGACTACATCTCTCTGAACATTACGTCAGCTGCTCTGACTGCTTAATAATGATGCGTGTTGGTTTACATTGGAGTTGTTCAAAGCCTGAAGCGTCTCATAGACACTAAAGGAAGCCTCGGTGCTTCGGTATCACGCCGAGGGGCACTGAGCGTCGGTATTTGACGAGTTGGGACTGAGAGTGGGTCCAGAGACCGGTTTATAAGCCCAGACTTTCCCCTCACTATTGCCCAGCAGCTGGGAAGCAAGACACAAGAACTTCTTGGGTATTGAGGCGTGTTTTTGCAAACTATAACCTACACTGTACATTTAGTGCCACCACACAAACTCACTGCTAACCTTTGCCTTACCGTGCAAATCAAGAAAGGAGCAGATTCCATACTGAACCAGCTGTTCACTTGCAGCCTTTACCAACTGGTTAAGAGTAGAGAGGAGTCCGCAGTCAATGACAGTATAGAAATATAAATATATCAATAAAATATGTCTTTCAAACTGTGAATCACCAAAACCACAAGACGTCCTTGAGCATACAGTAATAAATGAGCACAAACACTATTTATGGGTCCATTGGTTTGTAGTTTTTAAAATAATCCATAACTACTGATTTATAATTTAAGGCACAAATATATTTGTTTTAATCCACAATAATAATTTAACATACAAATAATACAATCTTTTACGATTTTGGATGACGCAATCTTTTTTTTACTTTAGACAGAAACCCACAACAAGAGATTGTGTTGAGTCACAGAAATGAGTGAATCAAAAGCTAGACAGGAAATGAAATCAAGTCCCAATCCAGTCCGGTTGTGTGTGTGTTTTCAGTCCAGGACCTGAGGTGACAAGCATGTAAAATACATTTCATCGCTGCAGAACTTCACCAGCTTTTGACAGTGTCTTGTGACAAGAGCAGCTTTTTTTTTTTTTAAACAACGGCAGTTTAATTTAATAAGAACAATGATAACAGTTGTGTTTCATTATAAAAATAATTATCTATTTTTTTATCCATGGAGACAGCTGGACGAACATCTTCACCACTTCAACCCTTCTGTCAGTGGCAGGAAGACATTTACTCTTCTTTAGTCTTTATTTGGTTTCTCATTAGCTTCCACAAAGTGGTCGCAGGGTCCACATAAAAGTGCACTGGTGTGATCTTTGTGGCTAATGCCTCAATGGATGTAATCCTTACAATGAAAATGATGAGGATGATGATGGAAGTTAACCCAATGATGATGAGGATGATGATGGAAGTTAACCCAATGATGATGAGGATGATGATGGAAGTTAACCCAATGATGATGAGGACGATGATGGAAGTTAACCCAATGATGATGAGGATGATGATGGGTGACAGGAAGGCAGAGGACAAGAGCAACCTCTCTCTCTCTCTCTCTCTCTCTCTCTCTCTCTCTCTCTCTCTGGTCATAAATATCAAAATCAATACAAATCTTTTTGACCAGTTGCAGCCGACTTCCTGAGTATTTTCCTGTCTCCCTTATCCTTCCATCCAGATAGATCACTTACTGTATAATCTAATCTAAGGTGTGTGTGGGTGTGTGAAGAGAAATGCCATTTTCTCTTTGTCTTTACACTGATATATAGAGAATGCTTATGAGAGACTTATGGTTTTAGAAACAGTCATGTGTCATGGTTTTACTCTCATTTTTTTTATAAACCGCAGTATGATTTAATAATGAGCTTTCTCTCTTGACATGCAAACCTCTGTGACAAACAAGCTAAAGGATGACTAGTGTTCTAGTGAGGAAGTTTAGTCGCCTCATTTAGACTCAGCAACCGCCCTTTTAAGACACGTATAAGCTACTAAATACACCAGAGAGGCATTTACTGATGTCTTTTATATCAGAGAACAAAACCTTAAAATCTCTTAAAAGTGCAGTGTTTAGGATTTGGTGGCATCTAGCAGACAGGTTGCAGTTTGCAACCAACTTAAACTGATATTTTACCACTTCCTGGTTCTCATCCAATGGTGGTCCATTATCGACTTATCATAAGTGACTGTTTAATGGAGGTATTTAGAGAGTCAAGGTGGCAATAGACTGAAGACAGCTGTGATTGAGTTAGTGTGTAATGTTATCTCCTGGATATGGTTTGTGGTGTGTAGTCAGATGTAGAGACTGATGGATGAGGCTGATAGCAGCCTTTTATACAAGATGACTGTGCTCAACCTTTAACATGAGGAATAAAATGCAGTCTGAATCATATAAATATTTCATATGATAATGATATTAGGTCCATTAGGGTCAGGGTAGGGGATCTGTGTCCTTGGGTCCCTTTTGGATTGGGTCTTCTCTTTATTTGAAAAATAACTTTCGAAGACCTCTCGTTGCCAGCCTAACCATATCACAAATAAATCTCCTTTTCATACCTCTGAAAGCAGATTTGAGACTGATCACACAGCTTATGTCCTTCCTTTAATCTAGAAACTCAGACCATGAACATCCACGGTGCGCTGAGGAGAAGGAGGGAGGGGGACTTTGAGGAGTGGTTTAGCTAATCGGGTGGGGGGGCAGATAGTCAGAGATAAACAAGAGAGAGAGAGGAGGCAGAAAGAGACGGGCAGAGTGGGTGAAGAGAGAGACAGAGAAAAGAGAGAGAGAAAGCCGTTTACTTGTTGACCAGTTAGTCAACATCATACATGAAGTCACATGAAGAGAGCATTACCTGAAGACCGGTTGAAGAAGAAGAGATACAGCTTTTGGATATCTGGATACAGCTCTCAGCGTTGGACTTAAAACATCCATTTCTTTTTTTTCCCAACACAAAATAAGAATGAAGACTTCAGCCACAATTGGGGACCGAGATCTGTATTTGCTGTAGCACACACACAAACAGCTGCTTCATTTGGAGTTCAGTTTCAGCCTTTATATCCATAACCCATACGCAGTGTAATTTTTTTCATATTTCTGTAAATTGCTTTATATTCCTACCGCATACAGAAAATACACAAACACAAGCTTTCTTTGTTTTTACTCACACACATACAGCTAAGATGTGGTCTTGTATAAAAGACTTCTTCACCTATGAAACCACAAAGTCAGTGGTAGTGAAGAGCTGGACCATCGGCATCATCAACCGTGTCGTCCAACTCCTCATCATCACTTACTTCATCGGGTGAGTATTTCCCTTCATTCTGGTGTATTTTAGGTTTATGCACAATTTAATGTGGCCTGGTTGGATCACGCATATATCATTTGTGTTTGTGTAGCGTAAATGTAACTGAAGGTAGGGTTTTTTAGGTTTGATTGTATTGCAATTTCTAGTTTATCATTAAAATGATCAAATTAGGATTCATTTAACTAAAATCAAGTTCAGGTTGGCATATATACATTAAAATGCACCTGTTCTATAGATATATGTAAAGGTGTATAAAGCCTGCCACAGACAAATCTGCTCTCAATGTGCTCCCAGTTTTACATTGCAATTTTTGACAATAATTGTATCTTTGAAAGCCTTGTGTTAACAAACTAAGTGACTAGTTTCCCTTTAGGTTCTGTGAGTGGGCAGTCTGTAAAAAACAACGTGACATTTTTAACCGCAGTCTAAACTTGGCATGCAACTGTCAGGGCTTGTCCACTTTGAGATCTTCTTCCAGTAGTAACTCCTATACAGCACCGAGTTAACTATTAGCAATTAGCATATCTCATATCATCTCACTTACCAGTTGTTGAGAATCACATGGCATAGCTGAGGTCTCAAAGCTGCCACATACTGTAGTGTGTCACGGATTTATCCGCCCTTTGACAGTACTGTCTGGATGTGTGTCTGCATGCTGACACATTAACTTTAGGGACAAATGCTTCTAAAGCGTAGCAATGGCCGTTGTTCTGGTGGAGTGTAAAATAGCCGTTGCCCAGGAGATTTAGTATGACCGCACGTCGTCTTGCCATGCATCTCCTCTAACATGTTTAGCATGTAGTTGTGAAAGCTTTTTAACAACTTCCTGATGTTGGAAAGGGCGACTTGGTACTGAAATGGTGAATGGACTGTACTTGTATAGCGCTAATCTAGTCTTCTGACCACTCAAAGCTCTTTAACACTACATGTCCTCATTCATTCACACACTGATGAGAGGGGCTACCAGGCAAGGTGCCACCTGCCCATCAGGACTATCTAACATTCATACAACATTTACACACCGTAGTTCTGATTATATTGTTTGCTCTGAGGACGCGTTCCACACATGCGCAATAGATTACTATCTCTTGTAGCGTACTCCTTGTAGCGTAACCCTCCTAGGTAGTGGACAAGTAACAAGTCCACTACAGCAGAGGTCTTCAACAGGGAGGTACTGCTTGGGGGACGTGAAATGTTTGGTTGATTAGACCATTTTTCATATTTTTTTTGTATTTCAAAAAAGAAAAAATATATTTTAATAGTTCAGTATTGTATGCAGGATAACAGGTACGTATGTTTATGCATGGCAGTGGCACTAATAGGCCATCACTCATTTTTCGTTTCCACATTTATGTTTAAAATAAAAACGTCAATTTGAATAGTTTGAATGCATGATTATCATATAATTGACAGACAATGTTGATATTGGCATTGGTATCAGTTGACAAGGTATGTTTCTAAATGGCAGTAGCACGGCCCCCCTACTCACTGTACCTTCACATGTTTAAAATAAAAACATGAATATATCAACCTGTGTATTATTTGAATAGCTTAGTATTGAATGCACAATAAAGAGCTATGTTTATACATGGTACTAGGCCCAGTTTAATATAAAACACAATGTTATACAATATATATAGTTGGGGTTCCTGCTCCATCTCTCTATCAGTCTGGGAGTCCTTGGCCTGAAAAACGTTGAAGACCCCTGATCTACAGAATGTGGGTGTCCGCACAGGTCCTGTGTACACTCTGATGAGGAAAACAATGTGTGTGTGTGCGTGCTTCAGGTGGGTGTTTGTCAACGAGAAGGCCTACCAGGTGAGAGACACTGCTATTGAATCCTCAGTGATGACCAAGGTCAAAGGTTTTGGAATCTACAATGACAAGGTCATGGATGTTGCAGACTACGTCACTCCTACACAGGTATGGATGGATGGATGGATGGATGGATGGACGGACAGATTGATGGATGTACGGATGCGAGGATGGATGGACGGATGGGGGATGGAATGATGGACGGATCGGTAATGGATGGATGGGTGGGTGGATGGATGGATGGATGGATGGGGGATGAATGGACAGATGGATGGATGGATGGACGGGTGGGGGATGGATGGATGGATGGATGATTGATGGGGGATGGGGGGATGGATAGACGGACGGATGGGGATGGAATGATGGGGCGGATCGGTAATCGGTGGATGGGTGGACTGATGGATGAAGGGGGATGGATTGATGGATGGATGGACAGGTGATTGACAGTAGTATACATTCATGGTTATGTGCTATATAATTGTTTTTCACAGGGAGCGTCAGTCTTCTGCATCATCACCAAAATGATAACTACAGAGAACCAAGTCCAAGGATACTGTCCTGAGGTCAGTTACTGTCACTACTGTTACTGCAATACTAATACCATTATTAGTATTGCACAATTATTAATACCTCTACCACCATTACAACTAGTGTACATCAGCATTATTAAGGCGCATTCCGGAATAAATAAGGAAGCTAATTCTCATCTTAGTTTTGCATGTTTCGATGGACATACACATTCATGCCACCTCTTAATTTTGCATTGCGTTCTGTTTAACTGAAATCACTGTTGCTAATGGTGCTACCACTGCCATTACTGTTAACATACTGATTTAATCACAAATACATTATTCACTTGTAATAATTCATATCATATTTATTTCAAAAACATGTAATATGGACACATTACTCACCGATAGTAAACTACTATGTTACTGGATATGATATCACCAGTACCATAATCTAAAGTCAACAAAAAAGAACCATTCAGAGCTAAACTGGATGACTGGAAAAGGATGGTACTGTAGACAACATCAGGACCTTGGTGTCACCAAGAAAGCTCCTTCCTTCACCAGTGAATTGTAGTTTGGCGTGTATTTGCAGTGTACTGCTCACCCAGTCCCAACAGACCCATCTCTAGTAGTCTGTTAGAAGCACATTAAGGCACATGAGAGAGCAATACTGTACTGAGATCCCACAATATCATATAAGGACCTCTCCTCTCTTGCTGAGCAACATTGGCATTTAATGTGAGATGTTTTCTGGATGTAGTTCTGTCTACTCAGCAGCTAAATGCTCCACTATGTTCACCAGCTAGTCTCTACCTGTGTTGGGCAGGTAGTGAAGAGAGTCGGTTTAGTAGAGCTCGCTGAAGACAGCTGCTTGCTGCTGGAAATGACGCTAATGAGGACTCTGACATTGAACCAAACCATTCAAGTTGTGGCCATAAAACCAAAGCCATGAGCTTAAAGACGCTAAAATCGAATGGGAACGGCAGCTACGAGTGATGGCTCACACATTACACACGTCATATCATCCATTGTTAGTGCAAAATAATTATTGATTCAGCTCTAATGTCTGTATGTGTGTGTGTGGGGGTGTGTGTGTGTGTGTGTTTTTGTATATCCAGAGTGAGAAGAAGTTTATTTGTACGCAGGACAGTACCTGCATAAAGCTGAACAAGCCGGGAAGTAATGGTACTTATTTCTATTTATTTTTCTTCTCTCATCATATTTGATAAAACTTTGGAACATAATTAACGGCAAAAATGTATCATTATTATTATCATTATTATTACACATATGCATATGTGTTGAATTCCTACGTTAGAACTGTTTTTTATTCTTTTTTTTGGTTTTGCAGTTAGCATGAAAGCTTTTCTTTTTCTGTTCAGGAATTCTGACAGGGAAATGTGTTCCGGTCAACGCCACCATCAAGATGTGTCAGATAAAAGGATGGTGTCCTGCCGAGATCGACACCATCACGCCGTAAGACGAAACCGTGCATGTGATAGAGAGCCATTGTTCAGATGGCTCAGTACAGTGGAGTTGGACAGAAATGTGTCCATTGGTAGAAACCGAGTCTTAGCACGATGATAATCAAAGAGATTGTTTGCCGGCTTTGTGAGTCTGGTGAAGATAACATATTCAAACACAATGCTGTTTGCACGTCTATCTGTCTTTTCTCTTCTTCTACGCTCCTCCCTTCCCCTCTCTTTCAGTCCGCCAATGATGGAGGTGGAGAATTTCACCATTTTCATTAAGAACAGCATCCGCTTTCCAACCTTCAACTACACTAAGTATGACAACTATGATTTTAAATATGATGATGGTAATGATGACGGCACTGAAGTCTGACATGTTGATTTGATGATATGTCTGTATGTGTGCAGAGGGAACTTCCTGACTACCATCACTAATGATTACATACAAAAATGTAACTTTAACATGGTCAACAACACCTACTGCCCCATCTTCAGAGTGGGAGACGTGGTCCGCTACGCACAGCAGAACTTCACCAAACTGGCCGACAAGGTAGAGTCAGGAGTCCGAGTCATGTCTTTGAAAGAGAAGTCAAGGCAGATGGTTTTTTGGTCACTGCAATGACACAGCATTTCCTCTTCAAAGTTGTGTCAACAGTGTTTTTTGTTATTGTTATTGTTCTGTGATTTTTGGGACATTAAAGAGTCAAATCTGAGACTTTGCGTGTGAAGTCAAGTTTGGTCTCTCGTAACTCAAGTCTAAAGACACTTTTCAAGTTGTAAACGAGTAAGTTAATAAACCAGACAACACAGTGAGCCACTGGTCAGTAACCCCTGGGCCCTGTTCCTCGTATGTGGCTAACTGAGTTAGCCGGATAATTTTCAGGATAAGATTACATAAATCAGGCTTTTCGGTTCCTCGAAGCAAGTTTGGCAAAATCACCATAGCAACACATCCATAAACTTGAACCTGCTCCAGCGCAGGCTAACTTAAGTTAGCTGGATAAGCTGCCACTCCCCTGGAAAAAACATGTCAGCTCCCTTCCTCAGAGATCCCATTGATGAAGGAGGATATTAGTTAGATTAGCGTTTTATAGGGAGAGAGTTCTTCGAGATCGCCAAGATCCGTTATCACATCATGATGACTTCCTGTACGAGCGCTATCGATTCTGCCGACAAGGAATCATTTATTTAAAGACCTTCTCGAGCCGTACATTGAACACCACACGCTGCAGCCGAGCATTGACTGTCTCACAGACTGGATGCAGCCTCGTGTTCTTTTGCGAGTGGTACATTTTTGTACAGTGTCGGCGATGCGGAGAACATCGGGAAAGCCGCTGCATGCCGTGCTGTTCATAAAGTTTATTTGGCGCTTAAGAAACTTATGGATGTGTTCATTACATCACCATGGCACATATTGTATTGACTCACCATTCTGAATAATGTTTTTGTGCTTAGTGTTTACTTGCTCCCGTGTCCTCTTGATGGCTGGGTTGCAACTACATGGGGCTTAAAAGCACTCATAATTATATGACAGTGTTATTAGTACACCATAGCATTTCATTATTGTAGAAGACAGTGGTGGGCCGTGGATTTTATACCTGGGCCTTCAGTGCTATATATAACCTCATTATGACGTCACAGCTACGGGTTATTATTTGTTTCGTGTATAAGCCGCATATTCACATAACACTGCAACATTTGACAAATGAAATAAAATGTTACATGAAGTTCAACACCTAGCATACAAAACACGAAATGCAGAGTGCAGATACATGAATACGAGCATGACGGACTTGAGTTGTAGATCCACTCGAGTCTCTCCAAAAGTACTGACGCTCAGTTAAAATGAAACACATTCCCAGCCATAACATGTGCAATGCTTCTGCATACAAATCCTTTTCCTGGCTGGTCAGGGCTGCTAGCTGTGGGGTCGTTTCTTACTGTCCAGTTTGTTCAGAAATGTCCTTCTTGAGAAAAGCGTTCCCAGTAACTCCGCCACTAAATCCGTTTCTCCTCCTTCCACCATTTCATATTAAAAAAACAAAGCTAGGTAAAATGTCTTTCAAATATTTCCACTTGAACTCTGTCTGCTACAACCAAAGCTCTGCTGCTAGCAAGCATTATGTTTCGTGGGCACATAGTCAGGTGCCCGCCCACTGACCAATCACAGCACACTCTGCACCTTGAGGCAGAGAGGCATCTGGACTCTGAGCTGCAGTAATGCTGACGTAACTGTACGCCTGCAAACCGCTCTGGTGCGTCCATGAATCTCAAACTAAAGATCTGATTGGTTGAAGACTATGTCAATCAACAATATTGTCCCCATTCAACTTAAACTGCACATGGAAGCACTTGTGAGTCTGCAGGCTGGGGCCTCTCTTCTTACCTAGAGACACAGAGGTGAAATCTGATTGGATAAAAGCTCTACTTAAAACAAGCTGCACTGGAAGCAGAGCAACTGAGGAGCACAGTAGCTGTGCAATGAGAAGATAAGATAATGGGAAAAATATTTTTATAAATTATGATACATGTAGTGTATTTAAGAAAAATTATTAAATTATAAAATAGCTATAACTTTGTGATTCTGTTTAGGCCAGCAGAGAAGGCTTTGCAGGCCCTGACGGCCCGCCACTGGTAGATCATGATGAAGGTGGACTCATGATAAGAATAGAGAGAATCACACAATTTATTTTCACTGCTTATTATGAATAATACATACACACTGATCCGCACATACACAGATTCGCACACATATTCAAACTCCTAGTTCTATATGGTAATCTACACATACATGTACATACACATATATAGTACATGATACATAAGCGCATACAGTACATCCTCATAAGTATCTATTAATGCATATCAATTAGATACTCTTTGGGCTTATTTTTATCTACTTATTCTGAAAGAGGTGAGATCATTATTTTCGCTATAGATCTCATTGGATGATGCGTTCCATTAAGCCTACTGCCAGCAGCACATTTAATCTGATTGATTGGGGTGATGAGGCACTTACAATTAGCCTATACATTTTCCCAACAGTTACGCATTTAACTTGTCTGCGATATTTTGCCATGCTTCTCGTCTAGCCCTCACAGCAGGGGCGGTGTTGGATTTTGTCATGATTATGGTCTTGAATTCCTCATATGAGTTCATGATCATCTCCTGCTCGTCAGCGGAGTAAAAAGAGTCTCTTTCTTTGAGTTTATTTGCCATCGTACTGTTAGAAAATCATGGTTTCGGTGATTGACACTTCCCCCTTTTGAAGTAGGACGGACACACGTAATTATCCTGGTTACTGACGTCTGGTTCGAATTAACGAGATTGTTTGAGCGCGGATCAGCCTTTGAGAAACCGAGATAGCCTGATGTCAATCATCGGGTTAATTTAAGCTGCTAATAGCACATTTGATGGACTTAGTTGAACCACGTACGAGGAACGGGGCCCAGGTGTTCTGGCAGTTGACGTGCCATTAGTGAGAACAAAACAATGAATCGGAGAAAACGTTATTGTTTCAGATTTTTTAATGGCGGTTATGTTCTAAAGCACAAATAAACACACCCACACTTCCACAAAACCCAGAATGAGTAAAACTAAATGAATAAAAATGAATAAAGTAAAAGTAAAAGTTTTTTTTAAATACAAAAAAAGTAAAAGTACACTCAGAAAAAACGTTGGAACAGTAACAAGAGTTATTATAATTCGTTACTTCTACCCCTGTCACACACTGTACGATTGGATCTGCCAACTATCAACTGACCCCGACTTCAACTCCAACGGAAGTCAAGTATCATATTCAAAACCTTCTCTATAGTCATTGTGTGCAACCTGCCTTTTTAAGTCTTGCATGAAGCAAGGTGTAAACCATGGTTTTCTGTGCATTCAAAATGTCTTTTTCCTGCATATGAGACACAAAAAATGTAACTTGTGACTGACACACAGACAGAGCAACATTTCTTCCAAATATACCAGTCAGTTCAAATTAGTTGTATGTAAATGAAATTCCTAGGAGACAGGGTTAAGCACAAACACACTGATCCATGTGCCTCTCGTATTTTGAAAATTCTCTCAGGGGGGAGTGATTGGAATAAAGATCGGCTGGATATGTGATCTGGACAAGTCAGATGACCAGTGCAACCCCTCGTACTCATTCACCCGACTGGATGCCATGTCACAGAAGAACGCTGTCTCACCGGGCTACAATTTCAGGTAGGTATTGTATATTAGCAACCTTTTTTGTTATATTTCTTCAAACTCTCTTTACATCCCAACAGCAATCAATAAATCAAAAGTGCTGACAAGAAAAATAAAAAATCTATTCAATCATTTCATTCAGTCCTTGAAGACTGGGTGCTGGATCCTTAATAAGATGATGAAAAAGTAAACACTCGGACTGCACCTCTTTTACAGAGGAGCAATAGAAAGCATCCTACAAACTGGCACGGATATGCACAGCCCAGTTTTAGAGCAGGTCGTCCTTCAATCAGAGGATCGATCCATGTCGATGTGTCCTTGGGAAAGACACTTAACCCCAAATTGCTCCCATAAGCTGTGCCTACGGTTTGTGAATGTGTGTGAACGTGTCTCTGTACATGTGGCAATATTAAAAAGCCAAATTGGAGTGCTTTTTTAATGACAGGTTCCATTCAGAGAACTCGACGAGAAAACTCAACAACGATTAGACAGATAGCAGGAAATGCGTTGCAGGTATTTGTGATCTGCAGGTGATGATTTCTAATTATTTTTGTGATAGCATAACCTTTCTTCTGGCATCAACATTAGACCAAAACTTTCACTTTTGCACAAGAAAAATACCTAAAGGCAGAAATACCTAAAGGCAGATTACTCTGCGTTTAAGGAACCCTGGCCATGTCGGACAGTCTTGAGCTTTCCTCTAGTGCTAAAATAACTTTATAGACAAGATATCATCAACATGTGGCCATATGAGCAAGAATGACATTTATTGTGGACATTCATCCCACGACTCAAATATCCGAGCCATAGTTTTTACTTACTCACATTAATCAAGTAATCAATCAGACTAAATCATACACAATATATCAGAGATTGATCATTTGGGCCAGTCCAGATCTGAGCTTTATAAAAGGACATCAGACCTTTGCATCTGTAATCCAACATCAGCAAGATCGTCTAGCTTTAGCTAGTGTCTTTGACTGCGGTGGGAAACTACTGAACCATTTAGTTACAGAGGCTACTATCACCCTCAAATCCAACACCTTCATTTATGGATTCTGTTCATTTTTTGTTTCTATTTTGTATCAGGCTGTTAGAGCTTTTACCTTTGTGGTTATTTGCTCTCTTGACCTTTTGAAAAGTGCTACTATGCTTTCAAATGTGACATGTACACAATCATTTACTATATATCTATGACACCAAAGGAATGGGTCTCAGATGCACACTGATCCGTAAGCTTAAATATGATTTATCTTAATATAAGACTGGTGTGATTTGTCTGTCTGGACAGGTTTGCCAAATATTATAAGATGGAGAATGGGACGGACTACCGCACTCTGGTCAAAGCCTTTGCTATTAGGTTTGATGTTCTGGTCAATGGAAATGTGAGTATATATTAACGTGTATCAATGATTTGTTCGTCACTCGCTAGTCACGTGAGTCACTTGGTAGTGATGTGAGTCATTAGTTAAGTAAATGTCAACCGTGCTGTTTTCCTAAACCTTTCTAAATGTTTTTTTTGCCTAAACGTGATGTGAGGATTGGTAGTTTATTTTGAAAAGACATTATGCGCTTAACAAGCATATATTGACGCATGCGAAGCTGACGCTAGAGGGGTACGTAGAGTATCATGTTTTGAAGCTTTGAAGCTTTGAAGCGCTGACCAAGCTGCGATATTTGAAGCATTGGTGTGAGAATATGTTGGATATAGATATTGGGCCTTATCTTACACCTGGGGCAAAGCGGCACACAGTGCTGTCATAGGTTTAGACTGACGAAGTTGTCATTTTCACGCCCACATTGTGTAAGTAGTGCTTGTGTCCATCTGTGCGTTCATGGGCGTGTTGGTATCAAAATGAGGTGTGGTCAGGCACACTGTTTGCGTATTGTTATCTTGAGGCAGCAGAAAGTGAAAGTGCTTCATTTGAAAACAAAAAACTGGTCTAATGTCAATGTTGAAGTATTTCCAGCTATGAACAGGGCACACCATTCTTTTAATTGAAGAGTCTCGACATTGGCCATTACATTACTCATAAGGTAAACTTAGGGGAGTTGGGAGATGAACAGAAGTTATTTATTGTACTACTACATGGATAACGTGCTAGTCCTACCCAAGGGACTGAAGCCTGCTGAGATAAACTAAAATCACTCTGCAGGCAGGGAAGTTCAACATGATCCCTACACTCATCAACATGGTGGCAGCCTTCACGTCAGTGGGAGTGGTGAGTTTTACTTATACTTGACACAACCAGTGTGAAAAATACTCTTTAATTTCATAATTTTGTGTTTTTTCTCAGAACTGATATGGAGCCAAACATTCTCCTTTTACCTCTGTTTTTGATCATTATCTCATGACAAGTTGACCTTTGCTGCATAAACATCGGAAATTTGGGGCTACTGTTGGGTTGAATCTTTACATTTTCATCTCTACTCTTGCTTTGTTGCATGCTTTATGAACTAAGGTGATTATTATTAATATTAATATTATTATAATCATTTAGGGCACCGTGTTGTGTGACATCATACTGCTGAACTTCCTGAAAGGAGCGGAGCAGTACAAGGCCAAGAAATTTGAAGAGGTAAAATACCCGCTCATGCTTATTAGTGTTGGTTATCACAAATATGTGAAGCATATTTAAAGCTGCATTAATTGATTTTGCTGAAAACTCAACAGTAGCATAAGCATCCTTTAAAGTTGTTCCGTAAGTCCAATATTCACTTTGGGCTCCACTATGAGCACCAGCTAGTCTCCAACTGTATCCGTCTACTGTTTGGTGCTGAGCAGGAAGTGTACAGAAGGCTTTTAGAGCTTTTTCACAGTAAACCCCTGCCTGCTGGGCGGTTTGATGAGAGCAGAGTTGCCGGTCAGAAAAACAAAACTGAGCCAAAAGAGGCTAAAAGGCTCCTGATAGAGCTGAGAGGGGAAGCAGAGTCGGGTGATAATTCTCTGCAGCTTTGTTAATAAAAGCAACACTTCATGTTCACTAAATGTGACATTCAATCATTTATGTGATTAATGCACTTATAACATCCAATATGGCACCAGTTTATTTACTGAATAAGCAGCATAGGTATAAGTTTCTGAATAAGGTGAAGGGTGGTAAAATTTAAAATTGAATGTATGTAGCCAGTATTAAGTTAAGACCACCTAAACCCTTTTGGGTAAATAGAACATAAGTGCCCTTACACTGATGTATAGTTAAAAAGTTGAGCGTGGAAGGCTGGACACTTCTCACCCTCAATAGTGAATGAAGGGAGGGACCACCACACCTGCGAAAATGGAAGAGATGGCAGCATATTTTTTCACCTTGTGTGAAAAAGACGGCACACACAAGCAAGTAAAAGAAAATCACATTTATTCATATTCAGTTTTAATACATTCGTCAAGTGAGCAAACAAGACCTAACAAAGCCTTTACCTTGGAGAGAGTGTGAAGGGTGGTTATTACATCCAATCACAGTAGGCCTAATGATGTTAACAAATAAGTCAGACAGGCACACACAGAGGCAATTTAGTGATATCCCTGCAGTTATGGTTGACTTGATGGTTGGTCTTGAAAATAAAATCCTCAGTCCTCATTGTCTGAGACCGAGACGAGGCCTTTAAAACAACCTTGTTCAGATGGCCAGCTCCAATCCCTTTTTTGGCATATCTAGGTTGTATCCAGATTGATTTTAGAAAGTCTGAACCTAAAAAAACCCACATAAAATGTGATGTTTGGAGTTCGTTTGAAATGCGATTCCAATAGGATTTCTAAAGATGCGTCCAACTCCGGCGATTTCAAAGTGTGGAAGTGCTGAGCAGAATCCATGTTACTACAAGCAACAAAACAGTCCATGGACAGACGCTGGAATAAAATGTCTGCTGGCACTTTCACTTTCACTCCGCTTTGTCTGTCTGTTGCTTTCTCTCGCAATTTACAATGTACTTCAGCAATTTGACAATGCATTGTTTAGATGGTGAGTGCTTCCTCATTGGAAAGCCTTGTCACCAGTGCAGCTACATAGTTATATTCATATAGGTTTTTGATGTGTGGACACGTTAATCTGATTGGATCACTTGCAAATAACAATGTGAACAGTCTGTCTTCTTTTTGGAGAAACATGTCGGATTTGCCTGCATTCTTAACATAGCCAAAGTGGTGTCGAGACCAAGGCCGATCTCGAGTACTACAACACGGGTATGCAAACAGCCAAGATATGAAAATCCCCAAAACTGGAGGATTTGACAGATGACAATATGTGTGAATATATACTAAAGAGCAACATGTCTCCCTCTCTCTCATATACTGTAGGTGTCGGACAGCCCGCTGGATTCCCAAAGCAATGGGTTTTACCGCTCCCAGCTGTCACTCAGACATAGCGAGACCATCATGCGGTCCAGTGACTCGGGGGCATTTTCTATTGAACATTACAGCTAAATGGACAGGAGCAGGGAGCAGTGGACTGAGGAAGATAGATTTAGGTTGGGTTTCTCCCAAAACGTTAAGTTTCATCAATTTTTACACATTCAATAAAACTAAAATTGTTTGTTTGTCAATGTCAAAACACATGTGAAGAAACTTTAATTGTTGCTAAGTTATTATTAAATGTTTAAAATCACTCAAAATACAAAAGCAAAAGTGTCTTGCATGGTGACACTTTTGGCATGTGATGGATTTTCTGAGCAGGAAAAAAATCACTTTGTGTTTAAAGGAGCATGATATAACATTCAGAGCATTAACATATCATCAAACAACAGTCATCTACGATATACAGGAGGAATGTCTACCTGAACAGAGAATGAAGTCTCTCTCCCTCTGTGTGTGTTGGTATCAGAGCTTCTCCTTGCTTGGTTGACATAGGGAGGCCGGTACCACGCATACCTTTTAGTGCATGTTAGTGCATGTAAGCGTGCCCCACTGGTTAGCTCACGGCCGCTGCTCTGCACTGCTCTGCACTGCTCTCATACGGCCGTTACAGCTGATAACGCCGTCCCAACCAACAGCGTCGACGTGGAAGCTTAGCATCCACCCTCCGGTTCGCCCTCAGGTAAACACCGTTAGCTCTGCAGCACTGTTGCCGTACTTTGTACTGTTATCGCTGTTAGCATCGTTAGCTACGAGCCATTGACTCAGGCGTCACATTTTGAGGGCCGTTGAGAGGCAATCGAAATGCTCCTAATGTTGTATCTTGCACCTTTAAAAAAGGAATTTAACCTGAGAAAGATTTGAGGTTTGAGCTCTCTTTGCTTGTTTTGTAACTTGCATTGAAACTACTGTAATGCACCACAGCTATGCTATGAAGGGCTTTGTGAGACTAAAACAAAAATAAACAAGACAGGTGGCATGAATTAATTCACTCGCTTGGCCTTCTTTATTAACTCTCTTGTGGTTCCTTTTCTGATAGATTTACTCTGGGTAATGGAGCTGCATTGTGGTTTGGTTTGATAAAGCAGCCATTTTGTCTTGGATGATAAGAAGCTGGATATAGCCACAACAGTGATGGAGAGCATGCTATTCGTAATATGTACTTGTGTGTGTGTGTGGATCTATATCAGTACATGTCTCTGCACAAACCATTGCACAAAAAAACGTGTGTACGCGCCTCATTTCACATATCTCCACACAGCACTATGTGAGGGCTGAACACAGGTCTGGCAGCACCCACTATCAATCAGTTAGGAGGGGAATAAAACACTCTTGACTTGTTTGTATTTCTTTAAACCAATCCCAATCGTCTTGGGCAGTGCTACGCACAGGATGCAGGCCCTTGCAAAATAGATAGCAGATAGCAGTAGGGGAGGAGAATCCTGCATGAGATACACTGTCAATGGCAGGCTTATACCCACAGTCTACATCTGATTCTCTGCCTTAACCTGATTGGCCAGGTTTGGGCCGGGTCAGGGTGCAGTTTCTAAAATTTCTCTCACTTTTGAATTGGATCGGGGCTCTAGCGCTCGTGCCCAAATAGTCCTGTGTGGAGGTATTCAGCCAAAATAAATAAAATCACCAGAAGTCAGGCTTGCTGCCAATGTATCTATGTGGTCAACTGCGGTACTGCAACATAATCATTTTCCGCACCGACCTCTCCATCTCATGCTCCGCCTGGTTCTGAGGTTCGACAATCGGTCGTAGTCTCCTTCCTGGCACCCTGGAACAAACTTTCCCAGGGCAGGCTGAGCAGTGTGATACCCCGATAATTGGAGAACACTCTGGTCCCCCTTTTTGAAAGTGGGAACCAACACCTGGTCTGACACTCCCTAAACTAACATATGTTAGCATTTAGTTCGAAGCCCCACTGTGCCTAGGGAACAGCACCACTAGTATGGCTGTAGCCTCTCAGCCTTGTTAAACCAGGAAGGTTTGAACTTTCCCAGAATCTATAAGCTTCATCGGCTGCAGTTCTGTAACTTTCAAAATAGGTTCTGCCTATATGTCTCTCGCGCACGGCAGGCATTCAAAGAAATTGCTGTGAATTACGTGTAACATGTAATTCTGACCCGCGGTTGTCAAGTCCTTTGGTCACAACACAATTCCATGGTCGGAAAAAAGTTGTAGAAGAATTGGAGTCATTGAGGAGAAGAATTGAGGCATTTGTCCGGAGTCTCATTTATTGCTAGAACGGTGGCCAGAACGGCCGCTGACAAACCTACGCCACTTCCATGTTCTGGATTTGAACAGACCAATCACAACCGTTCATCTACATGCATGGGGTCGAACTGGGGTGCCAGGTGGGGATAGCGCTGTTATTGGTCGACATTTGTCTGGGACACGGCTCTGGGGAGCCAGAGATTCTTTGAACAGCAGCAACAGTTGTGAGCAATCTGTGTGTCTGTTACCACGTTAGCAGAGCAGCTGTAGTATCAACAGTTCTGTGCATGTGTTTCTGCTACGACAGTGTTTAAAAGCACACGACTTCCGCATGTCACCTCCCCAATATGATTGAAGACTTGGATTGGTTCTGCAGCGTTTTTTAAACTCTGTGATTGTTTCCACACAGTTCAAGCAACAAACCAGGGAGACTGTTTTCAGTCTCTAGTTGAGCAAAACGTTTAGAGACTGACCTGTGTCTAGAAATATCTTAACAACTATTGGATGGATTGACATGGACATTTGGTACAGACTTTCATGTTCCCCAGAGGATGGTTGTTGCCTCCCCTAATCTTTTATCTAGCAGCAACGTCAGGTCAAAATTGGTCCAATAGATAGATAGATACACTTTATTTCAGACTCAGGGTCCAGATAGACAAATACACAAAATGACATACACAAACAATAAAAGTACATCGGCCCAGCAATGTCTTACAAAGAGACAGCTGTACCAATGTCGCCACAGCTGGGACTGGTAGCGTGTGGTACTAAACCTTATGCTTGTTAAAACCAATATGATCTAATTTTCAGAGTCATTAAGTCAACAAATGAATTTATACATGAGATTTCTTAAAACAGTTTGGAAAGTATTGACTCGTGCAGCCACAAACATTTCACTAGCACTACTCCATCTTGGTCTCTTTAGCAGTATTCTCATGGCATCATTATAAGCTACTTGAAGTCTCTGTAAGCTTTTTTATTTTGTAGTTTGACCACAAGTGTGCAGTGTAGAGTGGTGTACAATATGCTCTGAACGGAGACATCTTCACTCCATCTGTACACAGACCAAACTTGCGTGAAAGACTGTTTGCTTGTACATACATCCTACGACATTGCCCAGAAATGTCTTTGTCATCGGCCATGTGTTCTGTTATAAAATGACCAAGGTAGTTTACTTCATCACAGATGGCTTTCAATTGCTTGGACAGATCATCTATATATAGATTAAACAGAACTGGGGACAAAATTCCCCCTTGTCGGACACCATTGCTAACCCCAAATGGGGCTGAGACACTTTTACACCACTTTACTTGCATAGTCTGGTGCGCAAAGCAGTAAGCCAGAATTCTCACAATGTATGTGGGGACACCTCTATGGCTGAGTTTAAAAAACAACTTACTATGATTAACACGATCAAAAGCTTTGAAGGCATCAATAAAACACATAAGAACTGATGAGTTTTGACCTCTGTATTTGATGACAATTTCCTTTAAGGCATACAGTATATACACAAGTCAGTGCCATGTTTGGCTTTAAAGCCAAACTGGTTATCTGTGGAGGTGATAAACTCATATATTCTGTCCAGCAGGATTCTTTCTAGGACTTTTAACAGTACGCTGGCCAAAGCAATGGGCCTGTAATGATCTAGGCTCCATACTTTAATCTTTAATCTTTAATCTTTAATCATGAAGCCAGTAAAACAAATAGCGAGGAGAGGAGCTAACCTCGGACTAGCATATTTAAGGTGTTCAGCAGTAATGTGGTCTAAACCACTTGCTTTGCCTTCAGACAGTTTATTTATAGCTTGGTACACCTCTTATGACATAATTGCCACTGACTCATTACTCTTAAAATGGTCCACCTTATACAAATTACTTTTCATACAGTTGAATAAGGTGCTATAATGCTGTCGCCATAACTCAGAAATGTTGTCTGTTCCTGAAATTCCATCTATAGTGCATGGTAAAGATGTTTTACAGTTAAGAGCTCTCACTTCTTTCCAAAAATCAACAACGTTGTTGCTTAGCAGCTTCTTGGCCATGGAATCAGCCCTCAAGGATTGATCATTTTTGCAAATGAAGCGAATGGCATACTTATATCTAGCATTAGTGAGCTTCTTGTACTCAAGCACTGGCCCTTGTCTGGGTCTACCAGCTATAGCCCATGATGTGAAAGCTTCACAGGCCTCAGCACGATACTCAGCTACATACTCGTTCCAGCCAGGTTTGATGTTATGGGTCTTATTTTTATGCTTGTAGTAGGGCTTACTGTCTTTATAGAGCACCTACTATATCATTATACATGACGCAGAGATCTCTCTTATGCACCACATCCTTACAATTAACGTCAGTACACACAGCTGCATCTCTAGGTAGATGAATATTACTGAAGGATTGGTCTGTACGAGCAGAATAGACTAAGACGTCCTCTTCAGTGAGAGTTGACCAGTCAAGTTTTTCTGTGTTGACACTATTTCCATTTCTAGATAGTGCTGGTAGATGTTCAACATTTCTCGACATAGCAAAAGGTATATGATCAGTTGTTGCTGCTCCATAAAGAATGCCCATACATCCCAATGAAGCATGTGCATCAGCTGTACTAATACAATGGTCCAGCCATGATGTTGTGTGCCAGGCCTCACTAATGTACAGTATGTATAGCTATCTGTAGCTAAAAGCACTTCGGTTGACAATATAAAGTGATTGTCTTTACAAAACTGAGCCATGTGATTGGCAAATACTGAGCTTGTGTCTGAGATATCTGCATTCATATCCCAAATGACATATATACTAGAAGAAGTATTATCTTGAATGAAGGAATTGATGAAGGCAAGTCTATTTAGATATTCATCCTCATTGTGATTGCACTCATAGGGTGTATAAACATGTAGGATAATGAATTCCTTATCATCATGAGTAAACTGTATTGCAATACACCAGTCAACACCAAGCCTGACCACATTTATCAATGAGTCAAGCTTCTCATTCCAGAGAATAGCCACACCCCCTGGTATCCTTCCTCTGACTGTTCCCATGCCAAGGTCAGTTATAGATTCCCCAGCACCATGAAAGTTATCATTGAGAGAGTTCAGTTTGTCCAAGTCTTGCTTTGGTAAGAATGTCTCTTGTAAACATAGTATGTCAGAATTCTCCAAAAGGTTGTCAACATCCATGCTGCAAGCTTTATCCCTTACGCTCTGGTCCACACGCAGGCCACGAAAGTTGTAACATTTAGCAAGGCAAGTGAGTGCCCATAGCACCAGCAGGCACACTTATTCCCCCCACAGCAAGTGCAGGGTTAGACCCGATAACTCCGGACAAATACCCCTTCTGGCCAGAGCTCCGGAATGTACATTTCATCAAACTCATTGCATTCAGCAGATACTTTGAATGAGCTGAATCTTCTGTGGACAGTGTCGATCTTTTGACAGTTGACCTCACGGCCAAGTTTTTCCTTAAGATACACAGATAACGTTTCAGCATCTAGATCTGGTGAGAACCTGGTAGCAAAGACACTCACCAGCCTGGTCTTGACCGTTTTGATGCTGCCCACAGCTCCGGTCCCAACAACAGCCTTAACGTTGCCGGGTCTCTTTTTCCGTCCGGGGGCGACAGTACGCAATCCTGACTGAGCAGCAGCGTTCTCTGGAACATGCGCTAGCCGTCTGCCTTTTTTCACGACATGACTCCATTTTGGGTAGCGTGACAAAGATATTACACAATCGGAACTTCTCGTCGTCGCGTCACAGCCGCAGCCCTCTCTTCGTCCAGATCGCAGGGCCCCGCCCCAGCCCCGCCCCAGCCCCTTCTCCGGCATCAAAGTCTGAGGCCTCCGCCAGGGCAGCCCCATGCCCCGCATCGCCAGAGCGAGTGGTCCCAGCCCCCGCGCACACAGTGCCGACGCACCTACGCCACCGCCCGGAGTCAGGTCAGTGGGACGCTCCAGTGCACACAGTCGACGATCAATTTCCATAGTGATGGCACGGAAATCTTCGCTTACATCAGCCTGTAGCTGCATTGACTGCTTCATTGAGCAGACCTCAGTGTACAGCTGCTCCATTTTCGTGTAGGGCCGAGATCCTCCTTGTGGCACTGGCACCCCAGTGGCAAGTCTGTGGCAGGTGTCGGCAGGTGTCGGAACTGTGTCAGGTGCCACAACTATGGCAGGCGAGCGGCATGTTCGGCACCCGAGCCGAGTTGTCACAGGAGTGCCGCCAGCAGTCAGTGGGGTGTCGGAGGGTTAGGGTTTTTATTTTGACATATTTTTACTTCCGGACTACCTGTCTTACTTTGCGTCGCTCTTCAAAAGAAAAACAAATAAACCATAAAATAGACTATCAAAACATACACGGACCAGGGGGGCACACTCCTCTGACTGCTGGCGGCACCCTCTGGTACCCTCCGACTGCTGGCGGCACCCTCCGGCACCCCTCTGACTGCTGGCGGCACTCCTGTGACAACTATTGGCACTGGCAGCTTGTGGCTACTACTGACACCTACATATAAGCAGAGGAAGAGTGAAGATATTTTCAGACTTGTATTTTTGGATTGGAGATTTTATGGGTTTTAATTTTAAAACGTTTTTATATATATACTTTTAAATGATAATAAAACGGATGATTTATTTTCATTATTTTAGCCGATTGTTGTAAATGACTATAAAAGTAATAATTTGGAAAGAGTGTATTATGTTCCCTTTTGTTGCAAAATCATACTTAAATAAAATGAATGAGAAACAAAGAAGTACAACGTGGTTACTCTCAGGATGTATACAGAGAACGGGTGGCTCCGGTGACTACTAAAATCATAAAACTGATTTATGGCAGCTGACTTCTCGTAACAACAATGGGTGTTCTCAGGAAATGTGGCTCCGCCCACTCCGCCCGCTCAGCTCGGCAACTGCCGAACTAGTGCCGCTCAGGTGCCGAACAGTGCCGCTCGCCTGCCACAGTTCCGACACCTGTCACAGACCTGCCACTGGGGTGCCAGTGCCACAAGGAGGATCTCGCTGTCTCTCCCATTTTCCCAAGTAGTCTCGAAATGTCCATGTTGGAAAATGTCACTGGAGGCAATTCATCCAGGTAATGAGAGACAAATCTGGGAGTGTTCTCCCGCACTCATTAAGTACTTTAAGGCAACTCATAATGTTGTTGATGTCTTTCTGTGGCCCTTTATGGGAAACGCACCGCTGTGTAGCAAAGTTCAAACAAAACTTTTTTCGAGGACTCTATCCACTCGGATTGCAGCCAACAGGACGATCTCGTCCTGGCTTAATGTCTTAATTTTCACGGCGAGAAAGTTAAGCAACTCATCCTCCACAATAACTTTGCCGTCAACAGTCTTGTAAATCTCAGGTTTCATTCGAGACAGGTTAAAAGCAAGAGCGACCGAGCCTCGACGTGCAACGTCCGCGATCTTGAGACATCCAATACTTGCAAAACTATTGACATTCCCATCAGTCACTGCTATACCTTATACTTTGCTGCTTTTTTAGCAGCCAAACAGTAGCGTTGTGTTTGTCATTGTTTACAAAAAAAACAACACATCAAGTTTTTGTGTAAGTATGAAAGAAAAGTTACACCAATAAGATGGTCCAATAAACGTACACCTCTGGGGGATAACTGGAAGCAGGTTTCACTTTATTTTTGATGTTTTTTTCATCCCAGTTCATGGAAACGAGCCAAATTGCCTTAAAAAAGATAATAATACAAATACGTAAAGAGCAAGAAAATATATGTAATGATGTAATGAAGAGGAGGGGATACATATATGGAAGAATGTGGATGTGTGGATGACACAGGAAAACATGGAAAAGAGATTAAGCAGATGCTGTGGCGTCAATCTTGACACTGAAAGTGAATGTCCAAACAGTAATGTATCTTTGGGTGATGGTCCCACTTTTTGCAGAATGATAATGTTACAGACAGAAACAGTTTACTGTGATGGCATGAACATGAAAGTGAAGTAATAGTAGTAGTATTTTGGCGTTAAACACATGTACTTGATTATGCCTATTGTTCTACTGTATGTGCCGCTTGCTCCCATCACCTGTGCGCAACCCTCCTCCTGTTTACCTGTAAACTTCAAACACCTGACAAACAGGGACTAACCAGTGTGATAGACTAGGTACATACTGCCATCTAGTGGTCAAAATGTTCTAGTCTGTAACTATACACATTCATCAGAAAGAAATATAAATAAACATGCCAAACGGGCCCTACACCTGGCTATCAGGGTAATATATAGGATGGGTTAAGTGCAGAGGCTTAATTTCACTGTGTGCGCAATGCTGAGTACATGTGTACATGTGACAGTAAACGTTGATTTGATCTGATATTAGGCTGAGGAGATTGGAGCTGGGCTCCTCCTGCTGCTTTCCACCAGGCTCCTGCTGGACTTCTTATCCAGTCTAATGATCTAGGGCCACATTCCTTTCAAGGCTGAGCATAGATCCACACTGGTGAGACTACACTGTTCACATATTGGATACAATTCACAGATAGTATTAACATAATTGATACTTGATACAAAGGGTTTAAGTGCAGTACATCTGTCGGGGTTATTGAGAAGTGTTCGGTGTTCTTAGTCAGTGCATTAAGGGTTAAAACTGCAGACTGAAACTAAAATGTGAACATTTCAGATTCAGATTACACCATCCATGTGAAAGAAAGGCCCTTTAAAGATGGCTGTCAGGCCACCACTTCCATGTAGACTGAGGTGTAGTTCTTTGGTATAAAGACCATTTGCAGTCACTGAAGGTACCCACATTCAGCTGTTTCCTCTTGAACTGTTTGACCTCTTTATACTCTTTCTATGTATATGTACAGGTGAGTATTGTATTGCCGTAAGATAGACTTGACCTATCCTTTAACACATTTAGGTCTTTCTGCTTCACATGGAAGCACACATGAAAAACTTCTTTGTGATGACCCATTTCCCTATGGGAAATGGGTCATCACAAAATCAGCCATTGTTTTTTTAATGCCATGATTGCCCCTTTAGTTTAAGAGCTTTACGGACTTGCCAACTGCCAAGGGGCTTCAACACACACACACACACACACACACACACACACACACACACACACACACACACACACACACACACACACACACACACACACACATATTTCCCCGTGGCAGGATTTGTTATTATTTTTCAGATTTTGTGTTTGTGTGTGTGTGTGTATCTGTGTGTGTGTACAACAATCTTTGTGAGGACCAATTTGAGATTTAGACTGTAGTCCTCACCTGGGGAAAGACCTACAAAAGCCTATTTGAGAGTTCAGACTTGGTTTTAGGGTTCAGGTTGTAGGTTTAGGTTAGGTTGGGGTCAGGCATTTAGTTGTGATGGTTAAGGTATAAAGGGCTAGAAAATGCATTATGTCAATGAGTGTCCTAACAAAGATAGAAGTACAAGCTCAAATGTGTGTGTGTGCTTGTGTGTTGATCAGGAGCTTGGTTGTGTGGGTTTATTCTCATAGCCCCTGCTGTCATTTTAATCTCCTATTTGTGTTGCCAATATGTGTGTGTGTGTGTGTGTGTGTGTGTGTGTGTGAGTGAGAGTGCCCACATAATTACAATAAACATCCACATGCACACACACACACACCTACACGCGCACACACAACATAAGTTACTGTGTCAGTGTGTCACATGAGACGATTAAAACCTCATGTCAGAGACAGCTTATGTGCCAACCATGCTTACTGACAATAAAAATATATTACCAAGTTATTATCTATTGTAACTCAGTCAACATGCGCCGGACTGTGTTTTGCTGTGCTGTGGAATAAATGTAATCACGATTTAGTGCAATCATGACGTTTACTGTAAGGGGGGGTCAGGGCTGGGGAAGCAATTTAATACGCTTGCAGCTTGATTGACACCCTTGACGTCCAATCAGTGCTATTTTTATTGCGACAATTCTGCTGTTTAGACCCTGACATTAGAGTTGGTAGTACTGACAAATATGTCGGCCTCTGGGAATCTCTTGGCCACCAATATTATGGGTTTAAAATAGAAGATCACATACTTGTTTGGGTATTATATTCACTTGTTTTTATTCTCTTTAACTTCCGTATTGGTGGAGCGGCCTGCAAGACAGATACTAGCTATTTCAAAGAAGTAAAAAAAACAAGCAGCTTCCACCTCTAGCTAACAGTTAACGTTAGTCCAGCTAGCTGCGTGTAGTAGAATAACGGCAGACGTATCGGTGTCTGGCAAACCAGCCAAACGTTAACGTTTTCTGTATTAGCTTGGTGCCGGGGTAGCTAGTTTGCACAGCAAGACTCGTACTGCTTTCTGGCACCGCTGAATGAGTTGTATGGATAATGATGGACGTAACGCTAACGTTAAGGAGTTGTCTCAGCTGATAATTATCCCAGGAGGAAATAACACGACCAGGACTGTCACATCCCATTCACCGTTTTTGGACCGAGAAGAAGTGGAAACCCCTCACAGGTGAGGTTAATTGTTAGCCTGCTGCTAGTGAGGGCTAACCAGTGGAGACCGGACTACCGTTAGCTTACGGCTAGCTAATATTAATGTTATTTGGACAATGAGCTCGTACAGTATAATGAGCCTTACAAACACACGGACATTACTTATCGCCTGAACCACGAATCGTCTTTGCTTTAGTGCAGCTAATGTTAGATATTTTCAATTATCGTGCTGCTACTGTGAATCATTACCGTGAACGCTAACGTTAGTAATCTCCACCCTTCTTTCATTTCATCAGTATGGACTCGCTAGCGTTACAGTGAACATCCTGATACAAACTGGTTACTGTTAACATATCACCAGAATATAAACTGTAGCTAATGTTTGCTCTTCATCCCAGCTCTGTAACAGTGCATCGTCCTCACTATGTGGAATACATGTCTTTCACTTGTATGCACAGGACATTTAGCCAAATTATTTCCCGAAATTATCATCAGAAATTTTGCAGGGAACGGCTGATTTATCGCTAGCAATAATCAAACCCAGATGCCACTGCATAATGATACCATTAAATGCACGATCGAAGAGGGCTTCAAGTAACGTGTATGTGCAGAAACATGGACACGAGCTTAGCACATTCAATGTAGTTCGGCGTGATGCTTGTCTTAAAGTGAGTGGCACATCTCTGCCGGCTGAATCGTGTCCTGGGCTGTCAGACCAATCGCTGCTGTGTCGTTTGACTCCATCAATTCAGGTTGTGTGTCACCTGGCTCATCTGTCTCTAGAAAGCATCCGCTGCCTGCATTGGAGACGTCAGTAAGCTGTTCTATATAAACCAACGCTGCAAAATGTCACTAAAATGTCAATCCAAAATTGGAGACGTGTGGTCAGGGAAGGAGGTTGTTGGCATCATTTGGCCGGTTTGGTGCATATACCGATGCTTTAACTGCTGTTGGTACAGAGCTGCTGACCGCAGCGGGCCTTACACACAGGGCGCATGTGTGTAAGTGCAATGCTGTAGGCTCCTTTTTAGATGTGTGTGTGTGTGTGTGTGCGTGTGTGTTCTAGCATTTGCAAGATAGAGATTCTGCCTGATGGAGTAAGGATGCAGTTTGATGAGATCACATAGAAAGGACTAATGGTTGAATGAGGAAATACCTTCTATCTTCAGGAAATGCAAATGAGGTGGTGTATGTTCAGAGTAAATTGAGGGTACTAATAAGGTAAATATCTCATTGTGTGTGTAGTAACCCAGTGATGTGATAGGCTGTGATTTATTGAGCAGCATATCAAAGCAGATGTCTCCCTTACTGTACAGGACTGTGTATGTTCAGTGTTGGACATCATGCCACTTGGAGGTACCAGGTCCATTAGACAGAGTTACAACCCTTCATTTTGGCCTTAACATGTCATAACGTGGCCACCTGCCAACTGTTCAGGCAAATATTGGGTAATAAACTAGGAGCGGTATCTTGTGTTAGTTTTTCGTGGCAGGGTGCATGTGTTTGGCAACATACTTTATAAAAATCCCCTCCACAGCGAAACACTGAGCTTCAAAGAGATCCCTATTCTACAGACTGTTTGGTTTGCAAAGGCTACTAATATAAGGTCATGTTAGAAAGTGGGTAAACACAGACCCTGCCTTTTCACGACGGTATGACCAAATTAATTAAGTTAATCAGCAATTGTGTAATACATACAAATACAGATTAGATAGGCCAATACTAAAAGTAGTAAACCATATGTAACGGAGAAAATATGTTTGCCAAGAGACCTGCGTGACTAAATGATAACAATGATTATTTATATTTGTTCAGTGTGTAGGTATTCATTTTTCAAATTTGACAGGAAATGTGCTGCTTTAATTAAATGAGCCCGTTCTGCTCACTACAGGTTGAGTTGTGTATAACTGACTTCACTAGTGGTAATATACAGATGGTGAAAAAGCTTCCGGAACATTAATGGATAACCGTTTTGCAATAAATGGTCAATTCCTGTGTATTTTTTGAATTAGGTACATTATTTATGAAGAACAGATGATGATAATTGATAATTGGGCTGTAGACCTGCTTTCGGAGGAGGTTTTATTTGTTTTCCTTGACTTTATAGAGTTTGAACAGGTTGTAACAACACCATGAACATCAATACAGGTTGATGCAGAAGTAGTGATTTAAGAGCAATTAATGCTGATGAATGGGGCAGCAGTAACGGATAGAAGTGTAGGAAGACGGGCCTGAACAGGTGTACTCATTTGCTTATTGATTGAAACGTTGATGTCTCAAGTCCATGAAGTGAACAACTGTGCAGGGTCTTTGTCTCTGGCTGAGCTGCTGTGAGGGCTCTGTGGTGAACCACAGAGAGGGCAGGGCGACTGTGGCTGAGTGGAGAGCAGGGCCGTCCTTCAATCAGAGGATCAACGGTTCGATCCCGGCTCCGCTAGTTGCATGTCGATCCTTGAGCAAGACACTTAACCCCAAAATTGCTCCCGTAGGTGTAGAAATGTGATAGCATCTGAATTGTAAGTCGCTTTGGACAAAAGCGTCTAAATGACTGTAATGTAATGAGTAGCTCTGCTGAGACTTTAGCACTTGCGAGCAGCACAGGGACCTGTGGGATGGTTTTGTTGAGAGGAGCTTAGTGTGTATTACTACTACTCGCTGTGTTTCAGTTTACTACTGAGGAAAGGACCTGATGAGTAGTTTTTAGGAGTCCTGTCAGATTGAGCAGACACTACTAACTTGAACAACTTATTTGGGTTTATGAAATGCTTTAAACTATCTTTCTAGTTGCAACTGTAGCTTGATGGATACTGAATTTTTTATACTATAATAATAATAATAATTACATATTTTTTATGTGACCAAGAATCATGAGCTGGATATTTTAGTCCGTGTTCTCTGGTGACACTGTTTGTAAATGTACTGCACCTGGACTGTAACGATGACCTGATTACATTTTGGTGGTCAAAGGTCACTGACCTCACCCAATGGGCCATACCTAAAGAATTAATTTGGTAATTATAACAATTTCACACAAATATCTAACGGGTAAAAATGATGGGGTGATGACATTTAGGACAGTCATGAGGACTGCAGCATGAGACGTACTTATTTACTTATCGGCCGACATACTGATGCTGAGATATCCAAATCATTTGATTATGCCATCCAAACTATTCAAATATCTATTTCTCTGCGTATAGTGTCTATAAGAGAGCAAACCAATATTAGAGACATCATTCTCTGTATAGGTATATTTATTTCAGCATAAACGTGTCTTGTGAAGACTGATGTATCGACACAAAACAAATGAAGAAGATACTGTAAAACTCTATTTAGAGACGTGGACTCTACCTGTGCCGTAGTGAGGCCTTTTAGATGGAGTTCTCTGTTACGGTTCTTGTTGAATTGTTCCTTGTGCAGCTCGACCTAAAGCTCCATTTCATTTTCATTGAGTGAAGCTGATGTTGTGTGACTTCTGTCCCGTGGTACAGTGAGTGCAGCGGCCCAGGCCCACCAAAGAACGTGTGCTGTTAGTGCTACTTTTCGATTACATTTCTTTTCAAAAATTGACAATAGGAAAATAATTAATATTAAATACATCTTAGAATTTAACCCAAATCTGCAGTAGGCTGATATCGGTCAATATATCAGCCTCTATTAGCAAAGACAGCTAAATGTCCCTGAACCTGTAAATACAGTATTAAATAAATGTTATCCCATTGGAGTATTTCATCTTTACCAAACCCTTGTTCCTCTCCTACTGTAGGTGCATCTTGACCAACCATCAGCTTGGATTCACTTCTTTTCTTGACCCAGGACGAGCTGTTGAGGTTGATATTCGTTAAAGCCACCTCTGTGTGTCATCCATGTCTACGAAGCTCTCCTAATGAACAATCCAGGAGGCCGCTGATCACCACCGAATCCTGCTTTCGAGGTTGGAGAAGGATACTTCAAACCTAGGAATCTCTGGCTTCCACACATAAAAGCCACAGTTTTTAACATTTTTGTTGAGGTCATTTTTCAGACGTTGCTCCGGGGAGAGGCTGTGTCCTCCAAAGGATTACCGTGGGAGGGTTTTATCCAAGCCTCAGAGCTCTCCCCTGGGGAAGGAAGCGGTGGAAAGGCCCTGGAAGTCTCTGGAGAAGAGGGCATACTTGAAATCGGCCCGTAGCTGGAAGGCAGACGGTTACATAACTAACAGGCGCGGTCGTCCACTAACACAGTGGAACAAGGAGACCGGGGGGGGGAACGGAGTTGTTCTATGTTGCCGTTGCTGTATGAGATAATGCTGCTGTCTATGAGATAATACTGCTCACACATAACTGCTGGCGCTCCAAATTGACACTGTAATTTTAGCGCTATTTCAAACATTTCATTTACATGGATACCAATAGATGTTGTACTGGATTTCCTCCCAGATGTTTTGGAAAGAACCACACCACCACCTGCTGCTTTTTGTCTTCCAATCACATCCCTGGTGCAGCCAGCAGGTGAGGTGGTTTGAATCAGCCACCAGCAGGGTTTAGGGATGCCCCGACACAGGAAAACCAGGCTACTCTACTGGCCCGTTTACAGACTGCTGTTACTAATAAGAGTCCAGGACTGAAAGGAAATTGTCTCCTTCTCTAACAGAGAGCAAGGGCTCGGCACTTTTTTTTTGCAAAACCTTTTCACACATTGCTACAGCTGCCCTGACTGCTTATCTCTGGGTGCTATAAACTTTCAATTGACGTGATCTCCACACTTTTTGCTTGCATAGACTTAGCAACAAACCCGCCCATTTCCCATTTTAGGTCTTGCCTTTTTTTTCTTTTCAAGCTTTCCACTCCATTTTCTTTCAGCCTCATTTCATTTATTTTGGTCGATCTTGTAAGTTCATCTCCTACCGCCTACCTCTGCCAACTCTTGTACCTCACCAAGCTCCCATCTATAGACCGGTCAAATCAAACTGGATGAGTTCACATCAGGCACAAGGTTCATCAGTTCAGCTTAGGTTCTCTGTTTGTCAGGACCAAATCATCTAACAAGTGTTTTAATGGAAGGGCCCAAATGGTGTTTTTATATCTCAATAACAGCCATGTTTTGTGAGTTGCACGATTATCATGTTTTTCACTGAGCCTTCATTCGCCTTGTTTTACATAAAGCAGATGTCCTGTTTTTAGGCTGACTTTACTCGTGTGGAAACAGACCAGTAAGGTTTCTATTGGCTTGTGTTAGTAATTGATTGACATGTTGGGTAGAACAGAGTGAAACTAGTGTTGTGTATTTACCTGCAACTCTATAAGAGAACTCTGTCCACACACTGCCTCCTCTTAACAATCTGTGGCTTATTTGTTCACCCCGCCTTCCCACCTGTTTTCAGGCAGACAGGAACAAAAGGCTTTTACAGCAGAGCGACTTATTTTAATCTCACACACACTTACTCACAGTAGATCAGGATTGACCTAAGAACCTAAGACGACAAGTGATCACTCAAATGTTTTTCACGTGAAAGAGGAAGCCCCCCTCACTTATCCCTCCATCTCTTTTATATCTGTCCTTTTACCTTTTTTTTTTTTTTTTTGCCAATCCATCATTTCTATCCCCAAACTACAAATCCACACAACCCACCAGACCAAAAGAAACATTTTAACCCTGACTTCTAAATTCCACGGCATAGCAGTTGTTGAACAGCCACACACCACTACAGGAAGTGATGCCAGGTGGCAGCAGCAAGAGTGGAGGGCGGGGTCCGTCCTCGTCACCCCTCCCCCATACCGCGGTCCCGCCCAACAGACCCCTGAGACCCTCCCGCTACGTCCCGGTGTCGGCAGCCACTTTCTTCCTCGTTGGCTCCACCACGCTCTTTTTCTGCTTCACGTAAGTAGCAAGAGTGCATTGTCTCACTCACATGCAGGCCTGTTTATAAGCTGCAATGTTAAACGGGATAATAGAGAGCAGAGCCTTGTTCTTTGTACGGACAGCTGAGCTTGCTGGATTGGGTTGGTGATGATTTGACACAAGTCCCGGCCTGAGCGATGCGTGTGCATCGTGGAACCTCTTGCTTTTTATTTCAGCGCCCATGCTCACAGCACTGTCTGTGTGGACAGCACACTCGTGAGAGACGCAGCGGTTAGTGAGGCAGTCCTTCAAGCTGCAATAATCAATATTCTTATATTCTAAAGGATAATTGGACAGCACAGTGTTTCTGATTCAAGGCTGATTTGAACAGATTCTCTGCCCAAATGATTCTGCAGTGCGAGGTTTTATGATGGCTGAGCACTGAACCAATCATATCAGAGCAAATCCTAGTTTGGACTCTCCATTCATGTAAACCTTTTCTTAAATAAGAGGGCACTGTCATTCAAGATAACTTCATCCAAGGACTCATCAGACCTGAAGCTGTGTTTCTCTCACATCTCAATTTGATGTGAGAGAAGTTTTAAACAGATTTACAAAGTGACTTTGTGTTATCAAGTTTATGTACACATTCTATGAACAGGTAGCGGTATTTAATGTCCTGAGACAGGCTATGAACAGCCTGTTATACAAAAATAAACAAACAGAAAACGTGTGGACTGGACCGAGGTCGTTTCACTTGTCAACAGGGTTTTGAGATTTATCCGCCTCAGTGTGGTCTTCAGCCTCATGAGTGTCTCTGTTGTTGTTCCTAATCTCCCTGACACCTCACCTCGCTCGGCTGTCAGATTAGTGAGGAGAAAATAGGCCAACATCTGTCACTCTGACAAAAGCCCATGATCCTGTTGGTGTTTGTCCCTGCAGTCACACTTCTCTTATTGTCTCACTGGTGAATTCATACTAAACAACAAGGCAGACAACCGCTTTCTGAAAACACAGACACATCAAAGAAACCTCCTTGGAGACCATGAGGCAGTAGAATGGATGTAATTCCTTGTATATGTTGGCTTGAGTTCTTTTTTTTTGAAAAATAATGTGCATGCATATAGTGACTAATTAGCACAGGGTGTCAGCTATTGCCAGCTTTATTTATTCCCAAAACACTTTTCATATCAATTGTTTTGGTCCAACCGTGAGTTCGTCATTTTGGGAAACACACTACTATTTCTCAGGAAATGTTAATAATGATAATATTTATCAGTCTGTATGTTAAAGCAGCAAAAAGCCTGTCTGTCAGGATAAGCAGCCTCACTTTAATTACAACTGAACAATAGCAGGTGACAGAATCGTTGTCCTCTGTGTTCATGTCTCAGGTGTCCGTGGCTCTCAGAGCGTTTCTCAGTCGCTGTGCCCATCTACAATGGAGTCATCTTCCTGTTTGTTCTGGCTAACTTCAGCATGGCCACGTTCATGGACCCCGGCATCTTCCCGAGAGGTGAGTCCATGGATGGTAGAATATACTATATATATATATATATATATATATATATGTGTGTGATGTTGCTCATATGTTGATGTTGATGTTGTTGCATAATATCAGGTTTGTCGTTTGGCTTGATTTTTAAAGTGTATACATTCAATTACATTTTTTTGAATGGCTCAATATCAGAAATGACAGATTTCCCTCGGAGGGCTTTACAAGCTGCAGCATTCAACATCCTCTGTCCTTGGACCCTTGCTTGGGATAAGGAGAAAATAAAGGAAGGCACATTCTTGTTTCTCCACACACTAGATAGCCTCAAAACTCTTATTAACATTTTGATAGCCTCAAAAAGCTGAAAAAGTTCTCCGCTTGTGTCCACCAGGCAGATTTTTGTGGATCAGTAAAGGGAGGAGTTGAAGCAGTACATTTTAAATGTGATCAGATCTCACACAGCAGTCATATAACTGACCCACAGCAATGGCTAACTGACTGATTATTGACCTGTAGTTGATCTAGGATAGGAGAAAATAGGGAGAAGAATTTTTAAAGCAGGATCTGCATCATCAGATTCTTCACTAATCAGGGATTTTCTGCCGTATTAGGTAGGAATATTGAGCATGTCATCTGTTTAAGTCTAGTTGTTCAATATGTTAAATTTCAAGCTTTTGTGTTGGTGTGTTATCATGTCTGAGTTTTCTGTTCCTGTCCATGCAGCTGAGGAGGATGAGGACAAAGAGGATGATTTTCGGGCTCCCCTCTACAAGACTGTGGAGATCAGAGGGATCCAGGTCCGGATGAAGTGGTGTTCAACCTGCCGCTTCTACAGGCCGCCCCGGTGCTCGCACTGCTCCGTCTGCGACAACTGTGTCGAGGTGTGCTCACACTCACCCATCCAGCTTTCCATATCATAAATGAGGACATTGTTCATGAACAGGTCTCTGAATGTTTCAAAGTACCCGGTACAGCTGCACCATGCACACTAAACCCGACGTAGGCCGACATTATAAATCGGTAACAATCCAGTTTAGATATGAAACACAGCTGTTCTTTAATGGTTTCTGGTGGAGAGAAGAGTATCAGTGTTGATCTGCTGTGGAAAGACGGTTTGGACAGATGTTGGACAGCCTCTCTACAACCTTTGAATCAACAAAAACCTGAGACTCAAATGCAACCAGCAGCAATAGCAAAATGTTTCTGCGATAGACACAAAGTAATATATTCCTGTGACAGCAAGGTCATCCAAAGTGCATTGGGTCAAAGTCAGTTAATGGTTGGAATGGATCCGGCCATATATAGCTGATACCAGTCCACTAAACAACCTTCGGATGGGCTCGGGATATCTCTAGACGTTTTTTATTGAAGGTGACCTATTTTGATCTTGGCACCATGAATACATAAAAACAAGATGCTTGTGTCTTTCCTTCATTCCACTTGTCTGCTCTTATTGTTATCAAATGAGTTTAATGGTTGCAGGATAATGCAGACGGAAGTGCAGTTTGACTTGGAAAAAGCCCACTCTGCATCACCAGACAGTAGCCATATCGATTCTGACGTAGCAAAAGTTTAACTCGCATGACTGAAGAGCTGGTTCTGCTGTCGACTATTCCCTTAAGGTGTGAATGTGTGTCTTTGTCTCTGGACAACATGGAACAGGGCCAATGGGGTTAGCATAACGTGAACGAATAAAGACACTAGCAATGTACGCGATAAGTCAACTAGTCCATTAAATGTTGCTACCCTCGCTAGTTGGCACCAGAAATACTAGTCAGTTTAGCGTATTATTATTTTATTTATGTACACATATAAATTCCGTCTCATTACACCCATCAGCCGCTCCTGACTGGCTTCCAACACGTCGTGTTCTCATGGCCTCCACCTGCAACCACCTCTTCTTTCTGAGACAGCAGCTGGGGTCAGCGGTCAGTCTGCTTCTCTCCTGATGGACTGGATGGCCAGCTGACAAAAGCCCAACTAGCTTATTAGCTAGCTAGCCGGCTAGCATGTATGCTACACACTAAAGCTAAAGAAGCGGGCTAGCGCCAGCCAGCTCAATGACTCAAACTTGTATGCTAAGATACTTATGGTACAGGCCATGCAAAACCTGAGCATTTCATCAAATATAACACCGCACACACAGTTTGTGAGGCACATTCATAACCAGGAGACCGGAGCAGAAACTGGGCACATTTTGATTTTGGTGGCATTTAAAATATGATTTGGTTATTGAAAAATGTGATTAACGATTTCAAATATTTCTTAATAAACTCTATTTTTTTTTCGACGATGTTTAACTTAAGAGATTCAATTTCTCTTAATTTTGACTGTTTTGTGTGTGTTTTCTTACTGTACGCCAGCTGAAGTTTAAACTTTAGAGAGATTAGTCATGAGGAGATCCTTAAATGAGTGCTGCAGGAATGAGTCCTATAACCCTATCCTATAAGGTTTTGTTCTACGGTATAAAATATGCCAGTAAATATCCCATTAGACCACTACATGTCATCATTCACCCATTCATACACTGATGACAGGGGCTACCATGCATTCATACACTGTAGGCACAGCTACGGGAGCAGTTTGGGGTTAAGTGTCTTGCCCAAGCACACATCGACATGGACTAGTGGAGCCGGGGATGGAACTGCCGATCTTCTGATTGAAGGATGACCCTGCTCTACCACTGAGCCACAGTCACATTCATTGTTCATTTGTGAAGATTATCTTGCTGAACAAAGCCTGTCTAAATCATAAATATTTGTTTGCCACAGAGCTTATCTTCTGCAGAAATCCAATGGCAAAAACCCCATTTGGACCTTTGTCGAGGGAACTAGTGTGATGCTAACTTATGGTTTGGCCCTGCATCTCTCCCATTAGAGTGGTACTGGACATTGACCTGTGGAGACCTGGCTGCAGACTGTAGCTCGTGTAGTGTGATCTATTTAAACTTAATGTTTACGTCATTGGGACAAAAGTAAAACATCAAAACTAATTCCCCAGCAGTTGTCTTTGTTGTCATGACACGTCACATGGTGTGTCATTTCAATGTAAATTGCAGCTACTGTATGAGGAAGTAAGAAATGATGCAACACTTTGTGATGGCTGTGTTCATGTTGAGTGCAGACAAATTCCATTTCTTTTTTGTCTCATCAGTGTCTTTTACCCTTCATAATACAGGACTTCGACCACCACTGTCCTTGGGTAAACAACTGCATCGGCAGGAGGAACTACCGCTACTTCTTCCTCTTCCTCCTGTCTCTGACAGCTCACATCATGGCCGTGTTTGGTTTTGGCCTGCTCTTTATCCTCTACCATCGGCAGAACGTCGACCGCCTGCACGCCATCGTCACGTATCCTTTAAGGATCTTTCCTTTGTATTTTCGTCCTGTCCATTTTAAGATTGCTGATTCTGTTCAGTCACAGTGTTGGCTCCTTGGCTTCAACAAGTTGTTATGGTTGTATCAGATGTCCTGAGAATTTATTTCAGTGTGGTGTGGGAAGATTTCTGGAGGTCACAACACTCATTTTATACATTGATGTCAACTTTTTAAAAAATGGTCTTACTATGTGAAATGGCTATGATGGGGACTAACCTCATCAGCCATTTATACATCCACAAGACTCTCAGCTTTCCAGTCTAACCCAATACACTTAAGGGACCCCAGTATGCATACATTTTTAGAAAAGACAAATATAACACATTTATACTGCATGCAAAAAAAGGGGAGACTTGTGGATATCCATAGAAACCATTTTCATTCACATATCTTGAGGTCAGAGGTCAAGGGACTCCTGTAAATATGACCATGCCAGTTTTTCCCTTGCCAAAATTTAGCCTAACTTTGGAACATAATTTAGTTTCCTTTCTGTCAAGCTAGCATGCGTGTCTTAACACCACCACCAGGACAAGCTGTCCATGTACTGTATACAAATATCCAAATCAAATGAGATCCATGAACTGATCCTCTGTTCGTCTGCCCTGATCTGTTTATTCTGGTCTCTTGAGATACTCCTTGACCCCCCTGTGCTCTCAGGCTGGCTGTAATGTGTGTTGCAGGCCTGTTCTTCATCCCTGTTGCTGGCCTCACTGGTTTCCACATAGTGCTTGTGGCCAGAGGCAGGACTACCAATGAACAGGTAGGACCAGTAAAACAATTGAGTCCCAGAAATCCTACAGTTGATATTAAAACAGTAGGACATCTTACAAAGAGGCGCTTTTAGGGGAAAATAAATGGCAGCGCAACAGTTACTTTAGAGAGACGCCAAACCAGAAAAAATACACAATTTTACAATTTGTCATAAGGCACTATTTCACATTTTGCACACAGTTTAACACAGATTATAATCCGACAGGGCACATACCTGTACTCTAGATCAGGGGTCTTCATTGTTTTTCAGGCCAAGGACTCCCAAACTGATAGAGAGATGGAGCAGGGACCCCGACTATATATATTGTATAACATTGTGTTTTATATTAAACTGGGCCTAGTACCATGTATAAACATAGCTCTTTATTGTGCATTCAATACTAAGCTATTCAAATAATACACAGGTTGATATATTCATGTTTTTATTTTAAACATGTGAAGGTACAGTGAGTAGGGGGGCCGTGCTACTGCCATTTAGAAACATACCTTGTCAACTGATACCAATGCCAACATCAACATTGTCTGTCAATTGCATGATAATCATGCACACAAGCTATTCAAATTGACGTTTTTATTTTAAACATAAATGTGGAAACTAAAATGAGTGATGGCCTATTAGTGCCACTGCCATGCATAAACATACGTACCTGTTATCCTGCATACAATACTGAACTATTAAAATAATGGACTGATTCATGTTTGAAAAAAGAAAGTGTCTAATCAGCCAAAGATTTCGCGGACCCCCTGCAGTACCTTCAACAGACCTCTGCTCTAGGTAATTGCAGAGCAAGCCCCACACAGCGGCCTCTTGAACCAAGGACAATCAAAACGTCATTTAAAACTATTATATCCAGAAACCGTAGAATAATGATAAATAATAGCAGCGATCAAAGAAAAACATTCATTTGTAAATGACTCAGTACCTGTAAAACCACACTTTTCTTTCTGCTGGAAGCACCTTTTAGATTAAGAGTCCAATCCTTAAATCATGGTAACAACCCTCAATACTCTAACCGTCCTCCCTCTTTTGACTCTCCCCTGTTGGTGTCTCTGTTTTTCTTTCTCCAGGTAACAGGGAAGTTCAGAGGAGGTGTTAACCCCTTCACCAATGGCTGTTGGAAGAACGTCTCTCATGTCCTCTGCAGCTCACAGGCACCCAGGTGCATTGCTTTTACTTTTCTCTTTTTAACTACTACTCTCTCTGGTCGTCCGTTCATAATTATTACACTGCCTTATAAAGGCATGTCTCCACCTAAAACCCATCAACACTCCTCAGTGTACTCAGCATAATACATTCAAAGATCATCATTATTTAGACCATTGTATTTAAGTTTGATATTTGGAAACTGCACTGATGATAAATAGCACATTTCAGTGCACTGTGTCACTGCATTCAAAACAGAAGAATAGTTTCCACCAAGAAGATTCTGGTCATTTTGGCCTAATGAACTGAAAAGTTCCTTCAGCCTGTTGTCTTTATTTCCATGACGGTCTAAAGACCTGGAGACTTAGCAGGGCGGTGGTCGCAGAGGTAAACTCACAATGTGTCCGCCCATCATACATCTCGAAAAAGAAAATCAAACTTTGTTTTGCCTCAGCGTGTCTCTCTTCTACCGTTCTCTCTCTCAGCTCGCTCGCACAATCTCACTCTTCCTTTCTGTTTTTTTTAAAATGAGTGGGAAAGTGACAGTAAAGCCTAACTTTACTTTGATGTTATCAAGCAAAGAGAAGTTCTCTCCCCTCGTCCTAAAGTGGTCCTAAATCGATACTGGAGTACTTCCTAGTTTTTATGAATGAAGGGTTAGGTTAGAGCAAGTGTGTGTGTGTGTGTGTGTGTGTGTGTGTGTGTGTGTGTGTGTGTGTGTGTGTGTGTGTGTGTGTGTGTGTGTGTGTGTGTGTGTGTGTGTGACCAATCAGTGACGGTCAACCCTGCAAATGCCTCCCTGAAAGTTCCTGTACTTTCAGAAAGTACTAACCCCAGACCAGAGCCTGTTTGGAGGGTGAAATGTTCCCGGAAGTCAAGTTAAATCCTGGTCCATGCGGGGAAACACAATGAGTTCCTCAAAAGGTTCCAAGTCCCTGCAGTCAAAAAGGGGCTTATAACTTGTGACAACACTGTACTTGTGTAGTTGTTTGTCTTCATGATGTGGACACTCACTGTCTCTGTGCTCTCTACAGATATCTGGGCAGAAAGAAGTGTGTGCAGAGTGTGTGTGTGCAGCCTCCCTTTCTGCGGCCACAGCTGACAGAGGCCCAGCTGGCTGCAAAGATCCTGGACAACGGCATACAGGGAGACCTGCACCGGGTAAGAACAGCTGGACGGGTGGTCATATTGCCATAGTTATTGCAGTTTCACCATACTGTTGATTTTTACAAAAAGAATTGTTTGCCTGGTCCAGGTGGCAGCAAGAGGTTTAAGAGCTGTTTGAAATCTATCAGCCAGCTTGTCCAGCCTCTTCATTTTGCTCTCATCTTTGCTTTTAACTTTGAAATGTAGCCTTCAAAATGATTGTTGAATATTCCTTTAGTTTTTCATGTTGCAATATAAAAAATGTCAGCTCTACGCTGAAGACCATAACATATGAAGTGTCTGTGTTCATTATATTTCTCCACTCATTCATTCAGGGTTTTCTGTCACTGGTCTGTGCATACATAAATGATATAGAAAGGGAAACAGTTAGTCAACCATATTTCAGTCGACTGATTGTGATTCTTTGAGTTTCTATCTGACTTCTATCCAGTCTAAGTCCAGTCTGGAGATGATGGAGAGCCAGTCATGTGACGCTGAGCCTCCTCCTCCTCCTAAACCAGAGCTCCGCTACCCTGGAATCACCAGAGGAAACACGGAGGGTAATGCTTTCTAACTCCCTGCTTCAGCTCTACTCTCAACTTCCTGTTGTAAAACTCTGCTCTGATCTGATTCTACGTTGACTTCACAGTGATATTTCTTATTCTTTGTTACCCTCATGCAGAGTGCAGTCTACTGAACAAAGCCCCTCCCACCCCAACCATGTACAAATACAGGCCCAGCTACAGCCCCGGCAAGAACCACACAGCGCTCACACACGCTTACGCCAACCAGGTAATGCACACATAAACACACAGGTGGGGATAGTCAAGTCATTTCACATTTTTTTTTTTTCCAATATCACAAATTTGCCTAAAGGGGCTTTACAATCTGTACAGCATACGACACCCTCTGTCCTCGGACCCTCGCTCCAGGAAGGGAAAACGAGCCTAAAGAAACTTTTAACACAGAAAAAAGGAAGAAACGTCAGTAAGGATCCCTCTCCTTAGCGTACAGATGTGCAATAGATGTTGTGTGTACATATTAATCAACATAGTAAAATTAGAGCATTGACACTGAGTGTGATCAAATGATAGATACACTGTACCGTAGTGTGTCTGGTCTGTGCTGCTTTTGTCAGGGTTGAAAGGAGTAATAAAGTTGTCAGTCTGGTACAGACTACGGAGTCTCCCTGTTGTAGGTTTCAATATGTCCGTACTGTGGAGGTTTCCCTTGCTGGACATATTGACTCTGAACCCATCAACCGAAGAGCAACACAAGACAAGAATCTGCTGTACACTCTTATTTTTAAGGTGCATGGTGTGTATGTACAGTACGTGTTTCTGATCAGAGTTGTTTTTCCATTTGTCCCTGCCTCTGCTTCTTTTATCGATTTCTTTCTAATGTATCATTTTTGTTTGTGTTTTTCCTTTTGATTTCCTGTCGGTCTTCTGGGTTTGGTTTCTCAGTGGCTTTCTGTTGATCAGTATCAGTAAGTGATTGTTCTGAGAGCATTTGTCCTTCTTTTATCTTCTCTTTATTTCCTGCCCCTTTCTGTTTGCTCCGGACATGGGGGACATACTGTTTGAACACATTTGAAATGGTTAGTGACTAAATTCATCCGTATCTGGAGTATAAGGCTGATTAAAAGTCATTTTTGTGTTAAAATCCAAGGATTGTACCTGAATATTTCAAAATTCATACAGATAAGTTGGTTCTACTCAGTGTTTGTACCCATGTCTGGCCCATATCCTTCCACTTGTCTATCCAGCACAATATTGTTTTGATTCCTCCCTGATTAGAAATGTGTCTCCTGTAGATTCCCTCCAGAGTTTCCCCTGTAGTTCAGATCCAGTATTAAAAGCTCAAATGGACCTCCATTTGCCGTTTTGATGTTTCAGTCATGTCCTACAAGTAGTTTGATGTGTCATCCTGATGTTTCATGCTCCTGTCACCTGAGTTGGTCTCATGGAGAAAACATGTCCTGATGAATGAAGAATTCTTCTCCTGTACTGGGAAAAGCCCACAACATAAAAGGAGGAAGTTTAAATCTCAGTAACAAATCTTTTCAGGTCATCACTGCCTATAAAAGTACCAACAAAATGAATTATTTTCTATATTTCTGTTAAATTCAAGTTTGGACATTAGTGTCTTTTTAAATTCATGAGGGATATTGTGTCGAAACTGATGATGATGATTTGCGTGATCTCGAAACTCTTGCAACTACTTGTCATGCCAGAGAAATGCTCTCTATATAATGTATATTGTGTACAGATGTTTAGAACTCCTATGATTGACAATGCATTAGGACTGAACCGAATACCATTTTTGGTCCTTCAGAGCTTCAGTGAGGAATATTTCTTTGTCTTTACAGGTCTTCCTCACCCTTCACTCACTCAGTCAGTATGAGAAAAGATCTGTCACATATACAGATGCCTCCACGTTTAGCAGGATGCTTTATATTTTCCAATTCTCCGTTTGTATGTACTTCCATACATCGGGTCCATTCTCATATCTCAGGAACAACTAGCGGCAGTTTCTTCAATGAGGAAAAGATTTTGGTGGTCAAAGGTCACTGTGACCTCATAAAACACATTTTTAGCCATAACTCAGAATCCATAAGGTCACTATGGACAACTTGACACACATTTCTAACGATGTGAACGATATGATGAAGTGATGACATTTTGGACAGACATGGATGTAAACTGCAACATGACTGTACTGTAACCATGTTCCGTTCCCGTTCAGTCAGGAGACACACATTAAGAGCAGGATTTAAAAAAGAAAAATGTCTTCTGTGGTTCACAAAAGGGAATCTATTCATTAATGTGTAATTCATTTATTGTTTTATGACATCAAATAGAGATCACTTAACAGCTGCGCTTCCATGTCGGCGTCAGAGCTACAGTAAATGGAGTGCAGGCGTGTACGGCTGCAGGTATGATGTTGAATCTCCAGCAGCTGCAGCAGGAGGTAGCGATTCAGTGCTAACCTTTCATTTAAGTACAGAACAAAAGCTTTTCTATTTGAATTCAGCCACTACACGCCGCGAGAAATATGTGTTTATCTGTATTAAGTTAATGGGGTGGAAACCATGCCGAACTGGCACAACCAGACAATGTGCCGGTCGGGTTTTGGAGTGCATGGATGGAAAGTAGTGTCCTGCCTGCTCAGATGAAGGTCCAGGGACAGGGAGTGTCAGTTCAGCAGGAATTCCTGGTCTCTACTCTGATTTGCTCAGCTTCTTCTTGTTTCTTCTCCCTCCTGCTGCCCCTCTCCTACACCTCTCCTCCTCTTTCTCCTCCTCATGCCCCCTCCAGTTAAGTCGAGGCGAGAGTGTTGGCAGTGCCAGGGACTCTTCCTCCTCCACCTCCTCCCTCCTTCAGGCCAGCCAGCAGCCTGGTTTCCGCTCCCAGCCCAGCCTGGACCGGAGGGACGCTTCATCTGACAGAGTGGGAGTCGGAGGGGGTGGGGAGAGGAGGGAGGTCAGAAGAGAGGTGGGGGCAGGCGGCATCCCTGGCTACTCCCTGGGCGGACGCTCGTACCCCTCCTTCTCCGACCCCACGGTCCTATCTGGAGTGGCCTCACGATCTTCCAGCTCCACGCACAACTCAGCAGGCGGCGTCCACGTCTCTGAGGCAACCACCACCTCAACCAGCTTCAAGAGCTTAGCCAATCAGACACCTCCGCCTCACCACCCGTCCCGCAACGGGAGCCTGTCATATGACAACTTACTGGCAGGTGGTGATGAGTTCGACAAAGGGGTGGTGGCGGGTTCAACAGCCCCTGAGCTTTCCTCTGGGAGACCCTGCACTCCAGCAGCAGACGGCTATAACTCCCCCTTCCTGTCGTCACAACAGAGAGATGCTGAGATATACTCCCACTCTGCCCAGTCGCCCCATCACTGCCACCACTCCTCCCACCACCACCACCACTCCTTCCTCCATCGCTCCTCTTCCTCCACGTCCTCTTCCCCTCCGCCTCCCCCAGAGAGGGAGCGCCTGCTGGAGCTCCACCCCGGCTCTCACCCCCCACCTGCCAATCATGCCCCGGCTCCCCCATCCTCTTCTGCCCCGCCTCCCCCACATCATCATCACCACCACCATCACCACCACCACCACGGCCATCATCACCACCACCATTCCTCCTCCTCTTCCTCCACCTCCCGCCCTCCCCGCTTCGCTGCCCCTCATGCACCTCCCCACCACGCTTATCCCTATCGCACCCGCTCCACTGACACCCCTCTGGGATCCTCCTCCACCTCCACCTCCACGACCCACCCTCCCCGCTCCCCGCACCCTCCACCTCTGGGCAAGTCACTCTCTTACTCGAGTGCCGCCGCTGCCGAAATGCAGTACCGACTGGTCCGAAAGGCTTCGGCATCAGCCGGAGCGAATGCGGCGGGGGTAGGAGGAGGAGGAGGAAGTGGAGGCATGGGAGGAGGAGGAGGAATACAAGCTCCAAAGTGAGTATGAATTACACCTTTTGTCAGGACGATTGGTTTGCTGTTAACCCTGAAAAAACCCACCTGCCTGCTGAAAACCTGACAACCTGATTGACTGCTCCTCCTGCTCCTCCTCCTCTTCTTCCCTTCTCTCCTCTTCCTCCTGCCAGATTTCCTGTGAGTTCTTCCTTCTTTTCCCTTTGCTTGTTTCTCACTGTTACATGTGTGCTGCTGTTGTGGTCTGCCTGTTTGTTCCTGTCCTCGACGTTATTATTCTAATTATTATAACAACCTTCTGTTTGGTCCGTACATAATTCTGTGCCAGTGCCTTAGACAGACAGATATCCATACCCACAACATGGATGTGTGACAATATAAAACATGACACAGCAGTGGGATAGGGAGGACTTCATGTTATACTCGGCAGGTAGTTCTAGGTTTAGAATATAAGTCACAATCCATGACTGAGGATGTACAGAGAAATAAGAAATTAGAAGAAATAAATTAAGTGTGCAAAAGTACCAGTAGCAGCAGTAGAATGGATAGAAAACTGCAAAGTGACAATATCCACATTTCTACCATCTTTTCAAACGTATGTATGTAATATAAAAGAAGTTCTGCAGGAATGTTTTTTGAATGTGTTTCTGGTTAGAAGTCTGAAATAAGGTCTGTGTTTAACACAAGCTGAAGAGATTCTGATGTTTCCTTCTACGATATGAAATAGGTCAGTATAGGTCAGTCAGTCTGGGGAATTTAAGCTTTTACGTCTCTTAAAGAGTGTAAGGACTAAACGTCCTCACTAGAGCTCTAGACCTGAAGTCATGTGACCGTGGTGGAGTTCCTTTACTGCCTAACTTTAGCTTTTTACTTTACACTTCAAACATCATAAAAGTCATGTTTATTTGTGCAGATCATCTTGATGATCAAAACGTGTAAATATTTGCCACAGAGCTTATTTTCGGCAATCATCCAAAGTCCAATGGAAGAATCCCATTTACTGTTAGTGGAGGGAACCAATGATGTCATCCCTGCAGAAGTCAATGTCTGACATAGCTAGAGATGATAATACTAGTCAAACCTTTCCACTGTATGTACTATATATATATATATATACATATATAGTACATACAGTCAACCCAGTGCACACAACAATGTGTTTGCGCTGTAGTTTAGTATCAGCTGAATTCTTCTTGTTTTAAACTTTAGCATGGCGACAATTGGGCTGTGAGTGTGACTCTGTCCTGAACAACATCCTGTTGCTTTCTGTTGACTGTACTGACCACAGCAGTGTCTCATTGTGTCTCCATTGTTTCCTAGATGACTGAATGTGGCACGTATTCTAGTATTCCAGTATTCTAGTTCAGAGTAACGACTATTAAAGGAAATCTGTTTCTGATCATTTCTCCAGCAGAGTGAACATTTCCAATCAACTATTAGTGTAATATTCAAACTTCATCCAGAGATACAAGCTTGTTCACCAACAATCTCTGCAGTACTTACAAACACTGACATTACTGTAGTGTCCAGCAGGCTAACCCAGTTCAATGTCCAGTTGAGCACAAGGCATGCCGTTGTTATTGTCACTGTCAACTGTGGTTTTGGCCCTGGTGGTAAGACTGTACCTACATACAGACTGAACACATGGAGACTGAGCTGAGGGAAGTAACCTGTAATCAGCTGTGAATAGTGTAAGTACACGATCTGTTTAGGTTCGGTTAAAAGGAACCCTGGTGTGTTTGCAATAGTGTGAAATGAAATAAGTGCAGGATTTATTGATAGTAGATATGTGATTAGCATAAGGCTAAACTACCCTCTGCTAACACCCGGATCATCAGTCAGAAGCAGTTCATTAAGTTACAGTAATGCTTCTAATGATTCATTAGTGTTGTCAGGAATGATTGTACATGACATACACCATGACATGTGAGGAGACCTGTAGTAATGTCTCATGTGTTGTCCTGATCATCTTTGTGTTTCTCCCAAATCAGGGATGAGCTGATCCAGATGAAACCTCTGAGTCGGATCAACGGCGGCCAGCTCTTCTCCTCCACCTCCTGCTCCGCCCCTTCCTCTCCCTCTCACCCAATCAGCGTGTCCGCCCGGCCTGGAGTGGCCTATCCCAGCTCGGCATTGACGCAGAGTCCCGCCCACAAGCCTCAGGGTGGTGGGGTGAAGAAGGTGACGGGCGTCGGGGGCACCACCTATGAGATTTCTGTCTGAGTGGCAGCCAGCCTCCCGCTCGACGGCCAATGAGACGAAGGGGAGAGATTGCTGCCTCCTCCTGCCTTTTGAGGGAGCGATTTAAGACAACAAACCACTGACCGACTGTACTCCTGGACATCTGAGGATGTTGAACCATTTTGTCCAGATCTCACTCGTCGTTGGCTGATTGACTGTAGAGCTGAACTGTGCTGGACTGTCATGCCTTCAGACATCCACCTCAGTAACTGAGACCTGTACTGATGTAAGTCAGCACTACCTGGCACTGGGCCGTAAGTCTGTTTTCTGGGATCTCACCGGACCGAACAGGATCCACACTGTGGGTTTTATCCTCACTGTAGCTCAGTAGGTAGCACGAGGCACTAGCTTGTCTGGATGTTACATCACACAAGAGTCACAGCGCAAGGCATTACCACTGCCAGGGGGAGGAGTTTGATCCTGACTGGGGCCACCAGTGAGCTCTGGGTCGGCTGGGAGTCCAATCAGCACTTTTGGACTGGAGCTGCATTTGGGTAGAAATTGGTGCAGATGTTTAATATTTTACATTTCACCATTTTCTGCTCACATTTGGATCATCACTGAACACAAAACCCCAGGAGGATCTGTGGCACCCGGTCCAAATCCAAGTAGAATCCATTGAAAGTTAAGGGCTTCCCATAGACGTGTGATCAGTCTCATCAGATGACGTCATCGCTAGTTCTTATTACCGGTTATGGCCCCAGTTAAACCCTACTTTTAATAACGGCATCCACCAAATGGAGTGATTTCATTGGACCATAAACAAAACAGTTGTGTGGTGCATGGAGTCATAACGCAGCCCAGGCAGAGCATCTCATTCACACAGGACCTGACCGGAGGTCAGTCCTCCAGCAGTCAGCAGGTCTGTTGTGGATTGTGACAGTCTAGCAGTGGCTGGAAGGACTTTAACTCTTCCATCAGTGTTGCTGCGTGAATTGACTTGCCTTTGGATGCAGGGATGATGAGGATGATGATGATAAGTGTGACATTGAAAAGAAACAAAAATGGTGATACCCTATTTCTTTGATTCATTTGTTGATTTATTCCTAGATGTGAATATGATTCCATGTTTGTACAGAATGATGTGATTTTAAATGTGGATTTCTTTTTTTAAGTGGCGTTCAGACTGCAGCATGCACTACTAATACTACTAGCCACTATAGGCCACTGTTGGTCTGTTTGAACAAACAGGACGGGAGGAAACTAAAGTGAACAAGGAAGTTTAAGTTTAAGTTTAGGCCTTTTGTTGTCAAAGGATCCTAAAGACAAGGCTGGTCTCTAGAAAATGTATTCCTCCAGCAATTGCCTTGAAAATTAAAGTGTTTTTTTTATGTCACCTATTTAATTTGAAATTGTTTTATATGAATTTATATGGAAATATAGCTATTGTTAAATCAAGCGTTTTTAATATTGACTCAAAAGAGGGTTGAGTTGTAATCTCTCAGACCAGACGCCTTATTTCAAACATGGTCTCACAGTCAGATTGCATCTTCAGTCATGAGAGCAGTCATGAGTTCTCTAAAGAGAATGAAGCCACTGGCCCAAGACTCTCTTACTATTCAAACTGGAGACGGCGTCAGTGAAAGTCCTTCTGCGCTCCAAAGTCATTTGAATTCAGCTGAAGTGATGGCATGGCAAATGATTTCAAGAGGAAGTTCAAACATACATGAGGCTGCTAGTCTGAGAAAATGTGTTTAATGGTAAAAAAAATACAAAGAAAAAGGAGAAGAAAAAAAGTTGTGATGATGTAGTGGACACTTGTGAAGCAGCACCAAGTCTTCCTTCTCCCTGCTAAACATCAGCTGTGCATTGTTTGCTTCAGGTTTACTGTCCAAAAAATCCAAACACATCCAGCTGCTTTATGGGATGAAATCTAGCTCTGTGTTGGGCCATCGAGTTTCATTGTACCTTTCTTTCATTATAAAAAAGTGACGTTCTGGAACTACCTAACTGGTGCAACAGACTGAAGGACAGCAGTTGTTGGTTGGAGACCCGGTTCCACTTGTCTTTTCAGAGCGACTCGTCTGCACTCGCCTCAATGCGACCTGTAAAACGGTGGATAAACACATTTCATATCCTATAAATCCTTCACAATTAAAGTTATTTAAAAATGTTTCATCAGCTTCACAGGAGAGTCAGCAGGTCTCCGCTACATAATACAGTCACTGTGTCTTGGTGGTCCAATGACGAGAGTCACATTGAAAAGACAAGTGGAACGAACCATGGCCTCATGTCATCACTTTGTAATGACCTAACGGTAACATGTTTTCTTTGGTGTCACCTTAAATCTCCATCTTTGTCCATGTTGTCTTAATCCAGTCTGGGACACCACGGGACCACATTCTAACCAGGTATGGTCCAATACATGAAGCACACAGGAAGTAGCATCAAATCCAACAGGAAGAGAATCCTCTGTCTGATCTACGACGTGACAAGAAAGGGAAAGTGTTTCATTTCAGCTTAGTTTATTTTAGTTGGCTGTCATTTGAGGACAGTAGGAAGAAGGTAGATGAAGACGGACTTCTTTACCTGTTTGACCAGGACGCGGTTGGGAAACGGACATCAATCAAAGACATGACAAATATGTGTACTGTACAGCTTTGTGTGTGCGTGTGCGTGTGGATGTGGTGCGGGGCTGGAGGATTGATAATAAACGTAAAACAAAGAGGTGGAGCAGTCACTTTTTCCACTTTAAAGGGGTTTCTGAGCTGGACTCCAGACTTGTGCGCTGTAAGAGCAGATGGAGGTGAAGGATCACTCTTTTACAAAGTTCTCGAGAAGGTATTCAGAGCATTCACACATCGAAGAACGATCATCTGTGAAGATGTAGAGGAGTAATGTCTACCTGAGCAGAGCATGAAGTCTCCCTGTTCTCAGAGCTTCACCTTGCTTTGTCAAAACAGCGTGCCTGTTAGTGCGCGTGAGCGTGCCCCACTGGTTAGCTCACTGATAACTGCGTCCCGACTGACGACCGTATCGTAGAAGCGTAGCGCCCACCCTCCGGTAAACACGGTTAGCTCGGTCAGCACCTTTGCCGTGGTGTTAGCTGCGAGCCGCCGGCTCGACTGTCGCCATGTTGAAATCTTTGTGGAGGTAATATGCTCTGAACATTGCGTTCAGCACCTTTACATGTCATGTAGTTACAATACATTAGCGCCTGGATACACAGTGTGTAACCACAGCAGTGCAACATGATCACATAAAACACTACACACCTGTCCATGGGAGAATCACATTGACACTGTGGGAGCAGAGGCCAGTTTCATTACACAATATTTAACTTTATGTCATGACATGTAATGTGGAGAAGAAACTAAAGGTTTCAGAGGAGCAATGGAAAACCAGCTCAGCAGAGGAACTATCTGAAGAAAGAAGGCTTCATGTGCACATGGTTTTATTGCATGATAACAAGAACAGGCCAGCAGACTCCTTCATTCATGTACAGGAGCAAATATACACACTTGGAATGCAGCGCCAATGAAATGCAACATGACATACGCTCAAATCAATTTCACAAGAAGTGTACAAAACACAGTTTTAGAAATAAAATCATGATTAAGGAAAAAACTCAGTCTTCAAAAAGCTAATCTAAACAGTGTAGGTGTGCATATGTTGACCAGTTTAAGAGTCCAAAGGGAAAAGCTCTAAATCCTGATAGAATGTTAGCAAGAAATAAGGCTGGAAAATGAAATCAAATGCCACAAAAACTCGTTTTATCTGGTCCTAAAAGACGCAAAAATATTAAGATGTGGTCTTTAGTTTAAAGCTGCAAACATGCTCTCACTTCATCATCACGCTGATCACAGGTCTGTACATTTGTCCGCTATAGAGTGCTGCAGGGCTGACGTATTTTTGTAGGTCAAGAGGAAGTTAGCATCACACAGGAAAGGTCAGAGGCTCATTAAAGTTAGTGGGATTGATCCTCTGAAGACCGTGAACGTCAGTACAGAATCTCACAGCAGTCCGTGCTGTAGAGGCACAGATACTTCAGTCTGGAGCCAAGTGGACACACGAGCCGGGCTCACCTCTGTTTGGTCCAGCGGTACAGAAGCAGCTTCCATCAGTCAATGACTTGTGAAAGTGTGATGGACTAAAGCCTGGCAGACACTGAAGCATCGCCCTCACTCAGATCAGCTGTTGCTGAACGTGCAGGTTGAGGTCAGGACATGCAATTAAATGCTTCATATAGGATCTGGCTGAGAAAAGATCTGTTAGAAATTGCAGTGAGCTTGTTTGAATATTATTTTATATATTATAGTCTGGAAGGAGACTGCTGGGATATAAAAGTGACAGATCTGCATCTCCCACTTTCCATAGAATGATACGGTTACCCTGTCCTCTGTTTTCACCATCGCTGTTGAGGGTGTGGCCATTTGTAAACAAACTTTATTGGAACCATCAACGTAACAACTGACTAAGCATTGAGAAACATGGAGAGCTAGTAGATGCTGAAGCTGGAGCACTGCTTGCTTCTGAAAACATAAAAACACTGGTTACCTTGATGGCAACGTAAGAAAAGTCAAAAAACAATCAGTTTAAAACCTGAAAGTGTTTTCAAAGAAGACGTCTCACAAGTGAGCCGTGAACGCATGGCATGAATGACTGCAATGTTAACTAGGCCCTGTTCATCACAGCTGTATCTCTACGTACAGATGTGACTGCACCAAGACGCATCACATCTGAATGCTCAGACCACATCTGGAGGTGGTCTGACCACATCTGGAGGTGACCACATGAGAGTTCAACAGGAAGCAGATGGAATGACCGAAGTAGCTTGGTCTGTTAGTAACACCACCCGACTAATTCAGATGTGCTCATGTTAAACAAGCGCTCCCATATCGTACCTCTCATTTAACACTGCAAAGGAATTCTACAGAGTTAGAACTTAGTTTACATGAATATATTCATAGAAGGATTTTAAAAATCTACTCTAATCTCATTAAATTAGTTGCATAAAAAAATCTAAAACAACAAAAGTAGCATCACATTCACTGCTCCCTTCCTTAATTAGTAAGAACTCAACACCGTCACTCAGACTTCACAGCTTTCAATGTGTGGTATAGACTGTAATAACCCGATGCACATGGCAGGCCTTCCACCCACATACTGGACCAGGTGTTAGCGTTACAACCCCCAAAAGCTGGTTTACTGTTTGCCAGTTACCTCCTCTGCTAAAGTGTGCACTTGTTCTCTTTGCTCTTGTATAGACTTGAATTATTGGGTTTAACTGGGGCTAAGTGTTAAATGGTGCTGAGACGGGCAGAAGTACAGTGGCTACTTGAATTCTCAGGATGATCCATGGCGACACCAGTCCGGTTCTGATTCACGAGTGAACCAACAGAGAGAAGAGGGGGTGGGGGTGGGGTGGGGGAGCTGACCTGGACCCACAGCATCCATCCAGCAGTGAAAGCCGAGTGGTGGAAAGCATCTTATTTGTCCTTCTTGGATTCAGACTCCAGAGCCTCAGCGTGGGCTCCTTGCTGCTCGGACTCATCCTCCTCGGGGACCGGGGGGAACTGGGATTGGCTGACCTTGTCTCCTTTGGTCTTGTTGAGCTTCTTGGACTTCTGGTAGAGTTCATTCAGGTTGAACTCTCTGAGGATGTTCTCCTGGTGGAGAGAGACAGAGACTGTCATTGACATGACTTTACATCTAAACTGTCACATTCAAATAAACTATGTATTAATAAATACTAAGTATTTGGCACAGAGTACAGGAACCCTCAATGATGCTACTGCTTTGTGCACTACTATGTCGTGTTCACTAGAGGCCCCAGCAGGTAGTGTGTTCACTGAATGATGGAGACTACAAGTCATGGAGGCACAAGGTGGTGTGACTCACACCAACAAGTCAGCTCATATGTTCTTATAGAGCGCTCTTAGAACCAGGTGAACAAAATAGTCTGTTACAGGTCAACAGTGTCATGTGACTCGTTGAGCAAGGCAGCCTACACACGTGGAAGAACAAACCAGGAATACATGACTTTTAACTCCATCCATTACAAACAATGGTTTAATGTGCAGCCTGCTTAATATAAAGGAAAGGGTCACAGGTTTCCCACTCTATCTTAATACAATAACTGCACATTTGCTTGTTAACAGCAGTATTCCCTTCACAGTGTGAAAGAACGATGCAGGGACGTGTTCAAAAGGCAGATGTCTCGCGGCAGCGATTTCTTGCAGCGATGTCCAGTAGTCTCCAGTGAGAGCAACAGCTGGTGTACGTTGTAACGCCGTCGCTTTTGTAGTCCTCTCCTTTAATACAACTCGTGTATTCTTCTTGTGACGGTGTGTCTTGAGGCTCATACGTGCCGTCATTCGTTGCGATCCTAAAGGTGCGTTCACACCAAACGCGACGCAAACGCACCGTGAGAACGTTCCTCAGACCGACATCTTCCACAACACTAACCGGCTGCAGTGTGTCTCCACTTCTCTGTAGCATCTGTTAGCTTGTCTTGCTTTTGTTTAGCTATTCTTCTCCCACACGCTGCATCAACGTAGTCTGAAGACTTCCTCCACCACTGCCAGTGAGCAACGCACTTTCAAAATAATAATTTAAAAAATGCGTTAAAATAATAAAATAATTATCGCGCGTTAATGAATTAATGCGTTATTATCGCATTAACTTGCCCAGCACTAATATATATATATATATATATATATATATATATATATATATATATCTCCTTAATATACACAATGTGTTGAAAGCTTTCAAATATACCATAACCGATATAAACACCAACTGTTTCATTTTGACATGGTTTCATCAACTAGCTGTGGATCACTTTCAAAGAATAATTCTACTCGTTGAATAAAAACAGACGTGTTTTCCTCTCCGTTTGAAAAAAAGACGACCTTTAACAACTCCAACAATAGTAAAACAATAGTAGTTAGTTATTTCTTTATACATATTTGTTACCTATTTATTTCCACGGTGCTATGGTTGTCGTTTCTAGGCATGCTCATTACACAAAGCAACAATGTGTAAATTGAGGGAACGATGTCATTGCTCGCTGTTTTACACGGATACACAACAGCCAGCGGACCTCTGCACCTTAGAAGGAGTTTTCAGACATGTAACAGATTCTGGAGCTTTAAAGGAGTTAAACACAATGTTTCAGCTCCTTGAGGAGAAGTAGTGTAAACTGCAGCACAACAGCACGGTCTGAAGGAGTAAAGTGAGGTTTGCCGTTTATACACACACAACTTGTTGTTGCTGCACAAGGCCTGTATTTTGTGAAGTGTACCGTCCAGTCTGACCTCAGTGAAGCTCCAGGATACGGCTCTACCCTTCTTGTCCACCTGGGGGCGCCGCATCACCTCCTTCCCTCCCTGAAACAACACCAAGGACGGAAGCTGCTTGGACAGCGGAGACGCAGACACTCTGTACCTACAGAGCACAATGAGACCCACACGAGACAACATGGTCACGTCTAGTCATGGCCGCCAATCTAGGACACAAACCTCTTGAAGACAAAAGAGAAACAAAATGTCTTACTTTTTGGAGACCTCTCCATAACGTCCGATGTCCACTTTACCAAACTTGAGACCAGCACAGTTATACCTGAAACACGAGAACCAGCAAGTAGCTGAAGTTAGTCTCGTCAGTGTCGCAGAGTGTCCCTCTACTGTTGCTGAGTGGGAGGAGTCTTACTTGAGAGAGAGATCAGCGTAGACAGAAGCGAAGGACTGGCACTCTGGAGACCAGTTGGCGAAAAATTCAACAATCCACGTCACCCGACTGTCTCTGTCCAGCTCATCCTGGACACACAATGATCAAAGAGAAAGTGTACACGTCTCTGTTCTTGGTAATGGACAAAGTGGTACAACACAGTCTACCGTCTCTACTCACATCAATGGTTTTGTCGCTGAAGTATTTGATGTACTCTGGTCCCATGTACAGAGGAGGCTTACAGGTCATCAGAAACACTGGAACACACAAAGGACCAACAGAAGAGACCATCTGTAGAATTACTGCTGACGATGAGTTCATTAACTGATCTGAACTGGAAATATTTGGATAGTACAACATCCACAAATGTGTTATGTATAACATGTATATATAACATGGCTGCTTAAATAGCTAAATGTACACGTCTTATATATGTTGTGCTTTGAGTATCTCCAAAGGAATACTTGGCTTTTCACCGTGATATCAACTACTAAAGCGTGGGTGCTGTTCTTCACATTGGGCCTGGCTCATCTGTATTAAAGGTACGGAGGCAGAACGCACTCCTGTGACAACTATTGGCACTGGCAGCATGTGGCTACTACTGACACCTACACATAAGCAGAGGAAGAGTGAAGATATTTTCAGACTTGTATTGGACATTTTATGGGTTTTAGTTTTAAAACGTTTTTACACATATATATATATATATATATATATATATATATATATATATATATATATATATATATATATATATATGTGTATATATATATATATAGCTTAATATAGTTTGCGAAAACAAACATTCAAACAGGAGGATGCGGCAGATGAATCCACATGTGGTGCTCTAGTGAGTATTTGTGGCAGCAGGACGGTGTGTGTGTGGGACTAAGTCAACATTAACCATAGTGTGTGTGATGGTGATGAACCCAGTGCAACAGTGAGACTCACGGAGCTCAGTGGAAGAGGATACGTCAGGCTTTGATACACACAATATCTGTTAGTATACCTGATTTTGGTATTTTATCCGAGTTTGTTTACAACAAATGTACAATGTCACCGGACAAACCACATCTGACAAATCAGACCCTGGTTTTTGGCAGAGAGTGTGTGTGTGTGTGTGTGTGTGTGTGTGTGTGTGTGTGTGTGTGTGTGTGTGTGTGTGTGTGTGTGTGTGTGTGTGTGTGTGTGTGTGTGTGTGTGTGTGTGTGTGTGTGTGTGTGTGTGTGTTGGACTGACCTATGCAGAGTGTCAGGTAGAGCAGTCCCAACCTGATGTCCAGTCTGAAGAACAACATGACGTTGGCCACTTTGCTGAACAGGATGATGTTGCCCACATGCTGCTCCACCGTGACTGATGTGAACAGATAGAGAGACACTTGCTTTGCCATGCTTTTCTCCAACAGCCATACAATGAGCAGGGGATAATGATGCAACATCCTGAGCAGTCCTGTTTCTAAGATTCCACCGGTAAGAGATTGAATGCGTTTCTTCTAGAATCTCATCGTGGTCACGGTGAGGGACATGGATCATTACGCTTCCTGTAACTGATTTGTGTCATAATGCATCATGACATCTCACCATGTTGCTGCTCAGGAGACATGAATTCAGAAGACGATAGAAAAGAAGAACTTTACTCACTCGCTCGTCTGTTCTTCATCATGACGATGGCACTGAGGAACATGAGGATCTCCACCTCCCTCTGAGAACACAAACACACGTCTTAACCATGTCCAGCCACATATTGAGAGAAGTCATTTTGGGCACCATGATGTCAGACTACCTCGTCATTTTACATTTTGTGACAGCATCATTGTGTAATGTGTCAGTTAGTGGACAGGGAGAATGGAGGAAATGTCGACCAACTGCTGTATACGGGGATGGACACAATATCTTCTTGCTGATTTATTAGTTATATTACTACAGAAAAGTGCAGCATATGTATCTTTAAACATGGGTTGTGTGCTTTGAAAAAAGAAAAGGCACTAAATACAAACTACTTAGTGCATTAAAGTACACTGAACAGTGCATGGATGCAGGTGTTTGCATACAGCAGCATGTGGCCGCGGTAGAGAGGACTCTTTCTCCACACTGTGTTACTGTCATTCACATGCTCTCTGGTGAGGCGGCAACGTTACACCAAACCTAAATACATCAATGTAGCTTAGAGTTTGAAGACATTCGGCCTGTTGATATAGATCCATGTCCTGGAGCCTGATAGAAATGACCTTTAACAGTTTAGTAAGGATCCTCTGTGAAATTCGGCAAAGAATCAATACACGGTTTGGCTTTTGAAAACCTGGATTCTTTTATCTCCTGCATTGATATTTATATTACTGTTTCTTATCAACGTTAGAGAACGTCAATAAATCCGCTAACATTAGCTAACTGTAGATTCATTCTGTATTAAGATAAACACTGACTTACAGTCCATGTGTACCGTATACAATATAAATACTTCAGCTTATTCTAGTGAGCTATAAATTAAGCTTTGTTTCTCGAGTTTCTCTGCCAAAAAGCAAAACGTTATGAATTTCCAGTTTTTGGACCGAGGCTTGGCCCGTCATTCTCTGCCTATAGCTAAGAACCGCTAATGTCGCAGCTATCGCTAGCCTTTGCTGTCAGCTGTGCCAACTGGCTAGCTAGCTATTTGATACCAATTCTAGAAAAGCCATTTGTTCATTTCCAGCATTTTCTACAGACCCAGTCGAAGTCGCATGAGTTGCCATCCTCTCGCTGTGTAGCCAGATGGTCGCAGATGCCAGGCGTCTTGCGGACAGCTAGAAAGGCTACTGACATGAAGAGAGAGGCTATATAGTAGGGCTTCAGCAACCACTTATACACCTGCGGAAGGTGGTACAGGAAAGCGATTAACGGCGTCAGCAGAGCCATGTTCTATTCAACTGTCGCACTACAATTAAAACTGGTAATGAACCCCGAAAAGACCGAGGCAGCCAGTGATGAAGCAGTTAGCTCAATATGAATGGCTCGACGCTAGCTAGCTTGGCGTTAAATTGTGAAAGTAGGCAGAAATACAACTTCCGGTTTAGATGTTTAAAAAATAAAAATAATTATAATCATATAATACTAAACTATATGCCAAGAACTGTGCGACCTTTACATTCATTTTATTGTATTGTTATGTGTATTTTAAGAACACATGAAATTATTATTTGTATTAAATACATTTTTTTCATTCTTTGCACCCACGGGCAAGTTTTCTCGACCACTTTTACTATGAAGATGGAAGACCTAACTTCCTGTATAACTGGTCTACTCTTGGTGGCTTGTTTTGGCTTTGCAGTTTGCAGTCGGCAAGATTGTACTGAAATGCTGATTTAAAGGGGCGGAAAGAGGCGCAGACTGCGGAGGTCAATCAGGACGAATGTGTTATAGCTGGCGCTGATTGGTCAGGGCAGACAACAGGTCACTGCTGATAGGTTCATGTTGAATCTTTTATGGGTGCCTATACGATGACATTTACATTTTTGGCATACCTTATTATGACTTTTTCATGGCATTTTTGTGCAACATTATACTATTACTTTTTTATGGCCTACAATGACCTTTTATTTATTTATGAATGACATTTGTATTGCATACTATACTATAACTTGTTTTATGAATTATTTTTGATATATACTATGATATTTTTACAACATTATTATGACATAGTTTATCATGAGTTCTACCATGGCATTTGTGAATCCTCGATTCTAATTGGCTGTAGGGTGTCCATTAATTCCTGCTAATGGACATCTACATAGTTCCTGTTAAACTGTTCACCATTCTAAATAAATGTGCTGGCTACATTACATGAAAACATTTTTGAATATCTTATTTACAACAATGATCTGTCATCCTCTGAACACCACAGGGTGGCGACTCTAACACACAAATTGCAATAAGTAGTTGCACTGCCCCTCTGAACTCATTGACACATAATATAATAAACAAATTACATTCACTGTTTGTCAACGGAATGCAATATTATTGACTTGGGTTCTTGCTAACTTTCTGGCTCATAGCTTAGCTGAAGGATTCTATGAGCTGAGCTAACTAGAAATATGTCGTGTTGCTAAGTCCTATCTAAGGTCGATCTTATTCACTGGAGCAGTGAACAACGTTTCCATTGCATAAGAACCTTATGGGATGGTAATAAGGTTATAGGAAAATATAGTCAATTAGGTTGTGGAAAAACTTTAGACTTTGTTTGCAAAATACATGAAAATACAAATGAATGGTCTTAATTTATTTTCTTTGGCAAGTGACCATGGTTCTAAGAGGGATAATGTATTTTGAGGTGATCATTATAAAGAATGAATGGACTCCATATGCCTCCACGTTGTCCATTAATAAGGGTCACACAACTTACTTGTTCATGAAATAGAATACTATGACTTTTTTATGGCATATTATGGCACTTCTTCTTGACCTCAGGGGAAAACATTGTGAGATCAAGGAAGGAGTGAAGGAGAACTCATAAGGATGAAGGAAAAGACAATCTTGGTGCTCTGAGAATCTGACTGCACTTTCACTAAAGCTGTGTTGTTATTGTTAGATTTTGATTTTCAATCATTTATTATTGGTCTCACTAGTTTCTTTTTGGAACTGATGCTCGGTTATTGCATTATACCGTTTGCTGCTGTAACTGCCGTGGACTTACATTATCTTTAAACCTGTGATCAAATATGACTTCATTACCAAGGCTGGAATACAGGCTACAGGTTACTGTGTTCACAACGTACATCTACACAGGCTTATGTCATCATGAGCAGCATTATGACATAATGCGATAAAAACGCTCCTCGAGATGAAACCAAGCCATGACGTCATCCTCGCTGGATAAAACGACCAGCGCTGACATAACTTTACCCACGATTATTCATGATATGTCATTGTTAATGCTGGATTTTCAACGTTATATCAAACATATGACACATATGTTCATGTGCTAAAATGACATACAAACATGCATGTATCTGATGGTGCAGTAGCATCGCTCCAGCGGTTAGTAGGAAAGCTTGGCTCCATGCGGGCCCAACGGATTTTGCGGTGGTGGGCAGAATGCGAAGCTATGGTCTCGTGCACGTGCGCGTTCAGAGTTCCCTCATCACTTCCTCCAGCGTGAACAGAAAATCGTGTCAGGAGCACCGTAGGAGGAGGAAGAGGAAGTTTAATTTGAATGACTGTATTTTGAAATTATTCTCTAAAATTATCTTTTATTGTTATTATTACCAGTGTAGTGCATATACTTTATCATTAATGTGTTATTGTTATCATTATGATTTGAAACATATAGTTGTTGCCAAATGTATTTATTTATTTTAATCAAAATGTGCGTCATCGCCAGTGCGCCACTTCCGGCTCAGTGGCTGGTCTGGGATTGTTTTCTTGTTGTAAATCTCTGGTCTTCCAAGACTGAAATTGGACAGAAGTAACCGATTCCAGATCACCTGTCAGGTCTTGGCTCTGGCTTCACATTTGCTCCAATCAGAGCATGTTTGCCAGGTGCCAAACTCGACAGAGTTAGAGAACAACATGCAAGAAGTTCAACTTTGTCTTCAACACAAGAGTCTTGAAGGGATGAAAGGTCCAACGAAAACGATCCTCCGGATAACCCTACGGAAGAACATTATGACATTAAGACAAACCACTGAATAAGGTTTATTTCACAGCATGACATCATCTTCATGCAGTCCCTCGTGCCTGACTCGTGCAATTTTCATTCCTTTATAAATGATGGAAAAAGGTCTGCTTGGTCATAGCATAGTAAAAATCCATATTATACTATATTATATTATTAGCCTATATAATTCTATTTTTAATTGGATTTCTCAGTCATCTGTTCTAATTTAAAACGTGCATTCACCTTAGACTAAAAAGTGCTCTGATGTTTTGAATGTTAGAAAAAAAAAAGTGTTGATTGCACTTAGTAGTAAACTCCTCATATGCAGCCTATTGCAATGTGTCCATAATTGTATTAGACATTTTAAAAAATCGTTGGATTTTTTGTATGTGTTTATAAATTGATGATTAAAATATAGGTTTTAAGTATACGTCTATACGTGCATACTGTCGCCTGTAAATCGACTGCTCATATTGAGAGGCCTTTATTGTGAAATTACAGGAAGTTCTGTGTATCACTCTCGCTAGCTTGACTCCGCGCTGTCTCATTATGGTCGTCCCAACAAGCGGCTCGTGAAGCAGGAATCCAGACAGGATTATAAACAGCAGACACCGCGGAGCTGCCGAGCGATATTTCTGTTTTTACTTCTTCTCGGACCGCACCGACATTTCCATCCAGACAGACGTGAGTATAGAAGGAAGCCGTCGACTGTGACTCCGCAGCCCGCTTGTCATTGACAGCTCCCGTTATTAACGGTAGCCAGGGTTTATTGACCAGGAGAAATATGGGATTTCAAAATATATAATCTCCTGTTTACTTAGCCGTGGCCAAATTATACGATGATTGACTATGCGCAGTTGTTAAAAAAAAAAAATGAATAAAATGTTTTTAAAAACATGGTTGAAAGAGGCCTGTAATTATTTCTAAGCCTAACAGCGGTGCGGCTCGATGTTATCCAGGAGGTGATGGCTTATCGCCCTGCTAGCGGTGCTTCTCTCCGACTATCAGCCTCATGGCTACCGTTTACCCACATAAACACATCCAGCACATCGGCCCGGGACCTCTCAATCATTAAATGCGACAGAAATCAGCGCATACTAATGTCTCCTAATGTACCACAGTGGTGTTAACACCGAGCATTCCGTCATTCCGCTAACATGAGTGAAGTAATCACGTTATAGCAGCAGTGAACCTGTGACATATTGTATATTGTGTCCTATAATATCTCTACATTAATCCTTAATACTTCCACAGGGACCTTTACATGGCAGCCGGCTGCTCCGCCCTCCTACCCTCTCCCGGTACCGTGCAGCTGCAGCGACCGTCATCTCAGCCTCAAAACTAACGGGATGACGGAGGGAACCAGCCTCCTCACGTACCGGTACGGCGAGGCGACGTTCATGGGCTGCAGGAATTTCTATAAGCGCTGTGGCAGCGGCTTTGAGATTTGAAGTGACTTTCATTAGTGGGACTTTTCCATCTTTCCTGGGACGTCAGCGGACAGGGTGACCCACAGAGAAGCCCTGGAGCTGGTGGGAAGTTGGAGCTTGCTCAGAGGAACTTTGGGACCATGGCTGAACGAACCTGGAGGGAATGGTAGACTATCCTTCACCTCCAATGAGTTGAATGAGACGACGCTGAACCAAGGAGAAATGTGGCCCACTCCAGTAGAAGTACAGATACTAGTCTCTCTCTATTAGTGTAATAAGGCATCATCAGATGTAAAGCAGCTATATCATCAGGTCATCCATATAAAGTTATTCTGACATCATGATGGTGGGCGCCTCCATCACCTCGTGTCTCAGGACTACAGCGGTATAACACCCTGTGGGAAAGAACGGAGCTACTGGAGCGCGGTGGTCCACCAGCACCATGGACTACCACGCCGAGTGCTGCTTCTGCGACCCCGAGGAGGGTCACGGCGGCCCGGACGAGCCGCCCCTCCACAGTATCCACGCGCCCAACCGGATCCGCCCGTCCTCCTACCGAGCCCTGAGGAGCGCTGTGTCCAGTCTGGCCCGCATCGACGACTTCTTCTGTGAGAACATAGGTTCAGGCTTCTTCTCTGAGGTCTTCAAGGTATGTGACCTGTCTACTGGTTACACTCAGTGGGTGAAATAAACTGATAATAAATCAAATGTCAAACGATCAAGGTTGGGTCAACATAGAAGGATCCACTTTCTATAGTTGACTATGTAGAATATATGTTGTGTTCACTTTAACCGCAACATCCCGGTCACCTCCCGGTTCACCTGTCCATTTACCAAATATCAACCAATTGACACTCAGTGTGAACCTCTCACTTGTGGAGCCCCTGGGGGCCTGGGGCTCGGGGTCCGGTTTGCATGGTTGGAAACTAAGCCTTGTCTGAGGTCGTCTTCAAATTGTTTGTCTGACCAACAAGATGCTACGATATTGACAATATTACGCAGATCGGACATTGGCCATGATAGAAGAGATCCATATTAGTCACAGTTCATCTGCCAGTGTCATGGCAACATTCAGCCACAGTGGGCGGCTTGCCATAGTTCTTAGTGCCTCAGCAATCCTTGGCCTGATGTTGCCCATTATAGCAAAAATCATATCCAAAATATCACATCAAAATTACGGATGTCAACAGAACATTTTTACATTTTATATATAACGTGTTTGTATGTTAATAAACGTGTTAACCAATGGAGACAGGACGCACATCACACGTACAAAACAGTGACACCTGGCTCAGTGTTTGTCACGATGCAATACAACATCATACAAGTGAACATTCCAGCCAGATTACTTTGTGATGTGATTGAATGATTTCATTTACATGACCCAACCCAAAAATTCCAATATGTTTAACGGGACAATATACTGACCAGCCTTGAAAAGCCGACACGTAATGTCCCTGAAGATATCCAACAAAGGGATGTAAAGACATGCATGCACACAGATTTACCTTCATACATACACATCTACATCATGCACTGCTTGTATGCCTGATTCAGCTCATGAAGGAAATATGATATAAAGTCTAAAATCCACACGACCTGATGTTCTGGCTCTCCTTTGGAAATATATGATAGAAAATATACAATTGATATCATAATAAGCATAATGAGTTAACAGAGCAGCAGAAGCTTTGGTCATACACATGCTAATGTTTATGTCATTAGATGTGTTACATACTGGACTGATGTTTGTCATACATGAAGATAGATACATGTGTGTGTGTGTGTGTGTGTGTGTGTGTGTGTGTGTTCATTGGTGTGTGTGAGACAGTGTGTGTGTTGTCTGCTTGTGTATGTGAGGGGACATGCTCATTGGAGGAGAGGTCCTGCTGTCCAGACTAAGCAGATTACTGTCACACCGTGTGTGTGTGTGTGTATGTGTGTGTGTGGACACGAGGTAACCTTTACAGACGTGATGTAGATGATCACCTCCTGCCCACCAAATCAAGAGTCCACTCAGCACCCACACATAGCAGTCACAACCACCTACAGTAGAGTTAGCGGAGGTAGTTGTTGGAGTATTTGCTCAGGGTGAGGGTTTATACAAAGTGGATTCCTGTTCACATTCCTCTGCTCTTATCTGAAACAGCCAAAGAGCTTTACACACACACACACACACACACACCTACTGACATCAGAAACAGGGTGAGTGGAACATATTTGATTAAACTCCGTACGTAGTTATTCAGTACCTCATATGATTTAAATGGCATGACTTCTTCAAGTAAGATCCAGGGTTTAATGCTTGAGTCAGTGCTCTGTTTCATGGCTTTTCTTTTTCTTTGTAGACTTGTCCACAAACTGCAAACTAAGCCAGCTACTCCAAGAACACTAACAATATAATCTTTATTCTGTTTATTAGGGCCTGAGCACCGACAACGTCGGGTCCGCGAGGTCCCTATTGTATCTGTAGGAATTATTATTATACCCTATGATGAAAAACTGTTTAAGGGTATGTGACATGTCCCCAACCTCCCCATATTTGGCGAGCATATCAGGACTGCGGGAAATTTTGATATTTTATGGGTCCAATGCTCGAGCATACAAAATTACTCGCTAGCGCCACCTAGATAATGGAAAGGCAAGCCCCGACAGCCCGTATGTCCAAATTACTTGACATGAGCAACTGAATGAGAAAAAATCCTCTTGGGACCCTAAGCTCCGCCTACCAAAATGTTCCACCATTTTGAATTTTGTAAAAGAAAAAAAATAAATCACTTCTCCTAGACCCTGGGTCTGATTGGTACCAAATTTGCTGTGAATCATTATTGGATATATATCATCAAAAGTTATGAAAAGTTTCTTGATATCTTATTGCATTAAGAATATATGGACCAATGAATTTGGTTGGCGTTGGCCTTCTACAGCAATATATATAACTTCAAAACCATGTGGCTTATCATCACGAAATCTGTAGCATATGTTCACATTGTGTCCTATAACATACCCTCAAATTTTTATTCCATACAACCACTAGGGGCCGATGCAATAATACTCTCATTTCTTTGCATTTTTCGGCATTTTTCATTGTTTTCAGGCATTGTACTTTAACGAACTCCTCCCACAGAATTTATACAATCAACTTCAAATTTGGTCAAGATGATCTAAAGACATTCATGATGAAAAGTTACTGAAATGGTGTACTGACATTGAACGACCTTCGTTTTATGTGGCGCCCATGTCAGGCACATTTCGTGCCGTTCGCCATGAAAGAGGAAGTTGTTGTAACTACAAGGTACTTTATTCAATCTGCCCCAAATGTGTTATGCATGATGCTGGTCCAGGCCTGAGCACATTTCCATGCCAACATTTTCACAAAGTCATAGCGCCACCTACTGGCAAAAGGAAATGACAAGTTTGATACTTTGATATATTCCGACGGGGAAGTTTCCCAGATCAGTCTAAAATTTGGTAAGGTAAGCCGCAAGACATGATGATGCTTCATCATGAATATTGTGAGTTGTCGTTAAACCCTGCTGCCGTGGCAACGCGTCATTCGCCATGAAAAATGAAGCTTCTTTTTCTGTGGCTTAGGATGCTCAACAAGCCTTGGAACTTTGCACAGGTGTCATAGGTGATGGAAATAAATATTTCATATGGCTTTTTGGCTTGACCCTTTCAAATTGCCTCGATAGAGCCCCCTACAAATATTCAAAAACCCAGCCCCAGCGCTACGTTTGACCTACATGTATGCAGTTTGGTAGGCACGTGTATCACATGAAGACTTAAAAAAAAAGTGTCTTGGGACCATGCTCTAAAGTTAACGGAAAGTTGGCCATTTTGATTTTTGTGTGAATTTTCCCATGCTTTCTAGTCGCTATACTGTAACAATCTCCTCCTAGGGACTTTGTCAGATCCACTTCAAATTTGGTCAGTATAATCTAAAGACCGTTGCAATTAAAAGTTACTAAAAGTTTTACGTTTGCTGGAATGGCGTAGCCGTGGCACGGCGGCCATTTTAAGTGCTTCGCCGTTAAACAACAAGCTGATGTAACTCCACTGGACTTGCTCAAATCTGTCCCAAACTTGCCATACTTGATAATAGTCATGGCCTTAGGATGTCTATGAGCCAATTTCCACTTAAAGTCATCGTGCCACCTACTGGCAACAGGAAGACAGCGTTATGTAACACACTGAATTGGATTTACACGATGTAGTCTATACTTGATATAGAGCAACATAATGCATGTTTGCGCGTGTTCTCTAGCGCCACATAGTGGAAACAGGAACTGGTGAAATATTTGCACTACATAATTTCCATTGTCACACAGTCCAAGCATTAGAAATACGTCTAACTTGTGGGCTCGCTGTCTGATGGTCGCAGATATTTATGGCCGCTTCTGCCGGCATCCCGCCAGTACCCCCGACGTGCGGGAGGATGCGAGGGCCCGTACATCGCTGCTTGCAGCTTTAATTCTCTTTGACATTATAGATAAGAGAGCTCCATAATGACCCAACCCTCATGTTTGATCGTTACCATTCTAGCGGTAGCATTTCACTCAAAGCGATGATATTCTCCAGTTGAGGAGTGAAACAGGGCTACTGTTCCTTTAATAAAAGCATGTAGTATGTAGAGGGAGCTTTCTGTTGGATGGGAGAGGGTTCATTCAGATCATTATAAATGTAAAAGAGAAAGGTGGTGATGTAAACAGGAGAAAGGCAGGTATCAGGCCACTGGCCAAACGACCCTTCACCTGCAGCACAAGTTTGGTAAAATGATCACTAGCTGTTCCTCCTGCCTTCTCTCATCATCTCTCATTCTGATGACTAGAAACAGAACAACACTCACACGGTGGTTGTAATGCTCCTAAGGAGTGATGATGCAGTATTATTAAACACAATAAGCACACAGATACCAAGACATAGTGTAATACATTCATTCACTAACAGATGACACCTTGAAGTTTATGTTACATCAAAAAATACCAATGCATCTATCTGGTGCACAAAATATACTTTGTCTAGTGCTTTAATAAAGCTAATTATCTGTTATTATGCAGTGCTTTTTCAAGGATGGACATTTTTCTGAAGCAACTGCCACACACAGATATCCAAAGGGGAACTTAGACTACTGAGACACACTTATTGCTGTTGGACCCATCCACAGAACCAGTTCATAAGGTCTGTTATTACTGTTCAACCCAGCCGGCTGTCTGCTGCTGGGACAGGTCTCAGTAATGGACCAGTGGATTTGTGCAGATCAGGAGGAGTGATGGGAAATCCAGAAAGCCTATTAGTGCTACGCTATTAATACACACACACACACACACACACACACACACACACACACACACACAGGTCCAGACACTGGCTGAACCTTGCAATAACCCGTCCAGTCACACACATGACCACAGGCCCAGTGTAGCTGCAGCGTCACATGGTCATGTACCGGGACACTGTGGTTCTCTGCTGTGCAGAATAAAGGTCCAACCTTTGACAGGTGAAAATGAGCCTGTTGTCTCCAGCAGGTAATCAGAAGAAATCAACAGCTGCCCTAAGATAACTCATGTTACTATTAGCCTGCTGCGCTAACATTGGCAACAAGCCATGCAAACACGACATACAGTACTAACCATCACATGACTTTATTGAACCTGGAAACATATTCAGTATTCTCACTTGTTGACTATCGTGATGACATTTTGTTATCACTTTACAAAGTGCTGTTGTCCAAACTAAAGGTTCTATTTTAATGATACACTGTCAAAAGAAACAATTGGTTTGATTTACATGTGTGGGGAGTTTTGTCTGATATAAATTCATGAATTATGTCATTTCAAATGTAAGTTTCCTTACATATTGATATTAAATTTAGACAAACGTTTGAAATGAAAACGAGATGATAGAAAGTGCTTTCCAGATGAAGCACCGCTCCTCAACCACCCTTCTCTGCTTGTTTTCCAGGTGCAGCATCGGCTCACAGGGCAGGTGATGGCACTGAAGATGAACACTCTGGCTAGCAACAAAGCTAACATGCTACGAGAAGTGCAGCTCATGAACAGACTTTGCCACCCAAACATACTCAGGTAATAGCGTATATATATATATATGTATATATAAGCCTGTTGCTAGGTGAGCTTAGATGAATTGCCATTTTTACATCTTCTTGTTTTTTAGTGTGCCACATCAACATTAAAGTTAACATTAACTTTAATTATGACACCACATCAAATTTTAAACCTCCAACAGATCTGTAATTTTATTCCATCTATAAAGGCAACGTGCACAGCAACATTATTACCCCCTCCATAATCAGCTGCCATCCTTATTGTATCATATTATACCGTCACAACCCTACTTTGGAGTTTGTGTTGTCTTATGAATTTGGTGTTGCCTCGATCATAACCTGTCTTCTCTTTACTAACTCAGATGAGCAATATCTGTGGAAACACTCATCACCTTTCATTTTCTATCTTTTTTTGCCTTGAATGAAGTCAAATTGAAGATTCTGAACCTTGGCAGAGCAGCTTCAGTCCACAATATGGCCGACATTAATAAAAAGAAAATCATATTCATTTCTGTCTCCTCAGGTTTCTTGGGGTTTGTGTGCATGAGGGTCAACTCCACGCTCTGACTGAGGTAAAACCATCTTCTTTTAATATTGTCAGAATTATGAAGCTTTTTGAAATGTGTTGAAAAGGGGTTCTTGTTTTTTTATTCTCACTTTAAGTCTCCGTCTTCCTTTTCCTTTTTATTAAATCTTATCCATTATGGATCAAATGAAATAAGTAAAACTCCACATGGCAAAATAATTTAATGTTAAAATAACTCCGATGCAGCTCCTACAGAGACGATTGGTTGTATGTGTTTGCTTTTAATGAAGGTGTAAACTACACCGGGGTTGGTGTGCAGTGGTTACCATGGTTACCACAGAGGTATAGCTAAACATACCTGCCCCCTCCAGCAGAGGTCTCTGTTTACTGTAAACTGTGCTGGAGTAAACTGGTAAAAACTGAGAAGTATAACAGCAATAAGCCCATTTAACCTGGAATAGGAGCATCTCATCATGAACCATGTAGCGCTCCAGGAATCCTGCTCATATTACAGTGACGTATATCATATGTTAGTATTCAACATTCAAAACTGTGCTTGTATCTTGCAAATGGTAATGCATGATTCTCGTGCTGGTGTCTTACTTTAACACACGTGAATGTGCTGACATGCTGCTGATTCTCTCTGTAGTATATAAATGGAGGCAACCTGGAGCAGCTGTTGGGCAGTGAGCTGTACCTGTCGTGGTGCGTCAGGATTGGTCTGTCTCTGGATATCGCCCGAGGGCTGCAGTACCTGCACAACAAGGGCGTATTCCACAGAGACCTCACCTCCAAGGTACAGCAGGCAGGAATAAGATGCATATGGATCATTGATTATGGGTGGGAATCTATCTACAGAAACTCATTTTAAAGAGAGACAATACGCTCCATTGAAGTTCTAGAGGGAACAGTGTGGTGACTGAGGCTCAGTGGTAGAGCAGGGTCGTCCTTCAATCAGAGGATCGATGGTTCCATCGTGACTGACATGTAGTGTGAAAGCGCTTTGAGTGGTCGGAAGACTATAAGTGAATTTAGCATTTATAGTTTCCTGCATCCTGCGGTGAGAGTGTCTTTCATCCTGTCGCCTGTTGACACAAATAGGGAAAAAGAGGCTGAAAGCAAATTCATGACAGGAAACAACCTGAGAAGTGTTTCCCATCTCAAAGTGTCTGCAGCTATGGCAGCGAGGAGGAGTTCTGTTCAAAGTGTCTTTTGCGTCAGTTCACACCAGTCAGTACTTTGAGGATGGCAGCACACCTCTTGAAGCCCGCCATGACTTCAGCACGGAACATCACAATTTACACCGACTAGAAGGTGCGATTGTTTGGAGGGCGAAGTGACGGTGCTTCCGTGTTGGAGAGCCTCCCCAGCGTAGCTACGGAGCAACCCATGCTGATTACAGATCTGATCAGATCACTCGGAAATAACAGTGTGTACAGTCAGTCTTCAAGGTTTGATTTGAGAAACAAATGGGATCGTCTGATCGAACCCTAAACACCTGCTTTAGCTCCACCTAGACATTTCCTCCACGTCATGTCGGGCAGGATGTAGAGAAGTAAAGGAGGAGCATTTGTTAGATGATGCTGCACGTGTAACTGGAAGTTTACAGCTTCCAACTATAGCCTGCACAGTTTGGAACAGAGGGCTCATGTTACACATGAGACATTTCAACACAACCTGGACAAACAAAACAAAAAATGTCTGCATGGCTAGACTAGAGGTCAGTGAGAAAATGTGTCTTTTCATTGATTTCACGTTCCCTGTGCAGAACTGTCTGGTTCGATGTGATAACAGCATGTTCACTGCTGTGGTGGGAGACTTCGGACTGGCAGAGAAGATCCCTGATTACAGGTCAGTGAAGGGAAATCCAGAATCTTGGTGTCTTTTCTTCTGCTGCAGTCTAATAACAAACGCTCCATGAAAGAATTGTTGTCAGAAATACAGTCTGATGTCATTCTGATGTCATTCTGATGTCATTCTTAGCTGTTAGGTTCCAGCGACCGCTGCTTTAACACATCTGTATCCATTGAGGAGCCAGTATAAACCATTATAAACCATTATAAACCATTATAAACCAGTATAAACCATTATAAACCATTATAAACCAGTATAAACCATTATAAACCATTTTAAACCAGTATAAACCATTATAAACCATTTTAAACCAGTATAAACCATTATAAACCAGTATAAACCATTATAAACCATTTTAAACCAGTATAAACCAGTATAAACCATTATAAACCATTTTAAACCAGTGTAAACCATTATAAACCAGTATAAACCATTATAAACCATTATAAACCAGTATAAACCATTATAAACCATTTTAAACCAGTGTAAACCATTATAAACCAGTATAAACCATTATAAACCATTTTAAACCAGTATAAACCAGTATAAACCATTATAAACCATTTTAAACCAGTATAAACCATTATAAACCATTTTAAACCAGTATAAACCATTATAAACCAGTATAAACCATTATAAACCATTATAAACCATTATAAACCAGTATAAACCATTATAAACCATTTTAAACCAGTGTAAACCATTATAAACCAGTATAAACCATTATAAACCATTTTAAACCAGTATAAACCAGTATAAACCATTATAAACCATTTTAAACCAGTATAAACCATTATAAACCAGTATAAACCATTATAAACCATTATAAACCAGTATAAACCATTATAAACCATTTTAAACCAGTATAAACCAGTATAAACCATTATAAACCATTTTAAACCAGTATAAACCATTATAAACTATTTTAAACCAGTATAAACCATTATAAACCATTATAAACCAATCATTATCAGAGGTTATTTATGCTGAACACATCTCAGTCTGTCTGTTGTGCATTATATGCCGATGAATGACTCCTTGTGCAGAACCAGGTCTTCATTCGACTCCGGAGATGACTACATTCTTTCATTAGTTGGTGATTCTTGGTACAGAAGTGTCGCTAATATTTAGTTCCCCGTGGGAACAGGGATGCAAAAGAATCAATGTAATATGAACCAATGCAAGAACTACTAAACTGAGCAGTACAAGCTCAACAAAGACGTGTTGCAGGGCTGTTGCTAGAATATACAAAATATTAAAGATAAAATTATAGCCCAAGCTCACAGCTAATCCCGACTAGTGTGACTTTCAATGAGCACCTTGCTTTCTCTGCAGTGATGGTGTGGGGAAGCAGCCTCTGGCCATCGTGGGCTCCCCCTACTGGATGGCCCCTGAAGTTCTGAGAGGGGAGCTGTACGATGAGAAGGTAAAGCTGCACAGCTCACACAAACACCCACTGGACTACAGAACACTATGAAAGCACAACACATTCATCCTCCTACAAATGAAAAGCTTAATTTTTAACGATACAACCACCCTTGGTCATTTCAGTAGAGTTTTACTTTGTCTGGTAGGATCAGTAGCTTGTGGTGGCTGAAGTCAGATAATGTTAGCAGACTATTGATAGATGTTACTGACTACCACACTCTCTGGTGCTACTTTTATACTATGTTATAGGAAAAACATTCCAATGGTTCTATTAGGAAATTAAACAAGAATTAAACACACAGTACCTCACCCGGAGAACCATTTCACTCTCAGTCAGGTTGCCTCTTGGTCAAGTCAAAAAGACGTGTTCAGCAAAACTTACAAAGTCTCACTTAAATGTCAATACATTCCTGAAGTTATACGTTGGTGATGGTGACCAAAAAACTGAAGTACTTCCTCCTATAAAGTCAGTCACAGAGCAGTTGAACTGGATGAAGACACTACCCTTTACTTTCTGATGTACAGGAAGAAGAAATAAAGACATTAGGCACCCAGATGTTTCGCCATTCATTACTAATGAAATAGTTCAAAGTACAATTAACATTCAAGTCGGTAAAACACTTTTAAAATCCCTTAACCTTTGTCTCAACCAAGTGTATTGTCTGGTTTAACACATCGACAGTGAGCTTGACTGAGATTTGGAGGTAACATTGGGCACTAAAAGTCAACCGGGGAGTGTTGAACCTGATATGAATTCAACTTTTCTCGTGATTTAAACATCAGAAACTTTGTATCAATTCTCCACAACCCATGAGGTTTCAGTTTACCACTGTGTGTCTATGTGTGCATGGTCAGAACTAACATGCACTCCACTCCTCTGCTCAGGTGGATGTGTTTGCGTACGGCATCATCCTGTGTGAGATCATCGCCCGCATTGAAGCCGACCCTGACTTCTTACCCAGGACAGAGGTAGGCTCCGTGCCTGTGATTTAGTCAGGTTGTGTAGTGATGTGTCGCTCCCTCACAGACAGAAACATGTTGCTACTTTTATATTTCATGGTGGGAGGAACAATATTGTCTACGTCAATGTTCCAAACTGCTTTTGAGAGCCATGGAAACTATGCAGTTTAACATGTGCAACACAGCAACAAGATGTGGAGGAATCAATGTATTACACTGAAACACTGTGTGTGTGTGTGTGTGTGTGTGTGTGTGTGTGTGTGTGTGTGTGTGTAGGACTTTGGCCTTGACGTGGAAGCATTTGAGAACATGGTTGGGGATTGTCCAGCTGCGTTCTTAAGCCTCGCTGTCACCTGCTGTAATGTAAGTGCTCACACACACTGTCTCATTGGTCATAACCTATGAGGTTGCAAAGTGTGTCAGTTCCCTCGTCTGACACCACCTTGGACAGTTGGACCTCTCTGAGCCACTGTGTCTTTGTTGACAGCATGTTACTACGTTCTCTAAATGAATGTGGTACTGATGTTAACATTCTCATTCTTTGTATGTGGATCTTTGTCCTCGTGTTGTTTTCAGATGAGTGCAGAGAGGCGTCCCTCGTTCTCTGATATTGTCTTCACATTGGAGGGCATGGAGACAGAAGAAGAGAGAGAGACGTCCATTGCAATCGGTAAAAAGCATCAAATAGATATTCTTTATGTCTTCATTAAATGTAAAAGATGTTTTTTACAGGACTGTCTGTGCGATTGCTCCCACAAGTCTTTGTGGCTTTCCCCCTGAATACTCTGATCTGTCCCCTGTCTTTGAATGGAGTTAGTCTAGTGCTAATGGAAATGGATCATAGATATAAGATAGCATAGAAGGCCAACATTTTGATGATGTCCAGCTTTTCTGTTGCCTCCTAATGTGGGTTTTGTAATCTCTGACCTGGTATCGAACGGCCTCATGCAGACCGCCTCAGCCTGTTTAGGGAAGCAGAAGTTCATCTTCGCTTAAAACACTAGCCGCTGTTGTTTCACTTCTTTCTGACCTTTCACGTCGGCCTCCCCGACAACCGGATATCAAAAGAATGTGGATGCAATAGATGGAGTATGGTTCTGTTTAAAGGGACATCACTGGAGGAGGAACCCTGGGTCGGTTGGGAACCTTGCTGGGTTCAGTAGGGCAGTTTCTGGACCCTGACCCCATCAACCCCAAACTAGATCCCAATCTGACCCTAATGTACACTAAAATCACACAACTATGTTTAAGCCATGTGATCACATGCAACACCAGGCACAATAAACCAGCATAGCATCAAACAATCTGAGCTAACCACATTAGTAAATCATATCAGAATGAACAACACCTTTTTTACCTCAGCAGGTAGCAGGTTTGTTATTCAAATGCATGTTCAATTCATTACTACTGTCAGCCTATCCCAGGGGAAGAGCTGTCTTATCTTAAGGAGATTCTGCAGACACTCAGAGATGAGCAAGCCTGGACTTTGGTTAGAATACAGTTTTATTTGTTTGTACGATAAAAATAATACTACCAGTTACAAAAATATATATGATAGAATAAGGAGTAAATAAGCCCTCTTCAGGACTTCAAAAGTATTCGGGCCAAAAACAAAGACCAAGACACTTTGTTGTCTCTCCCTATTTATACATCTCTACTTTGAGCATCTTAACCTTCAGATCCATATATGGTTAACAACTAATCATCACCAAACCATTGGGTTATACTGTTTATATTACATTTAGTTGGTAGCCCTCCTTCGAAGCTTCCTGTCTGGCCTTTATTGGTGGAACATCAGACAGGATGTCTCTCAGGTTCAACAAAGACAACCTTTTTCCCTTATCTCACCATTCAGTGGATATAGAAGCACATGGGATTACATCATAATGAATGAAAGAAAATCACATTACGGTTCTCATCATTAAATGAACACTAAGTAATATGAAAAGTAAAAGTAACTAAGTAAAGAAATCATAGTAATTTATCAAAGAGAATGAAACTTAAATTGAAGTAGTTACCCAGTTGGCCTTGGCTACAGCTTGTGTCAGAGATGGGTTTCCCCTCCGGTTCTCCCTTGGAGAGTTAGCTTGAAGGCCGAGTCACATACAGACTAGGGTTGAATCCTGGGAAATGAGATCCTGGTATTTCCTGTAAATTCTACCCCGATTCTACCTTCTTTTACCGATAAAAATACATGCTGGAACCTGCAATTTACATTTACCAAACCTTATTAGCAGTGGCACACAATTAGTACCACGCTGTCCATGATTAAAACTGCTCAGAGCATATGATGAACAAGAGGATGAAACCGCTCTGGTTTACATTCAAAGGGAATTGTTCTAGAAAATAGTACCATATCATACATCACACAATTCTTCCCCGTGTCATCTGTATTTTCTACATTTCTCTGTGACATTCTGTGAGTTGTTCACTGACATGTCTTCCTCCCTCCCTCCCTTGCTCATTTCCAGTATCGGTAGAAGTCAGCCCGTATCGGCGCCGCAGCTCTCCCTGTCACCCCCTGTCGCCACGGCAAGGCTTGGCGAGGAGCCAGTCGGACATGTTACCCCCGACAACCCTGACCCCTCCTCTCCTCGGGACTCCCCCGCGGGTCAACCCCTTCTCTCTCAGACAGGACCTGAATGGGGGGCGTTGTAAACTTTTAGACACACCTAGCAAGTCCGTCATCTCCCTGACCTTTACCCTCCCGGCTCTTCGCGACCCGTGTTCCTCCCCCCAGCTTCTCAGAGGGATGCCGGGGACGGGAGCTCTGCCGAGGAGATGCCAGTCGCTCCCCTGTACTCCAGAGCTCAGCCGGACTGTAGCCTTGCCACGAGACACTGAGGGGAAGGAGGAGGAAAAAGAGGAGGACGTCAGAGCGGCGCTTAGAAGAGGAACAGTGGAGGATGTGGAGGACGATATGAGGAAGGAGACAGGGGTTTCAGAGAAGACAGGTGAAAGGTTGCAGGTCGAGCAAATGGAGATAACTGAGAAGAGAGAGTTGTTAACGGAGGAGGATGAGATGGGAGAGGCTTCAGGGCTTCCTGTGGAGCTGGAGATGGTGTCTCTGGAGCGACTAGAGGAGGTGGAGGAAGAGGAGGGTGTATGTCTAACAGAACCCATGGACTGTACCAAGTCTCCAGAGCCAGCAGATGGAGTCATGGACTCCACACCTAGAAGACCCCTGCTCACCTCCACTTGTTCCTCCTCTTTACAGACCAATGGCTGGCGACTTCCCATCTCCAACGGACCGCCCTCCTTGCCTGCTCTGCCACAACTGGACAACAACAACGGCTCGGCCCTTGTAATTGGCCAGCAGGTGCAGTGGGGGCGGGGAGGGCGTGCTAATGGTTACAGCGAAGCCCAGGTCCAGTCCTGTGACCCTAGTGGCCACTCTGAGCAGGATGAGGTCATTTCCTGTCCAGGCTGCTGTCTGGTAGGTCTGAGCTTTCCCTCTGTGTGCCTTCGTGGTTCAGCTGCTGTGCCTGCCACCCGCCGAAGGGCTTCGTTACCACGGCAGCGACCCTACCGTAACCTCAATGGTACCATAACTGGTGGCAGCGCTTCCTCGTCAACAACAGCAACCAAAGCTCTACTGTGTCGCAGCACAAATGGACTAGTAGTAAGTGGGCCCGCGGTGCCACGTGAACCCGGCCGGTCCCTGCCTGAGGCCCAGACATAGTGCCAGAGTGCAACGCGTCATATTGTGAAAACCACGCCCACCGGAGGAAAACAAAAGAGGACTGAAAGGCTAACAAAATGCCAGTAGCTAGCTTTAAGGATAGATTTCAGCATATCAGAGGATTATTTTATCACTTTATGTTTACCAGGGGTGTAGCTGATAACTAAAATGGTGATGGACAAGTTAGCTATTAGCGAGCTAATGTTAACATAAAACAGCTGAGCTTTCTGATGTATCCACATTCCACAATAACATAAGTCCCAAACTGTCAAAATACACAATACAATGATCGATGGAGAGCCATCAATTGTTTTCTCCTCCGGTGGGGGTGGGACTTAATTGTGTTGTGTCTCTTTAAGCCTGCTGAAGGGGGATTTGGTTTTGAACTTGTGACACGCACCAGTACTATGTGTTAGCGTTGTTGCTGTGCTAACACTGAGAACCCAATACTGACCCCAGCATCTGAGATGTGTTGTTAACTCTGTGCAGTCACAGCAAACAGTAACATTGGTGATTAGAGGGCCACCTGGTGGGCTGGAGGAATAAACACAACAGAACGTGGTGGTGTGATGTAACACGTGGCTAGGTCAAGCTCAATACAGCTGTACCGGACAGAGTTCTAACAAAACGCGCTGAGCAGGGCTGTAAAGTGAACACTGAACAGTCAAGGTCAACTACACTCATCACTGCTGGTCCAAACAGTGATGCTCGCCCCATTCTCTACTGAACCAAATCTAACCGAACACAGTCTGCATTCTACCGCGCTGGCTTCACTTCTGGAGGCTCTCATGGGGAAAGAAAGTGTGCGACTCAAATAACAAGTAAACTTGCAGTTTATTACAACTTGGATCTTATTTATGTAGTTATGCCGTCATTTCTATCAGTAATAATAACAATGTACTATCCAAGCTAATCGCTGAGATCTGTGAACACGTGACATGATCAAAAAGAAGCAACCCTGAGGTTAAGCAAACTGGTTTGGACGACAGTAAAATAATGACCCACGCTGTCTGTGGACTGTGGTGGATGTTTACAATGGACACACGTCACTTTGGGTTTTTCCTCCGTGTAAAGTGGTGGTCTGACTGCTCGTGCTTGTTCCCTGTCAGATTATATTGAGACTGTGTTCCCAATTCTCAGCATTCATTTTAGTAAGTATAGATATGAATGATGGCCCAAACTACAAAATATGAAATATCCTTTAATATGTAGAATACCTTTTGTAAACGGCGGAGGGGGAAGAACATTTTGGGATTCATTGTGCCTCCCTTCATGGAGGAAGTTTAGGAGAAATCAAAAGGCCCACTACTGATGGAAACACTGCACTGGTTCTATGTGGAGAGAACAGTTAAGCACCGTGTGGCTGCAGCGCCATTAACACATGTAAAAACACTGTTTTTGATTGACTAACAGTAGCTACAGGGACAATATTTATACAATTAATAAAGATGATTTACTTCCTACATTTTTATAGCAGTTGACCTGCGTGAGCGTGTGTGTGTGTGTGTGTGTGTGTGTGAGAGAGAGAGAAAGAGAAAGAAGCCGATATCTGTTGCTTTGGGGGATTTCAATTCTTTATTTTTGCACTTCAGTTTGCAGCACTTTGCTTTTACTTAACGGTGCTTCATTTAAATTTACATTACTGGTGTTTGTAATGTGTGTGTGTGTCTGTGTGTGTGTGTGTGCGTGCTTCTGGCCCAACAAACCACATCTTTCATCCTTTGACATCCACTCCCCCTCACATGTATCTTGTGTGTTTACATGTGCATTTTGATGACACAGATGTAACTTAAAGGTGGTATGTGAAGCAGGTATGCATATTTATTGTACAGATCATTCCACACACTGTGTGTGTATGTGCTTTTGAACGAAGGGTATAGTGACAGATACTCGCAGGATACATTGTTCATCCCGTCATTTCTGATGTTAAACCAATTCTCACTTCATTTCTATGTTATGTTCTTCTATACAGCGAGGAACCTGTGGGCAATAATCTAGTAATAAACAAATATGGTTGTGCACAATCTTCTGTGCTGTTTGTATTTTATTCATCCATGCCACATATCTACCAAAAAACACAACATACACCTGAACTGTAACTCACAAGCCGGATAAATGTGTGAATAAAAGATGTTTTTGATCAGTTTCAGGTGTTAGCATGAAGAAATACTCATTGAAATACTCATATATATATATAATTTGTTTTCTTTTTCTTCTTTTCATCCAACAACACACCACCTCAATCTTTTTTGGGCCCTTTCATATGGAAAACACCACCAACAACAATAGGATTGTAATTAAGATTGAAATAATTTGTGTTACCATGACAACTTTATCAACTTTTAAAAATCTTAATAAATAACAAAGTAAATCTAGGTATATTTTGATGTGTTAGCTGGATAAAAAACGACTGAATCGCTGCAGCGTTTGAAAATGATAAAGTACAGTAATAGTTGAATTGGAAACATTCAACTATTACTATTACAACACAATTGGAGTACATGCCTTTAGACAATCAAAGCTGAACAGAAGCGGTGAGAGAATGTGTGCTCCCGCAGCCGCTTTACTCTCGTCGACCGTCTTTCCTAGCGATCATTAGCTCTGTAGCAACTGTCATTTCTACCATCACAGGAGCTGATGCCACTAAGACCTCTTTCTAAGATATGGCTTGTGTACTTTTCTACCCACATTCAAAGCCGCCAGCAGCTCTGCAGCCACGTCTGCTGTCACAAAAGCAGATACCACAAAGACCTAATTCTTCCTGTGCTGCAACTCACACATGTATAAGCCAACAATTGCCTGCAATTTAGAAGTCCTGCCCTCATAAACCTCAAGACTTCAGGAGTTAAGGCGAGCCCCACTCGGGTTCAGAGTACATTTCTGATACGTCATCCTCACAGACAACATCAAAGGTTGGTCACACTAAGCAGCTCTGAGTCGGACACAATGCTGATAACAGTATGTTCTGTTTGCTTCCATGTTTAATCCATAGGGGGAACTGCTGTGCACTATTTCCTGCAGTTTGATGCCATTTCATGTAAATGGTGGAGGGAGGTGTGGAGTTATGCAGGGGGAGCTCAAGTCTGATAAACAGCAGACTCTTTAGCTGGCATATGGAGGATTATGTCTGGCTTATTTTCATAAAAGTAACTGAATTATTTAATGAATTCAATCTTTCAGAAATGTATCACTTATGCTTTGATTTACAGGTGTTTCATTTTTAATAATTTCCTTGTAAATTCCAAGACATTTGTAGAAAGGACTATGTATTTTGATATTATGTATAGGAAAATCAAGACGTATTAATGGTAGACTTCCAAATAACTTATTCTAATTTTCTAGCGTGACCTTGAGAGCTTTGAAGTCAGTACACAGCATGACAGCTGTTCACATAACAATTGGAAATGTTATTTTTTTACATTTTTAGGTTTACAAATCCAACATAGAAAACAAGATATTTAGCAACAAACAAAGTTTAGATAGGGGATTCCTTAACATCTCAGTACAGTGGTGTTGCAATATTTTTATTTTTAGTTGCAAGATTATATGACATTTTAAATAATTCGTGCTGGTTATTAAAATGTAATTCTGCTAATGGAAAAATATATTCATCATTTATATCTTTTTGTCTCTAATATTGTCCAAAGACCCTGCTCCAAAGTCTGCCCCACCATTCTCACATGGTGATAAAACATGATTGATAATACATGTAGTGTATTCGCCCTTAGTGTAGACTGTTCCAAGGACGAAGCTGTGGTGGATGGACAACAGGTTGCTGTTACGACACCCCGGGCCTCTGACACCAGGTTTAACAAGGAGAAAACATCTAAAGATCTCTGCCAATGCATCTCTTATAGATACACTGAAGAGGAAAAGCAGACAGTGCAGAGTATTCAAGAACTCTACATGCAACAAACCATTTCAAACTCTTATCAGTATGCTCTTTGTTCGTGAAGCTTTGTTTGGATTCTTTTGGGGATCTTTACAGACAAATCTGCCCACGTGTCGATTGTCTCAACACTTAGCTTCAAATGTTTGCACCACTTCGCCATAGTTATACAGCAGTTTGACTAGTTTCAGGGAGATTCCTTCCCACCCTGAGCACGATGTCAGAGCAATATGTCCTCCGTGTGAATATGTTGAATCGACTAAACCTTAAGCACTAAAGAACCTAAAGATTTACTGTCTTGTAAGTCTCTCTTTTTCTCTTTTCCCAAATTTGAACAGTCATTTTTATTGATGCACTTTCTGGTTACTGTGGTTAATACATTTTGAAAGGCACTTTGAATTGTCTTTTTGTGTACTATGTCATATTAAAATAAACTTGCCTCACAATGTCTTGCAGCTCTGCCCAATGAATCATGTCATTCTTGTTAATCATTGTATAATTTATTACATAGGTCGATGAACAAGTTAAAGTCCAAAATATCACATGGAATTTAAGAGAACTGCTACCTTTTCCTGTAAATACTGAAGGGGAGGGGGAGCTTTGTGCTGCTTTAAAGAAGTGCTGCCATTTCTTGTAAATGCTCAGCAAGGGATGTTTAAGATAACGCAGGGACTCTCCTGAAAGTACAGCAGGGATACAGGAGTCAGATAAACAGGACAAACTGTCAGACTGAATAAACCTTCTTTGAAAGGCTGAATTCAAAGAGAAAATACAAGTCAAACAACAGTGGGAACTTGTAAAGGAAAGTTAAGTTATAGGAAACGCTGTGACAAATAATCCAGCATGTGGTCATCGAGAAACACTTTTCTCCACACAAGTTCCATATTTATCTGGGATATACTAAGTCATTATCATGTATGCATAGTTAGATTATTGTCTTTTTTCTCAATATTCATGGATGTGTTTTGCAAAGGGATCAAGGTTTAAACATTTGAAAGTACTCTTTAAAATGTTTACTACACTAAAGCTCTTGTAATAACTGAATGTGTTATGTGACAAAGCTTGTGAGATTTTTTAAGCTAATAGTAATACTATCTTGATTAATTCAACTAGAATAACTAATGTCTCTTGCTTTCTTTGTTAAGCCAAGACTACGTATATACTTCTCCAAAATGATTAAAGACTATATTGTATTTAGCATTTATTCTCATCTATTAAAAATCATTCCATAAACAAAACCTCCAAAAAAGCTTTAGTTACCCCCCTATCTATTTATGGGTGTGGTTTAGTACATACGGTTGTTCTAACAGAGCTGCAGGAGACGCACTCTGAACTGTCTGAACTTCAGCTGCAGTATCTACTCCACTCTTTAACACAAACATGGCCAGAAACCTAGGTAAGTCGGAAACTGTGTTTATGTTTTAAAGTCAATTATTGTATGTTGATATAGCAGTGCTCACTGCTGAATCTAATTTGATGAAATGTTCCTCTGTACCTCCTATAAACTAATACTGTGTTAGACTTACTGGGTAGAACTGCAAATACATTTAGTTTTTCTGACTTTAGTACCAAGAATGTAAGCAGATTTTAATTCTGGAATTCTTCTTTTCCCTTAAAATCATAATTTCTTCATCACCAGAAAATAAAAATAAAAATGTTCAATAGTTGAGTCTGATGAATGGAGCTTTTGTTTTTAAGAATCTGAGTAAAAAGTTCATTTGTTCTGTTTTTGTCATTGTATTGTTATTTGGTAGGGAGGTTGAATTGTCTCTTGGAGGGAGGTTAAGTATTAAGTGATGTGACTGACAAATGGTAAATAGACTTTTCTAGTCTTTCCGACTACTCAAAGCTTTCACAATACTTGTCATTATTCACCCATTCATACACTGATAGCTACGGAAGCAATTTTGGGGTTAAGTGTTTTGCCCAAGGACACACATCGACATGCAAACAGCAGAGCTGGGGATCGAACCGCCGATCCTGGACGACCCTGCTCTCCACTAAGCTACAGTCGCCCACAACAAACTTTTATTATTAAAATTTGTATTTTATCAGGAATTATTTTGATTTTTAAAATCGTAGGCACCCTCAAAGAAATGTGTCAGTCTGGATAGGTGGACAGGTTTCCACCTTGCAGTTCCACTTTCAGCTGGCAGAGGGGGTCGTTTAAAAGACCTGCTGCCTTTTCCTGTAAGTGGTGAACTGAACAGAATATGGAAGACACATTACATGATGGAGAGAAAGCCAGATGAGAACATGTATTTGTCTCAAATGAAAGTCTGCGACAACTGTTGTAAATTGGAACCTCCAACAAACTCCTTTATTGTCTCTGTCAAAGCAGCAGAATGGATGCTTCTGTTCTCCTATATCTGTACAAGTTGCATTGAGTACAACATGTGTACAACCTGATGTAGAGTCTTATTCAGTGTCACTCATTCTTCTACACAGGTAGCAGCAGAAAAAATGACGAGGAGCTGAGGATAGTGATGGTGGGGAAGACTGGAATTGGGAAGAGTGCCACTGGAAACACCATTCTGGGACGAAAGTGCTTTGTATCAAAGTTCAGTGCCAAGTCTATGACTGTAGACTGTTCCAAGGGCGAAGCTGTGGTGGATGGACAACAGGTTGCTGTTATCGACACCCCGGGCCTCTTTGACACCAGGTTTGACAAGGAGAAAACATCTAAAGATCTCGGCCAGTGCATCTCTTATGCTGCTCCTGGACCCCATGTGTTCCTGGTGGTCATCAAGCTGGGCAGATACACTGAAGAGGAAAAGCAGACAGTGCAGAGAATTCAAGAACTCTTTGGCCAGACTGCAGATAGATACAGCATGGTCCTCTTTACTCATGGTGACCTTCTTAAAGACGCATCTATTGAGGACTTCTTGAAGGATTGCTCAGACCTGCAGGAACTTGTGGACAGATGTGATGGCCAGTACCATGTCTTCAATAATGAGCTGGAGGGTCGCTCTCAGGTCACTGAGCTGCTCCAGAAGATCAGAAATGTAGCCCAGAAGAACGGAGGAAGCCACTACACCAACGAGATGTTCCAACAGGCAGAGAGGGCAATCGAAGAGGAACAACAACGCATCCTGAAAGAGAAAGAAGAGCAAATACACAAAGAGAAAGAGAAACTGGAGAGGAAAATACAGGAAAAATATGAAAAAGAGATGAAGAAATTGAATGACCGACTCCAGGCTGAGAGAGAGAGGGAGAGGAAAGAGAGAGAGGAGGAAATGAAGAGGGTAAAGCAGCAGATGAATGAGGAGAGAGAGAGGGAGAGGAGAGAGAGAGAAGCGGAGAGAAAGAGAGATGGAGAGGAGAAAGAAAAGGAGATGGAAAACATGATGAATGAAATGAAGGAACAGCGTGACAGAGAACTGAGAAAAGAAAGAGAAAAGTTGCAGGCAAAGTATGAAAAAGAGGCCAGAGATGTAGCCGAGAAGAGTAATTCAGTTGTTGATTTCGTAGTTAACACAATCAAAAAAGTTAGGAGCTGGCTCAGATCTTGATTTCTCAGGCAGTTAAACTGCAGAGTAACCAGAAGCTAACACATAATATATGAAACAAAAATGATTTCATCCACAGAACTATAATCTACATTTCCCTTTTTTAATTATCAGAATGAATGATGATGAAGCTAATGTTATGTATCTAAGTAGAGGTAGAGACTATTGGTAGTCAGGCTAAGTCACGCATGATTTCTTTGAATGTGGTTTTAGGAGGTATTCAGTGTGTAAGTTAACTTATCATAGTATTAAATGTACGCATATCATTAACATTTAAAACATCATATCAAAACTGAAGTAAGTCAAAGCATTCTTTTCACAAGTTATGTAAAGCTGTAAGTGTTCATATGCTAAAGTGATCCAGTAATAAACATGTGATATTAAGACCAGACCTTTTTCAAAGGTCACAAGTCTTCATCTAAACGTTGTCACGTCTATGAAAAAGTTCTTTACACACTCACATATATATTTGTGTTTTAAAGTTGCTCTGGAAATCACCTTCCCTGCGTTCTCCTTAGAGATAAGAACTGAACAAACTTATGATTTAACAAGTATAAATTAGGTCTAATTAGACTGTTCACAGGAGGGACAAGTTTAAGGAACTTCTGCATTGGCTTCACTTTTCAGAAGCGGAGGTTGCTGCCTGGTCTTGCTCTTTTAATTTTCTTTTACACAGACTTAAAGAGGCGAAGTCCTGCCCCTTCCGGTTGACCACAACGTAGTCAATGGCGAAAGTAAAATAATGAGTTGATCCCCGTTGAATTGTGCCATGAATTACAAATATGAACATGCAACATGGAAAGTAACAAAAAGCAAACACAGAAATTGATGATAATACTGATTTCATGAAAACTGAACAAATGCTGATTGTGGTTTGTGTACGTTTTAATTGATTGTTTTATCATTTAATCGAAAAAACTAAAATACAGAAATACCATGTTTATTCGTTTTATGTTTCATATAATAGGTAGACTGTATAAGGAGACACAGTGTAAACGTGTTCACCCTTTCTACCAGTAGATGGCAGTATACGTGTATTTAAACCATAGATTTAGTTCAGTGTCTTTGTTAATTATCTTCTAGGTTATTGATACAGATGTATTTAATGCTGTTTATTTGATCTGATACTTGATGTTGATGGTTAATTTGCAACCTAGTTTTATACATCATGTATTTACTTGTTATGTTTATGTCATTTTAGAATCAAACATTCAAAGATATAATGTTGGTCAAAAGCTGAGGTAATAAAAGGATTTCAGGCTAGACACAGATGCCATGCGCGTGTCCGCCGAGAAATCACACGCCCGCGCAAATGAAAGACGTGTGAGCCTTCTCTCCGTCTGGTCAACGCATTAGCCTTCATTGTGGCAGCGCTTCAGCGGGACAGATGCCGGTGCTGTGAGGGGACAGACGGCGTGTCCCCATGGTTTTATGAATAGATGAATGTATTCATGTAGAGAGGCTCCTCCAACGTCCGGCATATCGAACTCAGCGGTACGTATTGGTCATATGATTGATCTCATGTCACTGCGCCTTTGAGAGATGCTCGTGTGTCTGTGCTTTGACCGCTCGAGACACTTTCATATTTGTGTCAGTGCGTGCAGTATGGCTCATTCTAACATTATGCGACCACGCCTTAAGTGCGATGTGCTCAAACGGGTCACGTACAGCTGAGAAGGAGGGAAGCTCGTGCGTTGTGAGCAGAGGTGTAGACATGAAGGAGACGTCCTCCTCGCTTCACTGTAGCCTGTGAAGGGACTATGTTTGAGGCCCAGGCCCCTTACTTTGGTCCAGGTGAATCAGGAGTGTTCACGTCATTTCTTTTCATAGTGGTGAAAACAATCACAAATGTAAGGAGAACATATTAGTTTGTTTTCTTCTCAGTAGCTGCAGTCGGTGTAGACACTATGATCTCATGACACTGTAACTACTTTAAAGCCACACCATGAGAGAAAAACATCTGATTACAAAGAGACTTGTTCTGGCTCAGAAAAGCTATGATTTTATGTCAATACATAAAATGTTCACAAATACCTTTTTGGAGCGAGAAGTACCATTTTATGAAAACAATCTAAACTTGATAAAGAATGCATTATTGCAGGATCTAAATGGAATTTCATCCCATATGCTATTTACAAAATAAGAGGTTTGTCTTTCTTATTACAGTTCCTCCTCATCTTAGTCACCCACGGACTAGAAGCTTAAAGCTACACTACTGTATTGCAACTTCAGAGATTTCACCTCATAAAGATATCATTTGATTTTTTATTTTAAAAACTTGACAAGAACAACCATAGTCTGATCTGTTGACCAATGGACTTGAGCAATGAGCAAGTGATGCTCTTTCACTTTCCTGACCTCAGATTCTGTGAAATGAAGCCGATGCTTCATGTGTTAAAGCAAGCTCCTCTGGTTGTATAGAAGTCTATGAGAAAATGACTCTACTTCTCTCTTGATTTATTACCTCAGTAAACATTGTAAACATGAGTTTTTACTGTGAAATGTCAGACCTCACAGGCATGGCACCGTCTCTCTGTTGTCTTCTCTTGTCTTTGTCTGTCCTCATACTCTGGAGGTCAGTGATGACATCTCTCAGGCATTGTCTGACACTTCCCAATTCCTAACCGCATTACCATGGCAACGGGAAGAAAAGGTAGGTTTGACACTGTGTGTGTGTGTGTGTGTGTGAATGCTACCGTTGACTGGCCTTCATACAGTTATTTGACATCTGGAAGCCTAGCTGGTGTACTTGACATCGTATGCAGGGATCCACAGGAAACAGTGGAAAAGGTTATGTCAGCGATAATACACAGGAATAAGCAGCAGAGCTGTAGAATGATGGCTCCCTTCCTTCATTTCGGTCTCACTTTGTCATTACTTTAGACTTTGTGTAGATTGTTGTCCAAAGTACGACCAGAATGCACCACCACAAAAGAGTCAGAAGATGAAGTTGAGCACTTTGTCCTCAAATCATTGTATCTGTGTTTGATGATGTAACTCACCCTCTAGTCTCCCTTTATTAGACTTACAACAGTTTACTGTGCAGCTCAGTAGCATACTCCATAACAACACTTTCTCAGATCACTTATAATGTGAGTGGGGGAGATAATTCAGAGATTCATTTATTGAGATGTTTCTGTTGACTCAAATCTGCTCTCCTCCATCTCTGTTTGCATCTTCAGTCTTTTTTAAATTCACAATGCTGTTTTTGCTTAGTTGCAGATAGGTCCTCGTATTTATCTATTATTCTTAATCACATCATCATAGTTGTTCCTGCCTTGGTTGCTAGATGATTTAAACCCTGTATTTCCACTCCATCACCAGGCTCCACCTCCAAGGCCGGTGGGGTGCATTTCCCTGATGACGACGAGTCCCCCGGCTCTCCAACACGGAGAGACGACGAGTCAAACCTCTGCACTCTTGTTGCTGTCCTAGAGAAGGATGGCAGCTACTTGGTCAAGGTGTGTCCATATGTGAGGGTGTGAGAACATGGAACCAGAGGGGCTGTTTCAAGGCACGTCAAAATAATGTGTGTCACTCATAGTGATGAACCTACAGAGAATTATCAGCTGAATCTGCTGCTCACCTCGGCTTTACGCGGCTTTTGTAGCTTCAGCTCATTGTGTAGCTTTGGGTCACTGTCGGCGCTCTCTGAGTGTTGTTTTCAGCCACAGCAGACAGCTGTTTCCAGAATGTTAGCCCCTTAAACGTTCTCCTTTACTCTTTACTCTACTCCATCGTTCCTCTCTCCAGGCTGGTTTCCTGAAGAGCCACCACTGCTATGAGATTGTCTTCACCGTCCCGGATGTCCCCACTTTGGGCAAAGAGCTCTCTTGTCTCCCTTCCTCCTCTCCAACTCGGAGGTTCCCCAACCTGCGGATCCATCGCATTAACTCCACACTGGAGGGTAAGTCCAGTCATACAGAACAGTGTAGTGGCTGTCTTAAGGAGGCAGGATCTGTGAAGAGAGAGTCTGAATGTGTGATGGTTGTGATCACACGAATGGATGAGTGAATGGTTGGTTGTGGTATGGAAGTCTACACCAGTTTGGTTTTCTGCCTTTGGTCTACCATGATGGCTTGCCAGACTGGCTGTGTGCAGCGGGCTGATTGGCTCATTGTGCAGTCTATCTTTCTGCCTCTCTTCAGGATTATTCTGTTTCCCCCTTTCTGCAGAGTCTTCTCCCATCGATCTTGTGGAGGACACAGACGTTAAAACTCTGTTGTCATCAGGCAGTAACCAAGAGCCTGTGCATTAGTAGCAGCTCTAATTACAACACACTCAGATCTACAAATACAAAGGGGAACAAGAGCTGACCTCTGGGGTTCCACACTCGCCTTTTTCTTTAGAAACACATGCAAGTTTACAGTTAGATTACTGGCGTGATCAATGGTTGTCTGTATTCTAATTAGGCCAATGATTTCAGATGGCTCACCACCAGCTTATTAGTTACTGGAGCCAGAAAATGCAGAGCTAAGCAAAAAGATGGAGCCTGGGTGGAGCTGAGGAGGAATGCCACCATGGCTTAATGTGAAAGTCCAGCACAGCTGTCAGTTTAGCAAAAATGCTCCGACACATACCTCTCTTTTACCCTTAGGATCTTTGTAGTCCCTTTGTGATGGCAGTGTTGGCCAGTGAGTCCAACATTTTTGTCCAAACTGAAATATCTCAACAACTATCAGATGGGTAGAGTATACAGAGGAGGAGGAAGAGGAGGAGGAAGCCTACTGACTTTGGTGATCTCCTGGCCAGCACCACCAGCTCTTACCCTGTCAAATATGCACAGATTGTGTGCAGACAATTAGGTTCCCAGACAATTCATCCACAAATCATCAGGTTACAATTTCAATTCATCCAATACTTTGGTGATAGATAAACTGCTGAGGCTGATCTAGCTTAGCTTATTGCAGATACAGCTGTATCGCTGTATGTCAGCCGATACAGGTGGGGCAAACTAGCTTTGAGATAACTGAGCTCATTTAAAATATGTGTACATATTGACCAGAGAATGTTGACAAGCTGATTTCTTATTGTGAGCATGTTGGCATGCTTATAGTAACATTTAGCTCAAAGCACCGCTGTGTCCATGTACAGAGCTGCTCACATGGCTGTAGACTCTTGAATTAACTACTTTTCCCTCATTGGTATTTCACTACACAGTATCAGTACGAGTATCAATATTCACTATATATTACAGTGCATTGTGGGAAACAAGTGTCTTCAAACATATTCTACAAATTTGAATTACAATTCGGACACTATAGAAAAAATACATGACCACGTGAATAATGATTCCAGGCGGCCTTAATCTTGGAAAAATATGATGTTTGCTCACGTAGCTGTGGGCAGGTTGCATGGTAGCTCCTGTCATCAGTGTATGAATGAGTGTGAATGGGTGAATTACAATTCTTTCTTTGAGTCGTCGGCGCTACACAAGTACAGTCCATTTACCATTCACCTGAGGGTGTGGTCCAGATGCATTGTGGGTGTTTAGGACACTGTAAGGTACCTACTGCTCCCTCTAGCAAGCATCCTCAGGAGGTGCTATAGAGAGCTGGAGTCCTGCACCCTTGCCTAGCCCGACTGCTCCACTAGTAAATGTGTGAATAGCATTCTCACACTGAGTGTGGTTTTTTGTGCCATTATTTCCCACGTCAATATCAATTTTCAAACTATAGTTATCATCATAATACTTTATATATATGTAGTATACTCTATATACGCACTGAAAAAAGCTTTGGAATGTTTTTGGGAGCTTTTTGAGCTTTCGCACTGCACGTAAAGGCATCAACCAATCACATTTTGTGAAATGGACATATTCAAAACACACTATAGTGTACAACAACAGGCAGACTCTGTAGTCCGGCAAACTTTAGTACTCCTTTCAGGGCAGACATATTTGCAGCCAAGTATTTTGTGTTATTTGTGTGGTTTATTCATAGGCCTGCTGTGTGTAAAGGCTTTAACTCTGGCTGTCTTCAGGGAGGACTTCTTTCATCAGCAAAAACACATCCAATGAGTCTGATCCACTGGCACACTGGCAACACATCACGAGACTGTAGTTCTTCAATATGTGTCCAATGTAGAATATATATATATAATTATATCTGAAGATGCCTAGCCTTCTTAAGAGACTCAAAGAAGTCTGTGCGTCAAATATGTACCATACAGTTCAGGAGACACTGTCTGATGCAGAGCTGAGGGAGCAATATCCTGCACAGACAAATAAGGTTTCAAAGTGCATCTGACGCACCAGTAGAACATACAACGTGCTTCTCTTATCCGACCCTTACGTCTTTCCTTGTTAAGACGCAACTGAACAGTGTAGGTAAATGTATATGTTGATGAATCCTCTCCCTCTCTTAAAGGAGGAGTAAAGGTAACATGTGAGTACAGGACTCACCAGGAGGGGGTGCTGCAGGAGGAGATCACTCTGGCAACCAGAGGGAGAAAAGGCAGCAGTCTGAAGGTCAGATTCCAGGCCAAGGTCATTGGTATGTGCTAGCTCACACACACACACACACACACACACACACACACACACACACACACACACACACACACACACACACACACACACACACACACACACACACACACACACACACACACACTGAGTTTGATTTCCTGAGAAGTTTCTGTCGAGGATTTAGGAACTAATACACACATGAACACTGAGTCCAACACATAAGGAGGAGGTTGATGTGCTGGAGGGAGCAGAGTGATAGGTCCGTTTCACAGAGGACATTTTGTAGGAAAAGCACAGGTGTCAAAAATAAAATGAATGATGACTGAATTCAGTTTAGCTGCTTCAGTTTCAGGGTCCTGGTGTTGTGCATGCTGGCTCACTATCACACTGTCATGGTTTACTGGGACACTAATGGAACAGAGACACCAGTAAGTTAAGTGAGACCTGACATCCAAAAAAACAAAGATTTAAATGTTTTCTCTGGTAAGTGGCCATGCTCTAAGCTCCATAATGCACCCAGCAGTGTCCTGATACAGAAAGTAATGGACAAAGACTGTATTAACTCTGCTGTAATACCAGGAGTGAACACAAACTCTCCCATTGCCCTCATCTCTTTCTCTCCCTCTGTACAGACCCACATCACGGGACTCCCATGCTGCTGGAGGGGGTGAGGTGTCTGGATGCTCAGAAACACACCCACAGAAAGCACAGCAGCGACCGTGAGAGGATATGATAAAAATGATACACACACATAATGTATCTGTGTCTACCACAGTGTTATTCAGAGTCTGGGTCAGGGCCCAACACCAAATTTGAAACCACTTTATTGGACTGGGAAATAATGGGTCTGTGATGCTATGTTTTGCTATTGTGGCATTTCTAAATATTTGTCAGAAAATGAGAACCTGTCAAAATTAAATACCAGTCTGCAGCTCTGGATGGGCCTTTATCAGTTCAGATAGCCAGGAGCCTCTGTTGGTGGAGGTACAGCCACCAGCACTCAACAGGAGCCAGCTTACACATCACACACACACACACACACACACACACACACACACACACACACACACACACACACACACACACACACACACACACACATCAAGAAAATAAAAAACATCATTTTACAGCAGCCCAACCAAGAAAAACTCAGATGTTCTCATAATGTCCCCATTCATCACAACACAGTACAGTCCTGTACATCAAGAAAAACAAGAGACTTGCACAATGGTAAAGGTGCATGTGGTGGCCCGTTCTTTGTTCCTCTTCCTCTATACTGGGCCACGTTACGAGGCTCCTTTTCTGACTCACACATTAAGTAGTCCAGGTGATAACTCTTGTAGACGCTGATTCTTTTGCCGTCACTTGATTTATTTATTTTCACTTTCGACAAATTTAACAGCAAAACATAATCGGTTTAACGTGAGGTCAAAGACTGTCCCGATGCCCCGCTCTACACAAAGGAAAAAACAACTCGAGACTCAGTCCCACCCCTTCCTCTTATACCAGCTGATCCTCATCTGATTAATAACAAAAGTTCCTAAAGAAAAATAAATTATACAGAATGCAAATTTAACCTTCATTCATAAATTAAAGGAATGTGTTTAGGTCATACAAATATTAGCAAAATCAAAAATTATGATTTGTAATCAAAACTAAAAATATGTGCAAATATCAATGTTCGATCTTTCACAAAATGTCAGTGATCAAAGGCAGTCGTTTCTCTGTTAGAGACAGAGCCAGCTGGCCTGGAGTCACTCACATGTCTGAGGTATTCTCTTATGTTGACTACCTGCAGCCAGTAAGCATGAAATGCATAATAAGTCAAATCTCAATATAGAGTTAGCTCAAATCTACGAGATGTAGTTAGCAGGGTTTGTGCAGGATGACACTCTGTTTCCCATGGCGTCCACCTCTTACTGCACCTCATTATTGCACCAATACTATTGTCATTGTAGAAGGAGAATTGATTTTACTTTAGTGACAACACTTGTTCAAGTGCACTGTGGCAACATGGCACTGTTTGCAATAAGAGGCACTTGACTGTTCAGCAGCTTTCTTGATAACCAGTCCACCCTTTGCTATCAGGTGACATGATGGTATGTTATTCCTGTACTTCTAAGTAGCCATAGATGAAAAGATTTCCATAGAACCACACTGTCTGTTGTATGTATTTTAACTGTGGCTGGAAATGTAACGTGTAAAATCTAACATGTATAATATAACGTTAAACAGCACGATACTAGTAAACTATTTTTGATGTGTCGCAGAACGCAGAACGTATTATCCAAAGACTTGACTGATTGTGTTGTAGAACAGAATCTGAACAGAAAAGACAAACAGTTTATCTCTGGGCAGGAAATGCCATTACTGGTATCTTTTATTATTATATTATATTTTATACCTAGGAGTACTTTACATCTTCCGTTTAGTCAAAAAACATTTATTTGCCTTAAGCATCTTTTCTGTTGACATCAGCATATTATTATATGTGTATATATATATATGTTTGTGTATATATATGTGTATATATATATTATATATACACATTACTTCATGTGTATTATGACAGCTTACATCAAATATTACAATAACAATCATGTTTGAGTTGTTTTAAATGTACTAGTGAAACAGTGAAAAAGATTGCAGTTTTCCCCTTTATTTGCATGATTAATACTGTATGTCACAAAGTGTAACCAATTCAACTGCCCCGACCAAATAACGAAGACATTTTAACTTCTGAAAAAGTGTTTATGATACTTTGTTCAGCAAGATCATTTTCACAAATGAACATTACTTTTATGATTTTTGAAGCATGAATACAATCAGCAGACATAAAAAGCTAACGTTAGGCTACTAAGGAACTACAACACGGTCACATGACGTCACGTCTCCACCACTCAGCTAAAGGAGGACGAGGGAACTGTAGGTGCAAACATGTTGACTCATTTCCTGTTTTAACTGGAAAGAGTGCATTTTTTAATCACAAGTAGTGAGATTTATTTAGACTAGAGGACATTACCTAATAAATATGTAACCTACTAATGACAACTGTCCCCACAAAATGTAGCTGATTGCATCACATCGTTTTCAGATGAGCAGTTAGCAGCTAGCCCATTAGCGGCTGATTGTACTATTCAGAGGCTGCTCAGCTCCAAACTATGATGTGCTTAAAAGCTGTTCACCATTAAAGCTCTGAGTCAAAACCTCCAGGATGTATGTCTGTTTAGTAGTTTGACCCGTCATTCTACACATCTACAGCTACGTTAGCTCAAGCAGAGAGAGAACAGAGCTGTCAGTACCATTAGGGTCCTCAGTCTGATTGCTCTTGGACTAAGGTAGGACAACTAAGTTATCAATGAATATGACATCACCTTTGAACATTGACGATTATATTAAAAAAAGAAGTCAATTATACCAGAACCACATTAGCAGTGTACTACTACATCATACTTACTAAAGGTAACATCAGATGGTCAGTTTTTGTTTATGTCACTAGTCAAGTTTATTTGGCCCTAGAAGTTGACGTTTTTATTGACAATAATTGCAATTTAAATCACAATATTTTTTCCCTCAAATTGTTCAACCCAAGTAGCCGTTTAGCAAAGCTTAGCTAAGGCTAGTATGCTTCATAGTAACACCAGTGGCCTGTTACTCAACATGAATGTTACTGGAAGTGTTAGAATGGAGCTCCAATGCTTCTGATCTAAGGACACATTAACGACCAAACATGACAAGTGTGAAGACGTTTCCTGTTTGTTTAGACATTGTTGATGGTGGAAGTGCTGCTGTATGTGGTGCTCCGACTGTGACCTGTTGTCCTTTTGCACTTGTGCCCATCAAGACTATACTGTTTGTTCACTTGATGTCAATAAAGGTTCCTCTCACATGTGTACTGTACATGCTCATGCCTTTTTCTGTTTCATTTAGTAAATGTATCTGCCATAGCTGCCTCTTATATCTTCTGATGCATCTTGTGGACTCAACAATTTTTCTGACATCAGATATGTAAAAATAGATATACATTCACTGCCTTAAATGTTTTTTAATCGAATACCAACTTGGACAGAAATATTATAAAAAGTATAAAGTAATGATGCATAGTTTACTGTGTAATATCCATGTTAGACCAGAGCAGTATAACCAACGTTACTGCCCCAATGTTAGCATAGGAAATCTGATTGACCCTTAGCTTTAACGTCCTGTTTCTCATAATTGCGTACAATGAGGGAATCGTATTTGATTCTTGTCTGGTTTATATATTTATATATTTTGCTTACCACCGAAAGTGTTGTTGGTAAAATGGTTTCACTTGCATAATATTACTCAGCAACTTATTTAGATGAAATTGATGCATCAAATTCATGTGCAATGTAACTTTTAACCAGCTGGGCCGTAGAGGGATTCTAGTACCTATGCTCTATGGGCCCAAAAACATGGACACCAGAGGAAGTCTGAAAACATTTCTGGCGTACATGTTCATTTGAATGAATGGATTCCATCTTTAATTCTATTCTTTTCTCAAAAAACATCCATGGTGTAAACATGCTATCTGTGGCCATGTATGCTATGCTGTTAACATGCGACTAGTAGCTTTGTACCTCCATCAAATGTTTTTGATTTCTAGTGTGTCATAAGATTTGGAGCCTCGCAGCGCATGCTTTCACTCAGCTAAAAGCATTTTCTTGTTGCCCTGGGTTTCAGCAGAGAGTCTCTGTGCTCCAGTGTGTCTGAATACTTTCTCAGGACTAAATGGGGCCAAACCTGAAGAATCTGAACGTTGGAACAGAAATATTGCCTATCTGCAGACTTCAGTCTAAATACTTTGACATTGGCTCATAAAAAAACCTCATCAGTGACACCGTATCCTAAAATAAGTTAACAAATGGCCTGCTCATGATCTACTCCATGGGATGGGAATTTCAAGCACACACACTATAATACAAAACAAGACCTGAACATGAACCATCCCTACCGATCCCCAACCTGAGGGTCCCGGCTCCCACTCGGGCGCACCAAAGTTTCACTGGAGGTCTTGATTTAAAGGGGTGTAAGCATTTGGCCTATCTCTCAGCATTTCATTCTTTTCTGTGAAGAAAATTGAATGAAATTCTTATTATTATAAGGTTGGATTATTATTTAAGATATAAACAGTATAGGGGCATGGCGGACGTATAACTCAAGCTCTATTTAGTTAAATAACAAACAAAAACTTAATACAGTCAGAGTATTAAAAGTTAATAAAAAAGAAAACTCATCTGTGATGCAACATTCACAGGAAATGATGTGTTCAAAATTCATCCTTAATTGTAAATTTTATCTTTATTGTGCTATACTCTTATTGTATATCAAATTAAATATCAATACAAAATGTCTCTTAGTCAGGGGTTGTCAGTTTAATCAATGAAAGAAAAGGGATCCCTTAAAGTAGAAATGACATTTTCACCCTTTTAGATCACGTTCCCCGTCATATTGTGCACCGATTTAAAAATATATGCAAAGAAATCGATTTCTTCGTATTTTTTAATACAAATTTGAATCAACTTTTCTTCCAAAAACAAAATATGACATGTGCTTATGTAAGCTGGTACCAACCAATTTCAACCAATAACATCTTGACATCCATCAATCAATCTGCAACTTTTAGTGACAAAGGTGGTGTGTGTGGAGCCACAGTCCTCTGTAGCTCCTTATCATGCTACATGCTAAGCCCGCCCACTTTGTAGCAGTCCAATCAAATGTGAAAGATTCTATTTCAATGCCTTTTAACTGTACATAGCTCAAATATTCTGTTTCACTGGGACTTCACGCATGTGGAGGCTCATTAGTGAAGATGTCCTTAACTTGTTGGCTCACTTCATTCTGTCTTTGCAACAGGACAAATGATCAGTGCAGCCTCATTCCGTCCTGATTTATTGGTACAGGGGCTGAAGAACGCATGGATGGTGTCAGAAAAATGATCTGTGAACGTATAGATGAGCAATCTGGCCTCCACGTTGTAGAAGGACACCAGGCCTTTATCATAATCCACGTAGATTCCAATCCGGGAGGGTCTGAGGCTGACTGTCAGGTTGGTTAAGGGTTCTGTTCGGAAGGAGTACTCGGTCCGATCCCGCAGGCTGAGGAACCAGTAGCCATGGGCGGGGCTTACCTTGATTTTGCCCTTCCGATTGACGGACCGACTTACCACTCCCAGGTCCCAGTCAGTCTTTGCTCCCACCTCCACCTAGAAGAGGGCAGTGAGGTACAGCTTACTGGGGGAGTGCAGACTCTCCATCAGGGTGAGCTCAATGTTAAATTGCAATGAAACTAGTGCAGAGCCCGTTCAAAACATGCATGGTCAGAACTGAATGTTTGGCCTGTGGTGTTACTGCTGACAGCTTTCTGGAGCGCTTCTCATACAAACAACTTCACACTCAACACTGTGCTTCCTTGTGTCCTCGGCAATACACCTGCCGTGACTTAGTTGTGCTAAAGTCGAGGCTACTCAGAACCACCAGTGAAATGAATTCAATGTCCAAATAGTCGCTTGCTTTGACATAACCACCGTGGTTCTAAAGTAGAGCATGGATTTAATGAGTGGAGGTATTTGGCTAGCGGTAAATGTCAGTATGGCAAACATTTACACTACTTTAGTTGGAGTGGCTCTGTTAGTGTAGGCTATCTGCTCGTGCTTGGTGATTTCAGTGAGTTCAGCAAGTACATCAAGCATCCAACAGCAAAAGTGAACTGCAGTCAATGAGCCGCTGTCTGATTGCTGCAGACCCTGCAGAGCCCTGAAGCTCCGCCCCCACTGCCACACAGAGCGCTGTGTGCTTGTTTATTCAAAGTTTTGTCATATTAAACGTGTCATGTGTCAAAATTGCACCAAATTTACCAAAGCACTACACAGGGTCCACAGGAATACACCCACCAAGTGTGAAGTGGATCAGATGAGCGGTTGTGGATATGCAAAGGACACACAGACACACAGACAGACACACAGACACACAGACAGACACACACACAGAGAGACACACAGAGAGACACACACACAGAGAGACACACAGACAGACACAGACAGACACACAGACACACACACAGAGAGACACACAGAGAGACACACAGAGAGACACACAGACAGACACAGACAGACACACAGACACACACACAGAGAGACACACAGACAGACAGACAGACACACACACAGAGAGACACACAGACAGACACACAGACACACACACAGACAGACAGACAGACAGACACACACACAGACAGACAGACAGACAGACAGACAGACAGACAGACACACAGACACACACACACACAGACAGACACACAGACACACACACAGACAGACAGACAGACAGACAGACAGACAGACAGACAGACAGACAGACAGACAGACAGACAGACACAGAGAGACACACAGAGAGACACACAGACACAGACAAACAGACAGAGAGACACACGGACACAGACAGACAACAGACAGACACATAGACAGACACACAGACACAGACAGACGCACAGAGAGACACACAGAGAGATATGTATATATATAAAATAGCTTGCTGACTCAAAATTAAGCTTTGTGGTTGGTGAGGTGCCACACATGTCCTTTGTGGACGACCACCATGGACACGTACACAGCTTCACATTGTATCCCACCTACCTCCCAGTAATGCCGTCCTGAGTTGAAGCCCTGGCGGGCGAGCACACACACCACCCGGTCAAAGCGCTCCGGGTTGTCGGGCACCGACTGATTGCGATCTCCACAGTGTACCTGCCTCCCATCTGCTGAGATGATGAGACGTTGGTGGGCTGTGTTGGCGTCTAAAGTGATGTCGTCTGACAGATTGAGAGAGAGTGATGGTTGGTGATGAAACTACCAATGAAAATAGCACTCCTGAGTTAAAATGACATAAAAGCAGAATTATTTTTTAACCCTGACCTGCATATTCTTGTACCCTCCTAATCTCTGCAAAGAAAAGACAATACGTTCATAAATAATTGTATTATTTATGTTGACACTTTGTCATTGATTTGTTGAATTTAAAAAGATCAGAAAAAAGTTGAACTACATAACATGTTGTGCTGTTTGCTCATCAGAATCTTACTTGGGTTGGGCCTGGGTACAGACTGGTCCAACAAGGATTGCTGGCCTGTAGATTAGGGAAAAGAACATTTCTTTTACACTGCTGTTTGGATCTTGTCCAGTTCAGCCTTAAATGAATATGATCTAAGCTCCAAATCCGAATGAGACATAGTAAAACAAAAATATATGGGATATTTTTTGTCTTTTACCACAGTGGGAAACATGAAGGTACTGCTACGGGGCAGTTGGTCCATTTGGTTCTAAGCTTCGCAGTAAAAAATGAAGGAGAATCCATCGTCTTGGTCTTTTTCAATCAAATGTTTCTCTTAAATTCAACATCTTTAGTTCTCTTGGTCTGAATGAAGACTTACAGGCTTTGGGTAGTTTCTGCATCTCTTCTCCAAAGCGCTCCATCATTTGATTGACAGTCCTGAGAATCACCCCTGAGGTCAGCTGAGACCCTACAGAGACACTGGACCAGTCCTTAGCTTGTGGAGGGGTGGACAGGGCAGGGAACCTCTGCAGGTAGAAGAAATGTCAAAAACACATGTGGCTTCAACAGGCTTAAAGAAATACATCCGCATTGGTTCACATTATCTCAAAATCCCTCTATCAGCTGGTGGATCATTCACTGGGTCCTCCATGTTAACAGTGTAACACATACTATTGGGAGCCAGTAGACAGACATGTGTTGAGACCTGATAACAGAGACTAAGAGTGAACCATGGATATTTTGTCTTGGTAAATTTAAAGTGGTCTAATAAAAACCATAGCAGAGGATACAGAGTTCTGAGAGACCCTATTACAGAAAGATAACAAACCTCAGTGTGGAAGGTCTATAAAACTGAAAACAATACAAACAAATAATAGAAACAGAAATATTTCAGCAGCCAAGTTGCCAAGAAATGTTGAGTCTGACCACCTCCAAGAGCTTATTAACAGGATGTGAGTAGGCCTATTTGACTGGTAAACAGAAAAAGGAATTAGCTGCCCTTCAAAGCATAGCTGGAATAGCTACACTAGAATGTGACGGACATTATGCTGTGGAAATATTTAATGTTTCACTTTTACAAGGGAAAGGGTTCAAGGATCAGGACAATCTTGTCGTTGGACTGATCTTGGTTAGAATGTCTTTTTCTAACGGTTATACATGAAAGCCCAGAAACCAAAACTATTATTAGGTTGCCTTCATTAAAATGCAACCAAAGATCCTGGGTTTCTACAGAAGTTCCCGGTTTCCTGGAAAAGTTCCTGCAGTGGAAAAGGTACCTCAGATTCTTCACACTCCCATAATCCCTGCTGCCAAGAAGTTTCTGGATTTAAAGACTACATCTAAAATGAACTAGTGGATTCATTATTGAATGCATAACTAGTGGACACCTGCTTATTTATTAATGTATTTTTTGTGTTATCTTGGTACCCTGAGAAACAGTATGTAGTCTTCAGACAGAGCCAGCTGGCTCAGTGATGAACTCCTCTTCTTTAGCTCAGCGATCTCCTCCTCCAGCTCCCTCAGCAGGCCCTGAGCTCTGTGCTCAACCGCACGCTGAGTCATCTCTACCACCTGGGGGTAACAGATGCCATGGAGCTTGGTTAATATACCTCATAATGCTCCTCCTCCGTTAATAAGCAGAGGACTTGCCTACTTTTATTTCAGTGAAAACAGAAAAGACGTTGAGTTTTTGTCCAGAGATTTTCTCTACATAGATGTTATTTACCTCCAAGACTTCAGCTTGGCAGCGTTCCAAACTGGAAATCAGCTTGGAAAACATGCAAACAGTTCCATCTGTCTCTCTCTCAGCAGCAGCCTATTAACGATGAAGAGCAATAGATGTGAGATGTTTGAAGACACCCATTGGAAGTTTATCAAATCAGCTACTTCTTTAAGCCCATGAGCAAACTGTGTTGAGGATATTGACTGGAAACTACTGATAAAGAGTGCTGGGTGAGCAAACTGTTATTAGGAGCAGTGGGATTTTATAGCTCCACCTCTGCCAGTTTGCTCAATGTTAATTACAGCACATGTCACATACTGGCAAAGATCTGTAGGTCCCAATCTGACACTATTTATTTCAATCGTTTAACATCTCTTTTTGAGAAAATGAGAAATATCTTTAGATAAATATCCTAAATCCCTGGGATCGGATTATAACACATCTGAAATTATAGCAATTGCAATGAAATAGGTTTTGTTGTAGAATAAATCCCAGTGCAAATTGCCGTATCTGTGCGTTCAGACCAATCAAAGCCTGCTCTGCCATCTGCCACAGTGATATTGATTCTTGGGAAAACCAGAGTCGAACGAAAAATGTTAAATGATGTGATCACAATAGATGCAAGATGGTAAAAAGTGATAGTTTGTTCGGTTTAAACTTTCAAAAGGTTTTAGCAGAAACATAAAGTAGGCCCACATTACTATATTTAATGCATTACGGCAGTCTGATCAGGCAGCACCTGTACACCTCTCATACTCCAAGATAAATCTGGACTTAAACTTGATCTGTTTCTTTAAATACATCTGCTCTGAATGAGTGAGCTCCTCTCCAGTTGTCAGGATGGACAGTCTAGTGCCAATTCTGCTATTTCTTAAATGTGTCCACAATCTTAAAAGAGAACTGACCCTGAAAAAGGATCCACCTTGGTGCAGAAGGAAAAACTCACCTGTATTTCTCGTAAGGACTTGTGTATCTCCACCACTTTCCTCTCTCTCACACAGATGAGATTCTTCAGCTCCAGCTCTGCAGAACCTAACTGGGACTGGAGAAGAGAGCAAGCACACCTTTACTCAGGAGTAGCATTACTGTCTATGACTAATCACCAGCCTTGTCCCAGGTCGGTCACATGTTCTGTGCCAGATGCACCTACAGTACCCTAACACAAGTGAGTGGGATGCACAATTTTTTATAGATTAGACTTACAATGGCTGCAAACTGTTTTTGGATTCAATTAGGTTTTGTCAAAGTCACAAATGTTTAAATCTTTAATACAACCTCAATGAAACAATCTTTTAGAACAATCTTGAAAAATAACGGTCACTCACTCTTCCCATAATGCAATTACTGTAAAAACATAATTTTTGTCCCCAGTTAGACACGCTCCCTAACTGAACCAATACCTTCTTGTTGTGCCACTCTCTCTTAGCAGGGATGACGTTGTGTCCTCGGTGCTCTCCTGTCTCCACACAGATGCAGCAGACGCAGGTGTTATCAGTACGACAGAAGAACTCGAGACCTCTCGGGTGGATGGGACACAGAGGCACATTGGGGGAGGAGTCACTGGGACCACTCAGAGTGTACCTGTGTCGTAACATTTAGCCAGAGACGTGGAAGTTGAATCAGAAACCTAATTGAATAATGTTACTGTTTAACTGTATAACTTCACCCCTATGTCTGAGCCGAAATCCAACCATAACTTTCATAATTTAAAAAAATGCTAAAATGTTCTGCTCATTTTCTGTAACCAGGGTAACATTAGCATGACAACATGGTGTAATTAGCAAGCTAACGTTAGATAGCTAACTATCCATTCGCATCGTAGTGAAGCACATCGCTATCGAGCACGTCAAGTCAATGTCTCTGCTACACTCACATGACATACTCTCAGGGCAACTCATTTCCCACACAGCCTTTTAATCATGGCGGTGTATTTAAGCTGCCAGTGTGTTTGTTCTAGGAGTGACACCGCACAGTCGACTATTTTACGATTCAATTAAGGAGCCTGATTCAACTGCCAATCTCACAGTCAAATAGTCGCAATAATGGAGGAATGTGATCATAAAACAGAGTATCATTCATAATTAAAGCTGCAAGCAGCATTGACCGGGCCCTCGCACATTCACGCACGTCGAGGGTACTGGCAGGACTCTGGAGGACGCTGCCGGGCGTTTCTTTGACCATCAAACACTGCGTGCATGAGTTAGATGATATTTCCTGCGTCGACCAGCAGCATAACAAGATCGCGTTGACAGGTCTTAAGCCTCAAATGTGTTGAGGGTACCTCCAATACAATCATAAATGAAAGCCTGTTAAGATCATCAAGAAAATGAATGTGCGTGAATGCGCTTCAGGGTTAGTAACATAACAGACTGTCAGTTTACTGGGATGGGGTTCAACTCCCTGCAGTGTCCTGATTTTATTTGGATTTACATGAAAGTTAAGAAAACAGTAGTATCATTTGCTTTTACTTGAACACTTTAATTTAACACCGTTTTCTTTTTAAGCTTTTCTGTAACTTTAGACTGTTTTGTGAAGCATTCATTGTGACATTTAACCTGATTCTCGTGTAGACGCTCCGGACAGATCATTTATACTAATGTCGACTGATATGGTTTGGATAACCTACTGTTATCTAACTTTTGCTCTCCAAGCATCTTAGCTTGCACATATTTAGATCAGAGAAGTCTTTTTCTCATGGTGTGCCCACAAACCCTTTTAATAAGTTCAGTGTTTGGTCCGCTGTAATTATAGAATCCTGATTACGTCCGTGCTTATCAGTAGGTGGCGCTATGACTATGAGTTAATATTGGCATGCAGAAGTCCTAAAGTCATGACAGTCAACAACCATGTCAAGTTTGGGACAGTTTTGACAAAGTACAGTAGAGTTACAACAGCTTGATGGATGATGGTGAACCATGTAAAATGGCTGCCACACCAAATCCACGTCGTTTGATGAAACCTAAAGCTTTTAGTAACTTTTAATCACTAAGGTCTTGAGATTGTTCCAATCAAATTCTAAGTTGATCTGATTAATTCCCTAGGAGGAGTTCGTTAAAGTAGAGCGCCTGGAAATTGCACAAACGACTTTATAAATTCATACAAAATTAAAAATGGCTGACTTCTGGTGGGGTTTAGAGCTTAGAGCCCTAAGACCTTTTTTTAAGTCTATATGTGATACACCTACTTCCCAATTGATATACATCTAGGTGAGACGTACTGCGAGGGCTGCATCGGCGAAATATTGTAGGGGGCGCTATCGAGCCGACTTGTCACTCTGAAACATTAAAGTCATATCAGATAACTACATTCAGGATTGTAAATGTGTTTGACAAGTTTTGTTATGTTTTGAGCATTTTTAGCCACTCAAAAACACCTTCATTTTTCATGGCGAAGAATGCGTCGCTACGGCAACAGCTTTTCACGAAACAACAAGCTTTGAGTAACTTTTCATCACAAAGGTCTTTAGATTGTACTGACCAATTTTGAAGTTGATTCGATTATTTCCCTAGGAGGAGTTCATTAAAGTGCAGCGCATGGAAATGACAAAAACGACACTAGAAATTCAAAATTAATTCAAAATGGGTGACTTCCGGTTGGGTTTAGAGCATGGTCCCAAGAGACTTTTATTTAAGTCCACATGTGATACATGTGCCCACCAAATTTTGTAAATCTATGTGAAACGTAGTGCGAGGGCTGCTTCGGCGAAATGTTGTAGGGGGCGCTATTGAGCCGATTTGCCACTCTGAACGAATAAAAGCATATTATATAACTACATTTTGGGATTGTAATCTGCGTACAGAGTTTGCTTATGTTTCGAGGTTTTTTAGCCTCTCAAAATGAGCCTCGTTTTTCACGGCGAAGACTGCGTTGCCACGGCAACGGCGTTTGACGAAACATCAAAAGCTTCATGAACTGGCATTATGAACTTCTTATATTTGTGTGGAAGTAGTTTGATGTTGATCTGATTTACCTACTAAGAGAAACAAGGCAAAGTATAAAGACTTTAACTTACTGTTACCAGTAGGTGGCGCTATGACTATGATTAAAAATTGGCCTGCAGATGTCTTCAGGCCTGGAGTCTAATCAAACATGTGAAACCTGGTAAAGATCTGATGATGTGGAGTCAAGTTACATCAGTTTATTCGTTCATGGCGAAGGATCGAAATTCGCCGAGCCGCCACGTCGCCGCCCTTCGACAACTTCTTACAATCTTCACAATGAAGCATGATCAAGGTCTTAAGGCTTACCTGGCAACATTTGAGAGGGATCTGATTAATCTGTGAGGAGCAGGATGTCAAAGTACAAAACGTACAACTTCCAGTTGCCAATAGGTGGCGCTCTTACTATGATTCAAAATTTTCATATAGATGTGTTCTGATTCAGGATGATATGACATATGAGAGATTTGGAGCAGATTAGACAATGTACGGCCGAGTTACAACAACTTCCTTTTTCATGGCGAATGGTGTTTTTTTAACGCCACGCCACGGATACATAGTACGATAACTTTTTGATCTTTGAGTAACATTTCACTGCCAAGGTCTCAAGAGCATACTGACCAAGTCTGAAGTCGATCGGGTTCAATCTCTAGGAGGAGTTCGTTAAAGTATGATGCCTTGAAACGGTCCAAAAACGTCATACACTTCAAAATGGCCGACTTCCTGTTTGGTTTAGTGAAAAATTCCAAGAGGATTTTTTGTACGCCCCATCACGTTCCACATACCCACCAAATTTCATACAGCTAGGTGAAACCCAATGTTGGGGCTACTCAATAGGGGGCGCTAGCGAGCCAATATTTCATAACGCAGCTGGTCAACCCAATCAGATTGCAATTTTCACAAATTCTGGCTTGCATGCAAAATTTCAAATTTCTGCCATTATCCCAAGCACCTCCTTTTTACGAGGAAACACCAAAAATAATAATAAGAATAATAATTAAAGCTGCAAGCAGCATTGACCGGGCCCTCGCACATTCACGCACGTCGAGGGTACTGGCAGGACTCTGGAGGACGCTGCCGTGCGTTTCTTTGACCATCAAACACTGCGTGCATGAGTTAGATGATATTTCCTGCGTCGACCAGCAGCGTAACAAGATCGCGTTGACAGGTCTTAAGCCTCAAATGTGTTGAGGGTACCTCCGATACAATCATAAATGAAAGCCTGTTAAGATCATCAAGAAAATGAATGTGCGTGAATGCGCTTCAGGGTTAGTAACATAACAGACAGTCAGTTTACTGGGATGGGGTTCAACTCCCTGCAGTGTCCTGATTTTATTTGGACTTACATGAAAGTTAAGAAAACAGTAGTATCATTTGCTTTTACTTGAACACTTTAATTTAACACCGTTTTCTTTTTAAGCTCTTCTGTAACTTTAGACTGTTTTGTGAAGCATTCATTGTGACATTTAACCTGATTGTCGTGTAGAAGCTCTGGACAGATCATTTATACTAATGTCGACTGATATGGTTTGGATAACCTACTGTTATCTAACTTTTGCTCTCCAAGCATCTTAGTTTGCACATATTTAGATCAGAGAAGTCTTTTTCTCGTGGTGTGCCCACAAACCCTTTTAATAAGTTCAGTGTTTGGGCCGCTGTAGTTATAGAATCCTGCATACGTCCGTGCTTATCAGTAGGTGGCGCTATAACTATGAGTTAATATTGGCACGCAGAAGTCCTAAAGTCATGACAGTCAACAACCATGTCAAGTTTGGGACAGTTTTGACAAAGTACAGTTGAGTTACAACAGCTTGATGGATGATGGTGAACCATGTAAAATGGCTGCCACACCAAATCCATGTCGTTTGATGACACCTAAAGCTTTTAGTAACTTTCAATCACGAAGGTCTTGAGATTGTTCTGACCAAATTCTAAGTTGATCTGATTAATTTCCTAGGAGGAGTTCGTTAAAGTAGAGCGCCTGGAAATTGCACAAACGACGCTATAAATTCATACAAAATTCAAAATGGCTGACTTCTGGTGGGGTTTAGAGCTTAGAGCCCTAAGACCTTTTTTTAAGTCTATATGTAATAAACCTACTTCCCAATTTATATCCATGTAGGTGAGACGTACTGCGAGGGCTGCATCGGCGAAATATTGTAGGGGGCGCTATCGAGCCGACTTGTCACTCTGAAACATTAAAGTCATATCAGATAACTACATTCAGGATTGCAAACGTGTTTGACAAGTTTCGTTATGTTTTGAGCATTTTTAGCCCCTTCAAAAACACCTTCATTTTTCATGGCGAAGAATGCGTTGCCACGGCAACAGCTTTTCACAAAACAACAAGCTTTGAGTAACTTTTCATCACAAAGGTCTTTAGATTGTACTGACCAATTTTGAAGTTGATTCGATTATTTCCCTAGGAGGAGTTCGTTAAAGTAGAGCGCCTGGAAATTGCACAAACGACACTATAAATTCATACAAAATTCAAAATGGCTGACTTCTGGTGGGGTTTAGAGCTTAGACCCCTAAGACCTTTTTTTAAGTCTATATGTGATACACCTACTTCCCAAATTTTATACATCTAGGTGAGACGTACTGCGAGGGCTGCATCGGCGAAATATTGTAGGGGGCGCTATTGAGCCGACTTGCCACTTTGACACATTAAAGTCACATCAGATAACTACATTCATGATTTTAAATGTGTTTGACAAGTTTTGTTATGTTTTGATCATTTTTAGCCCCTCAAAAACACCTTCATTTTTCATGGCGAAGAATGCGTTGCCACGGCAACAGCTTTTCACGAAACAACAAGTTTTGAGTAACTTTTCATCACAAAGGTCTTTAGATTGTACTGACCAATTTTGAAGTTGATTCGATTATTTCCCTAGGAGGAGTTCGTTAAAGTGCAGCGCCTGGAAATGACAAAAACGACACTAGAAATTCAAAATAAATTCAAAATGGGTGACTTCCGGTTGGGTTTAGAGCATGGTCCCAAGAGACTTTTATTTAAGTCCACATGTTATACATGTGCCCACCAAATTTTGTAAGTCTATGTGAAACGTAGTGCGAGGGCTGCTTCGTCGAAATGTTGTAGGGGGCGCTATTGAGCCGATTTGCCACTCTGAATGAATAAAATCATATTATATAACTACATTTTGGGCTTGTAATCTGCGTGCCGAGTTTGCTTATGTTTCGAGCTTTTTAAGCCTCTCAAAACGACCTTCGTTTTTCACGGCGAAGACTGCGTCGCCACGGCAACGGCGTTTGACGAAACATCAAAAGCTTCATGAACTGGCATTATGAACTTCTTACATTTGTGTGGAAGTAGTTTGATGTTGATCTGATTTACCTACTAAGAGAAACAAGGCAAAGTATAAAGTCTTTAACTTACTGTTACCAGTAGGTGGCGCTATGACTATGATTAAAAATTGGCCTGCAGATGTCTTCAGGCCTGGAGTCTAATCAAACATGTGAAATCTGGTAAAGATCTGATGATGTGGAGTCGAGTTACATCAGTTTATTCGTTCATGGCGAAGGATCGAAATTCGCCGAGCCGCTACGTCGCCGCCCTTCGACAACTTCTTACAATCTTCACAATGAAGCATGATCAAGGTCTTAAGGCTTTCCTGGCAACATTTGAGAGGGATCTGATTAATCTGTGAGGAGCAGGATGTCAAAGTACAAAACGTACAACTTCCAGTTGCCAATAGGTGGCGCTCTTGCTATGATTCAAAATTTTCATATAGATGTGTTCTGAGTCAGGATGATATGACATATGAGAGATTTGGAGCAGATTAGACAATGTACGGCCGAGTTACAACAACTTCCTTTTTCATGGCGAATGGTGTTTTTTTGACGCCACGCCACGGATACATAGTACGATAACTTTTTGATCTTTGAGTATCATTTCACTGCCAAGGTCTCAAGAGCATACTGACCAAGTCTGAAGTCGATCGGGTTCAATCTCTAGGAGGAGTTTGTTAAAGTATGATGCCTTGAAACGGTCCAAAAACGTCATACACTTCAAAATGGCCGACTTCCTGTTTGGTTTAGTGAAAAATTCCAAGAGGATTTTTTGTACGCCCCATCACGTTCCACATACCTACCAAATTTCATACAGCTCGGTGAAACCCAATGTTGGGGCTACTCAATAGGGGGCGCTAGCGAGCCAATATTTCATAACGCAGCTGGACACCCCAATCAGACTGCAATTTTCACAAATTCTGGCTTGCGTGCAAAATTTCAAAATGTTGCCAGAATCCCAAGCACCTCCTTTTTGCGACAAAAGAGTAAAAATAATAATAATAATAATAATTAAAGCTGCAAGCAGCATTGACCGGGCCCTCGCACATTCACGCACGTCGAGGGTACTGGCAGGACTCTGGAGGACGCTGCCGTGCGTTTCTGTGACCATCAAACACTGCGTGCATGAGTTAGATGATATTTCCTGCGTCGACCAGCAGCGTAACAAGATCGCGTTGACAGGTCTTAAGCCTCAAATGTGTTGAGGGTACCTCCAATACAATCATAAATGAAAGCCTGTTAAGATCATCAAGAAAATGAATGTGCGTGAATGCGCTTCAGGGTTAGTAACATAACAGACTGTCAGTTTACTGGGATGGGGTTCAACTCCCTGCAGTGTTCTGATTTTATTTGGACTTACATGAAAGTTAAGAAAACAGTAGTATCATTTGCTTTTACTTGAACACTTTAATTTAACACCATTTTCTTTTTAAGCTCTTCTGTAACTTTAGACTGTTTTGTGAAGCATTCATTGTGACATTTAACCTGATTCTCAAGTAGAAGCTCTGGACAGATCATTTATACTAATGTCGACTGACATGGTTTGAAAACCCACTGTTATCTAACTTTTGCTCTCCAAGCATCTTAGTTTGCACATATTTAGATCAGAGAAGTCTTTTTCTCATGGTGTGCCCACAAACCCTTTTAATAAGTTCAGTGTTTGGTCCGCTGTAATTATAGAATCCTGCTTACGTCCGTGCTTATCAGTAGGTGGCGCTATGACTATGAGTTAATATTGGCATGCAGAAGTCCTAAAGTCATGACAGTCAACAACCATGTCAAGTTTGGGACAGTTTTGACAAAGTACAGTAGAGTTACAACAGCTTGATGGATGATGGTGAACCATGTAAAATGGCTGCCACACCAAATCCACGTCGTTTGATGAAACCTAAAGCTTTTAGTAACTTTTAATAACTAAGGTCTTGAGATAGTTCCGACCAAATTCTAAGTTGATCTGATTAATTCCCTAGGAGGAGTTCGTTAAAGTAGAGCGCCTGGAAATTGCACAAACGACGCTATAAATTCATACAAAATTCAAAATGGCTGACTTCTGGTTGGGTTTAGAGCTTAGACCCCTAAGACCTTTTTTTAAGTCTATATGAGATACACCTGCTTCCCAATTTGTATACATCTAGGTGAGACGTACTGCGAGGGCTGCATCGGCGAAATATTGTAGGGGGCGCTATTGAGCCGACTTGCCACTCTGACACATTAAAGTCACATCAGATAACTACATTCATGATTTTAAATGTGTTTGACAAGTTTTGTTATGTTTTGAGCAGTTTTAGCCCCTCAAAAACACCTTCAATTTTCATGGCGAAGAATGCGTTGCCATGGCAACAGCTTTTCACGAAACTACAAGCTTTGAGTAACTTTTCATCACAAAGGTCTTTAGATTGTACTGACCAATTTTGAAGTTGATTCGATTATTTCCCTAGGAGGAGTTCGTTAAAGTGCAGCGCCTGGAAATGACAAAAACGACACTAGAAATTCAAAATAAATTCAAAATGGGTGACTTCCGGTTGGGTTTAGAGCATGGTCCCAAGAGACTTTTATTTAAGTCCACATGTTATACATGTGCCCACCAAATTGTGTAAGTCTATGTGAAACGTAGTGCGAGGGCTGCTTCGTCGAAATGTTGTAGGGGGCGCTATTGAGCCGATTTGCCACTCTGAATGAATAAAATCATATTATATAACTACATTTTGGGCTTGTAATCTGCGTGCAGAGTTTGCTTATGTTTCGAGCTTTTTAAGCCTCTCAAAACGACCTTCGTTTTTCACGGCGAAGACTGCGTCGCCACGGCAACGGCGTTTGACGAAACATCAAAAGCTTCATGAACTGGCATTATGAACTTCTTACATTTGTGTGGAAGTAGTTTGATGTTGATCTGATTTACCTACTAAGAGAAACAAGGCAAAGTATAAAGTCTTTAACTTACTGTTACCAGTAGGTGGCGCTATGACTATGATTAAAAATTGGCCTGCAGATGTCTTCAGGCCTGGAGTCTAATCAAACATGTGAAATCTGGTTAAGATCTGATGATGTGGAGTCGAGTTACATCAGTTTATTCGTTCATGGCGAAGGATCGAAATTCGCCGAGCCGCTACGTCGCCGCCCTTCGACAACTTCTTACAATCTTCACAATGAAGCATGATCAAGGTCTTAAGGCTTTCCTGGCAACATTTGAGAGGGATCTGATTAATCTGTGAGGAGCAGGATGTCAATGTACAAAACGTACAACTTCCAGTTGCCAATAGGTGGCGCTCTTACTATGATTCAAAATTTTCATATAGATGTGTTCTGAGTCGGGATGATATGACATATGAGAGATTTGGAGCAGATTAGACAATGTACGGCCGAGTTACAACTACTTCCTTTTTCATGGCGAATGGTGTTTTTTTGACGCCACGCCACGGATACATAGTACGATAACTTTTTGATCTTTGAGTAACATTTCACTGCCAAGGTCTCAAGAGCATACTGACCAAGTCTGAAGTCGATCGGGTTCAATCTCTAGGAGGAGTTCGTTAAAGTATGATGCCTTGAAACGGTCCAAAAACGTCATACACTTCAAAATGGCCGACTTCCTGTTTGGTTTAGTGAAAAATTCCAAGAGGATTTTTTGTACGCCCCATCACGTTCCACATACCTAGCAAATTTCATACAGCTAGGTGAAACCCAATGTTGGGGCTACTCAATAGGGGGCGCTAGCGAGCCAATATTTCAAAACGCAGCTGGACACCCCAATCAGACTGCAATTTTCACAAATTCTGGCTTGCGTGCAAAATTTCAAAATGTTGCCAGAATCCCAAGCACCTCCTTTTTGCGACGAAACATGAAAAATAATCGGAAGAATAATAATAATAATTAAAGCTGCAAGCAGCATTGACCGGGCCCTCGCACATTCACGCACGTCGAGGGTACTGGCAGGACTCTGGAGGACGCTGCCGTGCGTTTCTTTGACCATCAAACACTGCGTGCATGAGTTAGATGATATTTCCTGCGTCGACCAGCAGCGTAACAAGATCGCGTTGACAGGTCTTAAGCCTCAAATGTGTTGAGGGTACCTCCAATACAATCATAAATGAAAGCCTGTTAAGATCATCAAGAAAATGAATGTGCGTGAATGCGCTTCAGGGTTAGTAACATAACAGACTGTCAGTTTACTGAGATGGGGTTCAACTCCCTGCAGTGTCCTGATTTCGTTTGGACTTACATGAAAATTAAGAAAACAGTAGTATCATTTGCTTTCACTTGAACACTTTAATTTAACACCGTTTTCTTTTTAAGCTCTTCTGTGACTTTAGACTGTTTTGTGAAGCATTCACTGTGACAATTAACCTGATTCTCAAGTAGAAGCTCTGGACAGATCATTTATACTAATGTCGACTGACATGGTTTGAAAACCCACTGTTATCTAACTTTTGCTCTCCAAGCATCTTAGTTTGCACATATTTAGATCAGAGAAGTCTTTTTCTCATGGTGTGCCCACAAACCCTTTTAATAAGTTCAGTGTTTGGGCCGCTGTAATTATAGAATCCTGCTTACGTCCGTGCTTATCAGTAGGTGGCGCTATGACTATGAGTTAATATTGGCATGCAGAAGTCCTAAAGTCATGACAGTCAACAACCATGTCAAGTTTGGGACAGTTTTGACAAAGTACAGTAGAGTTACAACAGCTTGATGGATGATGGTGAACCATGTAAAATGGCTGCCACACCAAATCCACGTCGTTTGATGAAACCTAAAGCTTTTAGTAACTTTTAATCACTAAGGTCTTGAGATAGTTCCGACCAAATTCTAAGTTGATCTGATTAATTCCCTAGGAGGAGTTCGTTAAAGTAGAGCGCCTGGAAATTGCACAAACGACACTATACATTCATACAAAATTCAAAATGGCTGACTTCTGGTTGGGTTTAGAGCTTAGACCCCTAAGACCTTTTTTTAAGTCTATATGTGATACACCTACTTCCCAAATTTTATACATCTAGGTGAGACGTACTGCGAGGGCTGCATCGGCGAAATATTGTAGGGGGCGCTATTGAGCCGACTTGCCACTCTGACACATTAAAGTCACATCAGATAACTACATTCATGATTTTAAATGTGTTTGACAAGTTTTGTTATGTTTTGAGCATTTTTAGCCCCTCAAAAACACCTTCATTTTTCATGGCGAAGAATGCGTTGCCACGGCAACAGCTTTTCACGAAACAACAAGTTTTGAGTAACTTTTCATCACAAAGGTCTTTAGATTGTACTGACAAATTTTGAAGTTGATTAGATTATTTCCCTAGGAGGAGTTCGTTAAAGTGCAGCGCCTGGAAATGACAAAAACGACACTAGAAATTCAAAAGAAATTCAAAATGGGTGACTTCCGGTTGGGTTTAGAGCATGGTCCCAAGAGACTTTTATTTAAGTCCACATGTTATACATGTGCCCACCAAATTTTGTAAGTCTATGTGAAACGTAGTGCGAGGGCTGCTTCGTCGAAATGTTGTAGGGGGCGCTATTGAGCCGATTTGCCACACTGAATGAATAAAATCATATTATATAACTACATTTTGGGCTTGTAATCTGCGTGCAGAGTTTGCTTATGTTTCGAGCTTTTTAAGCCTCTCAAAACGACCTTCGTTTTTCACGGCGAAGACTGCGTCGCCACGGCAACGGCGTTTGACGAAACATCAAAAGCTTCATGAACTGGCATTATGAACTTCTTACATTTGTGTGGAAGTAGTTTGATGTTGATCTGATTTACCTACTAAGAGAAACAAGGCAAAGTATAAAGTCTTTAACTTACTGTTACCAGTAGGTGGCGCTATGACTATGATTACAAATTGGCCTGCAGATGTCTTCAGGCCTGGAGTCTAATCAAACATGTGAAATCTGGTAAAGATCTGATGATGTGGAGTCGAGTTACATCAGTTTATTCGTTCATGGCGAAGGATCGAAATTCGCCGAGCCGCTACGTCGCCGCCCTTCGACAACTTCTTACAATCTTCACAATGAAGCATGATCAAGGTCTTAAGGCTTTCCTGGCAACATTTGAGAGAGATCTGATTAATCTGTGAGGAGCAGGATGTCAAAGTACAAAACGTACAACTTCCAGTTGCCACTAGGTGGCGCTCTTACTATGATTCTAAATTTTCATATAGATGTGTTCTGAGTCAGGATGATATGACATATGAGAGATTTGGAGCAGATTAGACAATGTACGGCCGAGTTACAACAACTTCCTTTTTCATGGCGAATGGTGTCTTTTTGACGCCACGCCACGGATACATAGTTCGATAACTTTTTGATCTTTGAGTAACATTTCACTGCCAAGGCGTCAAGAGCATACTGACCAAGTCTGAAGTCGATCGGGTTCAATCTCTAGGAGGAGTTCGTTAAAGTATGATGCCTTGAAACGGTCCGAAAACGCCATACACTTAAAAATGGCCGACTTCCTGTTTGGTTTGGTGAAAAATTCCAAGAGGATTTTTTGTACGCCCCATCACGTTCCACATACCTACCAAATTTCATACAGCTAGGTGAAACCCAATGTTGGGGCTACTCAATAGGGGGCGCTAGCGAGCCAACATTTCATAACGCAGCTGGACACCCAAATCAGATCAAAATTTTCACAAATTCTGGCTTGCGTGCAAAATTTCAAAGTTCTGCCAGTATCCCAAGCACCTCCTTTTTGAGCAAAAACAGTAAAAATTAAAGCTGCAAGCAGCATTGACCGGGCCCTCGCACATTCACGCACGTCGAGGGTACTGGCAGGACTCTGGAGGACGCTGCCGTGCGTTTCTGTGACCATCAAACACTGCGTGCATGAGTTAGCTGATATTTCCTGCGTCGACCAGCAGCGTAACAAGATCGCGTTGACAGGTGTTAAGCCTCAAATGTGTTGAGGGTACCTCCAATACAATCATAAATGAAAGCCTGTTAAGATCATCAAGAAAATGAATGTGCGTGAATGCGCTTCAGGGTTAGTAACATAACAGACTGTCAGTTTACTGGGATGGGGTTCAACTCCCTGCAGTGTCCTGCTGATTGGATTTGGACTTAGATGAAAGTTAACAAAACAGTAGAATCATGTGCTATTACATGAACACATTAATTTAACACTGTTTTCATTTTAAGCTCTTCTGCAACATAAGATTGTAGTCTGAAGCATTCACTCTGACATTTAACCTGATTCTCAAGTAGAAGCTCTGGACAGATCATTTATACTAATGTCGACTGACATGGTTTGAAAACCCACTGTTATCTAACTTTTGCTCTCCAAGCATCTTAGTTTGCACATATTTAGATCAGAGAAGTCTTTTTCTCATGGTGTGCCCACAAACCCTTTTAATAAGTTCAGTGTTTGGGCCGCTGTATTTATAGAATCCAGCTTACGTCCGTGCTTATCAGTAGGGGGCGCTATGACTATGAGTTAATATTGAAATGCAGAAGTCCTAGAGTCATGACAGTCATCAAGCATGTCAAGTTTGGGACAGTTTTGACAAAGTACAGTCCAGTTACAACAGCTTGATGGATAATGGTGAACCATGTAAAATGGCTGCCACACCAAATCCACGTCGTTTGATGAAACCTAAAGGTTTTAGTAACTTTTAATCACTAAGGTCTTGAGATAGTTCTGACCAAATTCTAAGTTGATCTGATTAATTCCCTAGGAGGAGTTCGTTAAAGTAGAGCGCCTGGAAATTGCACAAACGACACTATAAATTCATACAAAATTCAAAATGGCTGACTTCTGGTTGGGTTTAGAGCTTAGACCCCTAAGACCTTTTTTTAAGTCTATATGTGATACACCTACTTCCCAAATTTTATACATCTAGGTGAGACGTACTGCGAGGGCTGCATCGGCGAAATATTGTAGGGGGCGCTATTGAGCCGACTTGCCACTCTGACACATTAAAGTCACATCAGATAACTACATTCATGATTTTAAATGTGTTTGACAAGTTTTGTTATGTTTTGATCATTTTTAGCCCCTCAAAAACACCTTCATTTTTCATGGCGAAGAATGCGTTGCCACGGCAACAGCTTTTCACGAAACAACAAGTTTTGAGTAACTTTTCATCACAAAGGTCTTTAGATTGTACTGACCAATTTTGAAGTTGATTCGATTATTTCCCTAGGAGGAGTTCGTTAAAGTGCAGCGCCTGGAAATGACAAAAACGACACTAGAAATTCAAAATAAATTCAAAATGGGTGACTTCCGGTTGGGTTTAGAGCATGGTCCCAAGAGACTTTTATTTAAGTCCACATGTTATACATGTGCCCACCAAATTTTGTAAGTCTATGTGAAACGTAGTGCGAGGGCTGCTTCGTCGAAATGTTGTAGGGGGCGCTATTGAGCCGATTTGCCACTCTGAATGAATAAAATCATATTATATAACTACATTTTGGGCTTGTAATCTGCGTGCCGAGTTTGCTTATGTTTCGAGCTTTTTAAGCCTCTCAAAACGACCTTCGTTTTTCACGGCGAAGACTGCGTCGCCACGGCAACGGCGTTTGACGAAACATCAAAAGCTTCATGAACTGGCATTATGAACTTCTTACATTTGTGTGGAAGTAGTTTGATGTTGATCTGATTTACCTACTAAGAGAAACAAGGCAAAGTATAAAGTCTTTAACTTACTGTTACCAGTAGGTGGCGCTATGACTATGATTAAAAATTGGCCTGCAGATGTCTTCAGGCCTGGAGTCTAATCAAACATGTGAAATCTGGTAAAGATCTGATGATGTGGAGTCGAGTTACATCAGTTTATTCGTTCATGGCGAAGGATCGAAATTCGCCGAGCCGCTACGTCGCCGCCCTTCGACAACTTCTTACAATCTTCACAATGAAGCATGATCAAGGTCTTAAGGCTTTCCTGGCAACATTTGAGAGGGATCTGATTAATCTGTGAGGAGCAGGATGTCAAAGTACAAAACGTACAACTTCCAGTTGCCAATAGGTGGCGCTCTTGCTATGATTCAAAATTTTCATATAGATGTGTTCTGAGTCAGGATGATATGACATATGAGAGATTTGGAGCAGATTAGACAATGTACGGCCGAGTTACAACAACTTCCTTTTTCATGGCGAATGGTGTTTTTTTGACGCCACGCCACGGATACATAGTACGATAACTTTTTGATCTTTGAGTATCATTTCACTGCCAAGGTCTCAAGAGCATACTGACCAAGTCTGAAGTCGATCGGGTTCAATCTCTAGGAGGAGTTTGTTAAAGTATGATGCCTTGAAACGGTCCAAAAACGTCATACACTTCAAAATGGCCGACTTCCTGTTTGGTTTAGTGAAAAATTCCAAGAGGATTTTTTGTACGCCCCATCACGTTCCACATACCTACCAAATTTCATACAGCTCGGTGAAACCCAATGTTGGGGCTACTCAATAGGGGGCGCTAGCGAGCCAATATTTCATAACGCAGCTGGACACCCCAATCAGACTGCAATTTTCACAAATTCTGGCTTGCGTGCAAAATTTCAAAATGTTGCCAGAATCCCAAGCACCTCCTTTTTGCGACAAAAGAGTAAAAATAATAATAATAATAATAATAATAATAATAAACATTACGATTACAATAGGTCCTCCGCTCCGACTACGTCGGTGCTCGGGCCCTAATTAAAGCTGCAAGCAGCATTGACCGGGCCCTCGCACATTCACGCACGTCGAGGGTACTGGCAGGACTCTGGAGGACGCTGCCGTGCGTTTCTGTGACCATCAAACACTGCGTGCATGAGTTAGATGATATTTCCTGCGTCGACCAGCAGCGTAACAAGATCGCGTTGACAGGTCTTAAGCCTCAAATGTGTTGAGGGTACCTCCAATACAATCATAAATGAAAGCCTGTTAAGATCATCAAGAAAATGAATGTGCGTGAATGCGCTTCAGGGTTAGTAACATAACAGACTGTCAGTTTACTGGGATGGGGTTCAACTCCCTGCAGTGTTCTGATTTTATTTGGACTTACATGAAAGTTAAGAAAACAGTAGTATCATTTGCTTTTACTTGAACACTTTAATTTAACACCATTTTCTTTTTAAGCTCTTCTGTAACTTTAGACTGTTTTGTGAAGCATTCATTGTGACATTTAACCTGATTCTCAAGTAGAAGCTCTGGACAGATCATTTATACTAATGTCGACTGACATGGTTTGAAAACCCACTGTTATCTAACTTTTGCTCTCCAAGCATCTTAGTTTGCACATATTTAGATCAGAGAAGTCTTTTTCTCATGGTGTGCCCACAAACCCTTTTAATAAGTTCAGTGTTTGGTCCGCTGTAATTATAGAATCCTGCTTACGTCCGTGCTTATCAGTAGGTGGCGCTATGACTATGAGTTAATATTGGCATGCAGAAGTCCTAAAGTCATGACAGTCATCAAGCATGTCAAGTTTGGGACAGTTTTGACAAAGTACAGTAGAGTTACAACAGCTTGATGGATGATGGTGAACCATGTAAAATGGCTGCCACACCAAATCCACGTCGTTTGATGAAACCTAAAGCTTTTAGTAACTTTTAATAACTAAGGTCTTGAGATTGTTCCGACCAAATTCTAAGTTGATCTGATTAATTCCCTAGGAGGAGTTCGTTAAAGTAGAGCGCCTGGAAATTGCACAAACGACGCTATAAATTCATACAAAATTCAAAATGGCTGACTTCTGGTTGGGTTTAGAGCTTAGACCCCTAAGACCTTTTTTTAAGTCTATATGAGATACACCTGCTTCCCAATTTGTATACATCTAGGTGAGACGTACTGCGAGGGCTGCATCGGCGAAATATTGTAGGGGGCGCTATTGAGCCGACTTGCCACTCTGACACATTAAAGTCACATCAGATCACTACATTCATGATTTTAAATGTGTTTGACAAGTTTTGTTATGTTTTGAGCAGTTTTAGCCCCTCAAAAACACCTTCAATTTTCATGGCGAAGAATGCGTTGCCATGGCAACAGCTTTTCACGAAACTACAAGCTTTGAGTAACTTTTCATCACAAAGGTCTTTAGATTGTACTGACCAATTTTGAAGTTGATTCGATTATTTCCCTAGGAGGAGTTCGTTAAAGTGCAGCGCCTGGAAATGACAAAAACGACACTAGAAATTCAAAATAAATTCAAAATGGGTGACTTCCGGTTGGGTTTAGAGCATGGTCCCAAGAGACTTTTATTTAAGTCCACATGTTATACATGTGCCCACCAAATTGTGTAAGTCTATGTGAAACGTAGTGCGAGGGCTGCTTCGTCGAAATGTTGTAGGGGGCGCTATTGAGCCGATTTGCCACTCTGAATGAATAAAATCATATTATATAACTACATTTTGGGCTTGTAATCTGCGTGCAGAGTTTGCTTATGTTTCGAGCTTTTTAAGCCTCTCAAAACGACCTTCGTTTTTCACGGCGAAGACTGCGTCGCCACGGCAACGGCGTTTGACGAAACATCAAAAGCTTCATGAACTGGCATTATGAACTTCTTACATTTGTGTGGAAGTAGTTTGATGTTGATCTGATTTACCTACTAAGAGAAACAAGGCAAAGTATAAAGTCTTTAACTTACTGTTACCAGTAGGTGGCGCTATGACTATGATTAAAAATTGGCCTGCAGATGTCTTCAGGCCTGGAGTCTAATCAAACATGTGAAATCTGGTTAAGATCTGATGATGTGGAGTCGAGTTACATCAGTTTATTCGTTCATGGCGAAGGATCGAAATTCGCCGAGCCGCTACGTCGCCGCCCTTCGACAACTTCTTACAATCTTCACAATGAAGCATGATCAAGGTCTTAAGGCTTTCCTGGCAACATTTGAGAGGGATCTGATTAATCTGTGAGGAGCAGGATGTCAATGTACAAAACGTACAACTTCCAGTTGCCAATAGGTGGCGCTCTTACTATGATTCAAAATTTTCATATAGATGTGTTCTGAGTCGGGATGATATGACATATGAGAGATTTGGAGCAGATTAGACAATGTACGGCCGAGTTACAACTACTTCCTTTTTCATGGCGAATGGTGTTTTTTTGACGCCACGCCACGGATACATAGTACGATAACTTTTTGATCTTTGAGTAACATTTCACTGCCAAGGTCTCAAGAGCATACTGACCAAGTCTGAAGTCGATCGGGTTCAATCTCTAGGAGGAGTTCGTTAAAGTATGATGCCTTGAAACGGTCCAAAAACGTCATACACTTCAAAATGGCCGACTTCCTGTTTGGTTTAGTGAAAAATTCCAAGAGGATTTTTTGTACGCCCCATCACGTTCCACATACCTAGCAAATTTCATACAGCTAGGTGAAACCCAATGTTGGGGCTACTCAATAGGGGGCGCTAGCGAGCCAATATTTCAAAACGCAGCTGGACACCCCAATCAGACTGCAATTTTCACAAATTCTGGCTTGCGTGCAAAATTTCAAAATGTTGCCAGAATCCCAAGCACCTCCTTTTTGCGACGAAACATGAAAAATAATCGGAAGAATAATAATAATAATAATAAACATTACGATTACAATAGGTCCTCCGCTCCGACTACGTCGGTGCTCGGGCCCTAATAATAATAATAATAATAATAAACATTACGATTACAATAGGTCCTCCGCTCCGACTACGTCGGTGCTCGGGCCCTAATAAACATTACGATTACAATAGGTCCTCCGCTCCGACTACGTCGGTGCTCGGGCCCTAATAAACATTACGATTACAATAGGTCCTCCGCTCCGACTACGTCGGTGCTCGGGCCCTAATTAAAGCTGCAAGCAGCATTGACCGGGCCCTCGCACATTCACGCACGTCGAGGGTACTGGCAGGACTCTGGAGGACGCTGCCGTGCGTTTCTTTGACCATCAAACACTGCGTGCATGAGTTAGATGATATTTCCTGCGTCGACCAGCAGCGTAACAAGATCGCGTTGACAGGTCTTAAGCCTCAAATGTGTTGAGGGTACCTCCGATACAATCATAAATGAAAGCCTGTTAAGATCATCAAGAAAATGAATGTGCGTGAATGCGCTTCAGGGTTAGTAACATAACAGACAGTCAGTTTACTGGGATGGGGTTCAACTCCCTGCAGTGTCCTGATTTTATTTGGACTTACATGAAAGTTAAGAAAACAGTAGTATCATTTGCTTTTACTTGAACACTTTAATTTAACACCGTTTTCTTTTTAAGCTCTTCTGTAACTTTAGACTGTTTTGTGAAGCATTCATTGTGACATTTAACCTGATTGTCGTGTAGAAGCTCTGGACAGATCATTTATACTAATGTCGACTGATATGGTTTGGATAACCTACTGTTATCTAACTTTTGCTCTCCAAGCATCTTAGTTTGCACATATTTAGATCAGAGAAGTCTTTTTCTCGTGGTGTGCCCACAAACCCTTTTAATAAGTTCAGTGTTTGGGCCGCTGTAGTTATAGAATCCTGCATACGTCCGTGCTTATCAGTAGGTGGCGCTATAACTATGAGTTAATATTGGCACGCAGAAGTCCTAAAGTCATGACAGTCAACAACCATGTCAAGTTTGGGACAGTTTTGACAAAGTACAGTTGAGTTACAACAGCTTGATGGATGATGGTGAACCATGTAAAATGGCTGCCACACCAAATCCATGTCGTTTGATGACACCTAAAGCTTTTAGTAACTTTCAATCACGAAGGTCTTGAGATTGTTCTGACCAAATTCTAAGTTGATCTGATTAATTTCCTAGGAGGAGTTCGTTAAAGTAGAGCGCCTGGAAATTGCACAAACGACGCTATAAATTCATACAAAATTCAAAATGGCTGACTTCTGGTGGGGTTTAGAGCTTAGAGCCCTAAGACCTTTTTTTAAGTCTATATGTAATAAACCTACTTCCCAATTTATATCCATGTAGGTGAGACGTACTGCGAGGGCTGCATCGGCGAAATATTGTAGGGGGCGCTATCGAGCCGACTTGTCACTCTGAAACATTAAAGTCATATCAGATAACTACATTCAGGATTGCAAACGTGTTTGACAAGTTTCGTTATGTTTTGAGCATTTTTAGCCCCTTCAAAAACACCTTCATTTTTCATGGCGAAGAATGCGTTGCCACGGCAACAGCTTTTCACAAAACAACAAGCTTTGAGTAACTTTTCATCACAAAGGTCTTTAGATTGTACTGACCAATTTTGAAGTTGATTCGATTATTTCCCTAGGAGGAGTTCGTTAAAGTAGAGCGCCTGGAAATTGCACAAACGACACTATAAATTCATACAAAATTCAAAATGGCTGACTTCTGGTGGGGTTTAGAGCTTAGACCCCTAAGACCTTTTTTTAAGTCTATATGTGATACACCTACTTCCCAAATTTTATACATCTAGGTGAGACGTACTGCGAGGGCTGCATCGGCGAAATATTGTAGGGGGCGCTATTGAGCCGACTTGCCACTTTGACACATTAAAGTCACATCAGATAACTACATTCATGATTTTAAATGTGTTTGACAAGTTTTGTTATGTTTTGATCATTTTTAGCCCCTCAAAAACACCTTCATTTTTCATGGCGAAGAATGCGTTGCCACGGCAACAGCTTTTCACGAAACAACAAGTTTTGAGTAACTTTTCATCACAAAGGTCTTTAGATTGTACTGACCAATTTTGAAGTTGATTCGATTATTTCCCTAGGAGGAGTTCGTTAAAGTGCAGCGCCTGGAAATGACAAAAACGACACTAGAAATTCAAAATAAATTCAAAATGGGTGACTTCCGGTTGGGTTTAGAGCATGGTCCCAAGAGACTTTTATTTAAGTCCACATGTTATACATGTGCCCACCAAATTTTGTAAGTCTATGTGAAACGTAGTGCGAGGGCTGCTTCGTCGAAATGTTGTAGGGGGCGCTATTGAGCCGATTTGCCACTCTGAATGAATAAAATCATATTATATAACTACATTTTGGGCTTGTAATCTGCGTGCCGAGTTTGCTTATGTTTCGAGCTTTTTAAGCCTCTCAAAACGACCTTCGTTTTTCACGGCGAAGACTGCGTCGCCACGGCAACGGCGTTTGACGAAACATCAAAAGCTTCATGAACTGGCATTATGAACTTCTTACATTTGTGTGGAAGTAGTTTGATGTTGATCTGATTTACCTACTAAGAGAAACAAGGCAAAGTATAAAGTCTTTAACTTACTGTTACCAGTAGGTGGCGCTATGACTATGATTAAAAATTGGCCTGCAGATGTCTTCAGGCCTGGAGTCTAATCAAACATGTGAAATCTGGTAAAGATCTGATGATGTGGAGTCGAGTTACATCAGTTTATTCGTTCATGGCGAAGGATCGAAATTCGCCGAGCCGCTACGTCGCCGCCCTTCGACAACTTCTTACAATCTTCACAATGAAGCATGATCAAGGTCTTAAGGCTTTCCTGGCAACATTTGAGAGGGATCTGATTAATCTGTGAGGAGCAGGATGTCAAAGTACAAAACGTACAACTTCCAGTTGCCAATAGGTGGCGCTCTTACTATGATTCAAAATTTTCATATAGATGTGTTCTGAGTCAGGATGATATGACATATGAGAGATTTGGAGCAGATTAGACAATGTACGGCCGAGTTACAACAACTTCCTTTTTCATGGCGAATGGTGTTTTTTTAACGCCACGCCACGGATACATAGTACGATAACTTTTTGATCTTTGAGTAACATTTCACTGCCAAGGTCTCAAGAGCATACTGACCAAGTCTGAAGTCGATCGGGTTCAATCTCTAGGAGGAGTTCGTTAAAGTATGATGCCTTGAAACGGTCCAATAACGTCATATACTTCAAAATGGCCGACTTCCTGTTTGGTTTAGTGAAAAATTCCAAGAGGATTTTTTGTACGCCCCATCACGTTCCACATACCTACCAAGTTTCATACAGCTCGGTGAAACCCAATGTTGGGGCTACTCAATAGGGGGCGCTAGCGAGCCAATATTTCATAACGCAGCTGGACACCCCAATCAGACTGCAATTTTCACAAATTCTGGCTTGCGTGCAAAATTTCAAAATGTTGCCAGAATCCCAAGCACCTCCTTTTTGCGACAAAAGAGTAAAAATAATAATAATTAAAGCTGCAAGCAGCATTGACCGGGCCCTCGCACATTCACGCACGTCGAGGGTACTGGCAGGACTCTGGAGGACGCTGCCGTGCGTTTCTTTGACCATCAAAAACTGCGTGCATGAGTTAGATGATATTTCCTGCGTCGACCAGCAGCGTAACAAGATCGCGTTGACAGGTCTTAAGCCTCAAATGTGTTGAGGGTACCTCCAATACAATCATAAATGAAAGCCTGTTAAGATCATCAAGAAAATGAATGTGCGTGAATGCGCTTCAGGGTTAGTAACATAACAGACTGTCAGTTTACTGGGATGGGGTTCAACTCCCTGCAGTGTCCTGATTTTATTTGGACTTACATGAAAGTTAAGAAAACAGTAGTATCATTTGCTTTTACTTGAACACTTTAATTTAACACCGTTTTCTTTTTAAGCTCTTCTGTAACTTTAGACTGTTTTGTGAAGCATTCATTGTGACATTTAACCTGATTCTCGTGTAGAAGCTCTGGACAGATCACTTATACTAATGTCGACTGATATGGTTTGGATAACCTACTGTTATCTAACTTTTGCTCTCCAAGCATCTTAGTTTGCACATATTTAGATCAGAGAAGTCTTTTTCTCATGGTGTGCCCACAAACCCTTTTAATAAGTTCAGTGTTTGGGCCGCTGTAGTTATAGAATCCTGCTTACGTCCGTGCTTATCAGTAGGTGGCGCTATGACTATGAGTTAATATTGGCATGCAGAAGTCCTAAAGTCATGACAGTCAACAACCATGTCAAGTTTGGGACAGTTTTGACAAAGTACAGTAGAGTTACAACAGCTTGATGGATGATGGTGAACCATGTAAAATGGCTGCCACACCAAATCCACGTCGTTTGATGACACCTAAAGCTTTTAGTAACTTTCAATCACGAAGGTCTTGAGATTGTTCTGACCAAATTCTAAGTTGATCTGATTAATTCCCTAGGAGGAGTTCGTTAAAGTAGAGCGCCTGGAAATTTCACAAACGACACTATAAATTCATACAAAATTCAAAATGGCTGACTTCTGGTTGGGTTTAGAGCTTAGAGCCCTAAGACCTTTTTTTAAGTCTATATGTGATACACCTACTTCCCAAATTTTATACATCTAGGTGAGACGTACTGCGAGGGCTGCATCGGCGAAATATTGTAGGGGGCGCTATTGAGCCGACTTGCCACTCTGACACATTAAAGTCACATCAGATAACTACATTCATGATTTTAAATGTGTTTGACAAGTTTTGTTATGTTTTGAGCATTTTTAGCCCCTCAAAAACACCTTCATTTTTCATGGCGAAGAATGCGTTGCCACGGCAACAGCTTTTCACGAAACAACAAGTTTTGAGTAACTTTTCATCACAAAGGTCTTTAGATTGTACTGACCAATTTTGAAGTTGATTCGATTATTTCCCTAGGAGGAGTTTGTTAAAGTGCAGCGCCTGGAAATGACAAAAACGACACTAGAAATTCAAAATGGGTGACTTCCGGTTGGGTTTAGAGCATGGTCCCAAGAGACTTTTATTTAAGTCCACATGTGATACATGTGCCCACCAAATTTTGTAAATCTATGTGAAACGTAGTGCGAGGGCTGCTTCGTCGAAATGTTGTAGGGGGCGCTATTGAGCCGATTTGCCACTCTGAATGAATAAAAGCATTTTATATCACTACATTTTGGGATTGTAATCTGCGTGCAGAGTTTGCTTATGTTTCGAGCTTTTTTAGCCTCTCAAAATGACCTTCGTTTTTCACAGCGAAGACTGCGTCGCCACGGCAACGGCGTTTGACGAAACATCAAAAGCTTCATGAACTGGCATTATGAACTTCTTACATTTGTGTGGAAGTAGTTTGATGTTGATCTGATTTACCTACTAAGAGAAACAAGGCAAAGTATAAAGTCTTTAACTTACTGTTACCAGTAGGTGGCGCTATGACTATGATTAAAAATTGGCCTGCAGATGTCTTCAGGCCTGGAGTCTAATCAAACATGTGAAATCTGGTAAAGATCTGATGATGTGGAGTCGAGTTACATCAGTTTATTCGTTCATGGCGAAGGATCGAAATTCGCCGAGCCGCCACGTCGCCGCCCTTCGACAACTTCTTACAATCTTCACAATGAAGCATGATCAAGGTCTTAAGGCTTTCCTGGCAACATTTGAGAGGGATCTGATTAATCTGTGAGGAGCAGGATGTCAAAGTACAAAACGTACAACTTCCAGTTGCCAATAGGTGGCGCTCTTACTATGATTCTACATTTTCATATAGATGTGTTCTGAGTCAGGATGATATGACATATGAGAGATTTGGAGCAGATTAGACAATGTACGGCCGAGTTACAACTACTTCCTTTTTCATGGCGAATGGTGTTTTTTTGACGCCACGCCACGGATACATAGTACGATAACTTTTTGATCTTTGAGTAACATTTCACTGCCAAGGTCTCAAGAGCATACTGACCAAGTCTGAAGTCGATCGGGTTCAATCTCTAGGAGGAGTTCATTAAAGTATGATGCCTTGAAACGGTCCAAAAACGTCATACACTTCAAAATGGCCGACTTCCTGTTTGGTTTAGTGAAAAATTCCAAGAGGATTTTTTGTACGCCCCATCACGTTCCACATACCTACCAAATTTCATACAGCTAGGTGAAACCCAATGTTGGGGCTACTCAATAGGGGGCGCTAGCGAGCCAATATTTCAAAACGCAGCTGGACACCCCAATCAGACTGCAATTTTCAAAAATTCTGGCTTGCGTGCAAAATTTCAAAATGTTGCCAGAATCCCAAGCACCTCCTTTTTGCGACGAAACATGAAAAATAATCGGAAGAATAATAATAATAATAATAATTAAAGCTGCAAGCAGCATTGACCGGGCCCTCGCACATTCACGCACGTCGAGGGTACTGGCAGGACTCTGGAGGACGCTGCCGTGCGTTTCTGTGACCATCAAACACTGCGTGCATGAGTTAGATGATATTTCCTGCGTCGACCAGCAGCGTAACAAGATCGCGTTGACAGGTCTTAAGCCTCAAATGTGTTGAGGGTACCTCCGATACAATCATAAATGAAAGCCTGTTAAGATCATCAAGAAAATGAATGTGCGTGAATGCGCTTCAGGGTTAATAACATAACAGACTGTCAGTTTACTGGGATGGGGTTCAACTCCCTGCAATGTCCTGATTTTATTTGGACTTACATGAAAGTTAAGAAAACAGTAGTATCATTTGCTTTTACTTGAACACTTTAATTTAACACCGTTTTCTTTTTAAGCTCTTCTGTAACTTTATACTGTTTTGTGAAGCATTCATTGTGACAATTAACCTGATTCTCGTGTAGAAGCTCTGGACAGATCATTTATACTAATGTCGACTGACATGGTTTGGATAACCTACTGTTATCTAACTTTTGCTCTCCAAGCATCTTAGTTTGCACATATTTAGATCAGAGAAGTCTTTTTCTCATGGTGTGCCCACAAACCCTTTTAATAAGTTCAGTGTTTGGTCCGCTGTAATTATAGAATCCTGCTTACGTCCGTGGTTATCAGTAGGTGGCGCTATGACTATGAGTTAATATTGGCATGCAGAAGTCCTAAAGTCATGACCGTCAACAAGCACGTCAAGTTTGGGACAGTTTTGACAAAGTACAGTTGAGTTACAACAGCTTGATGGATGATGGCGAACCATGTAAAATGGCTGCCACACCAAATCCACGTCGTTTGATGAAACCTCAAGCTTTTAGTAACTTTTAATCACTAAGGTCTTTAGATTGTTCTGATCAAAATCTAAGCTGATCTGATTAATTCCCTAGGAGGAGTTCGTAGTACAGCACCTGGAAATGGGAAAAAACGACACTAGAAATTCATACAAAATTCAAAATGGCTGACTTCTGGTGGGGTTTAGAGCTTAGAGCCCAAAGACCTTTTTTTAAGTCTATATGAGATACACCTGCTTCCCAATTTTATACATCTAGGTGTGACGTACTGCGAGGGCTGCATCCGCGAAATATTGTAGGAGGCGCTATTGAGCCGACTTGCCACTCTGACACATTAAAGTCACATCAGATAACTACATTCATGATTTTAAATGTGTTTGACAAGTTTTGTTATGTTGTTACTTTTATGGTATGCTAATAATAAACAGGAGTTTTGGTTGTTTGACAAAAAGGTGTGTTTGTAGGTGAACGTGAAAGTAACAGTTCTGCGTAGCCTGTTTGCATTGTGGTTTACAGGGTATTTATGCTGCCCTCTACTGGTGGAAAGAAAGAACACTTGCAGTGTTCGTGTCATTCAGGAATAAGACAGAAGGCAACATTTAACAGTCTGTAGCATCTCTATGTGGTTAACAACTAGCAGATGAAACATAGACAAATACGCACTATTTATATGTTTACAGGTATTTTTCTCAGTTTGCTAACGTGTTTCTTTCCGAAATTACTGACTGTACCCTCAGCCGCAGTTATTTAAGAAGAACGTTTAAAGATTTAATTTTTACAGATGCCGCTGCACACATCCTGCTTTGCCACCTCTTTCCTCGCCTCACCCTCTTCTGTCACGGTGTGTGAGAGTCAGCAAACGTGTCAGAATACTCATATTTGATTGGCGGAGCTGCATCACGTGGGTAACAGCTTTGAGGAGGACGGACACAAAACGGAGGGTTATCCTTGTGTTAGTATTGTTTCGTAGCTGTTGTGAAGTCCACACCGTAAACTATGAAGGAACTAAACATTGATTGCTCTCCAGAACGACTGAGACGTCAGTCAGCAGCAGAACTAAGAGGGAGAGACGTGTGGTGACCTCATTTATTGATCCATAATCTAGTGACCTGTTTGTGTAGCCGACGTGTTCATGTGAAAGCGAATGTGTGTGTGTGAGAGCGATAGATCACGACCTGCAGCGCTGTAACTAATTCTGAAAAGTAAAACTTCTTAAACTTTCCCCGAAATGTGTCTGTTTGAGTTCATAGAGGAAGATGTTAGAGAAGATCGTAAGTATCTTCTTCTTCTTCCTCTTCTTGTTTATAGGCGGATGGCATCCAAAAAAGTTGCATTACCGCCATCTACTGCATTGGAGTGTAGACCAGAAATATCTATCCCTTTCTCCAAACAAACATAAATAAATAAATAAAACAAAATAAAGAAGTAAAATAAAGAAATAAATAAAGATCGTAAGTATCAAACGCGACCTTTCATTATTAAAGACTACTTTATTACTCTAGCGTATTGTTTGCAACTAACCAACCAATCTACTTCCTGTTTACATCTGCACCCATCCACATGGCTGGTGTGCGTGAGTAGTCACGTGATATATACCGACGGCCCCTGTTGGTCCCGCCTTATCTTCGAATTCCAAGCGAGAAGAAGTGATTGGCTGAATTACGCCACGGTCAATGGCGTCAGCGACACGCCCACTTCCTGCTACATGATAAAAATCTGTGTGTTTCGCTCGCGACTCGCTTTCTAGTTTTTTGCTGGAAGGTTTGTTTTGCTGTTATCAGAAGCCCGCTGGATCACATCTTTGAAGACCCGAAAGGACTCTACGAAGTTTGATCTCCAAACGACTTTTTCTCTCTGCTAAGGTGAGTTTTCTGTGTGTGAGGAAATGTGATGTAACGTTGAAATAGTCACGTCTGTAGCGTTCTTGTGTCGGGGTTTCACGAGAGCGTTTGTTATGATGGCACATGTGTACAACAGTCTTGTTAGATACGATGTGTTTGCTAGTGTAGTGAGATGTGTGGGAATCTGCAATCTGATTTGTGGAGGTGCATTTCTAACGTAAATGTGCTTCAACAAACCTGGCGCTTTGTGCGTGTTTCGGCTGCTGGTTAACCGTGTTTATTTTTTAGGTCTCAAGCTAACAACATAAAGTAGAGCGAGATTGTATAGTGCTTATGTCTTCCAAAAGCCGAAATAGCAGTTGTTTTGGGATAAAATTTCAAATGTTCCCGCCATCACAAACTCACTTCCGCATTTGCACGTGACTGGGTACCTCAGTCTTTGTTCATACGTGTTGGTTTCTGTTGCTCTGAAATGCGCGGGAAGTATATCACAAATGCAGCATATTAACCAGGCATACATGGTATATGGTGTGTATATATATATATATATACATACATTTCACATCATATATGGGAACTGCACACTCGCGCCATATATATATATATACACACACACACACACACACACACACACACACACACACACACACACACACACACACACACACACACACTATATATTTCACATCATATACCACGTATGCCTGGTTAATATGCTGCGCTTGTGATATAGACTATTACTTACACTTGCTAAAACTATAATATAAGGTTATCTCAGCACTTTCAGCTTCTAATCATGAGCCAGTTTCTCATAACTCATCTGGCATGAATTGCAATCCACTACAAAACAGACGAATCTGGCCTCTCAGTTAGTAAATACTTCCCGCGCATTTCAGAGCAACAGAAACCAACACTTATGAACAAAGACTGAGGTACCCAGTCACGTGCAAATGCGGAAGTGAGTTTGTGATTGCGGGAACAAGTTTAATCCGAAAACAACTGCTATTGCAGCTTTTGGAAGACATAAGCACTATACAATCTCGCTCTACTTTATGTTGTTAGCTTGAGACCTAAAAGATCAACAAGGTTAACCAGCAACCGAATCACGCTCAAAGCGCCATGTTTGTTGAAGCACATTTACGTTAGAAATGCACCTCCACAAATCAGATTGCAGATTTCCACACATCTCACGATACCAGCAAACACTAGTTCACACAGTTGTGTGTGTGTGTGTGTGTGTGTGTGGCGCGAGTGTGCAGTTCCCATATATGCCACAAGGGTGCGCTGTAGAAGTAACAGCATTTGTGGTTGCAGTTCTATAGTGACCTCTTGTGGTAGGTATAACATACTGCAGACTCATTAGAAATAAGCTTTCCTAACATGTAGCATTTTGTAACACTGAACAGCAGCATCGTGTAATGGCTTGACTAATCAATGAACTTTTATACTTTCAGATGCCTCGTGGACGATCTTACCGACGATCTCAGGCAGGCAAGAGGATTGCTGAGATGCGCCGATCCTTGGAAATGAACACCCAACGACCCTCTGTTTCTTCTGGTATGTTGGCAACTGCTTTCCTTAATTGCTGTTCTATGTGTAAGCTGTATATTGTTTTGCATGTCTGGAATGTGCACTGTTGTGTTTAAATGGATTAGTTAGTATTATGTTTCATAGTGTTTATTTTGTTTTCCTATTCTGTAGTTGCTGGAACGGGATTTCGCAATCCTGTGAAGAAGTGGCCCACTTCTACCGCAACCGGGAAGCAGCACAAGTTGGTCTTTCTGGATGACTCTCCAGACAAGAAGGTATATTTGCGATGAAAAATGATCAAGAAAGTTGTGGATTTCTGCAAGATTATTCGTTTGCCATTCTAAAAATGCCATTTTGTGTTTAGTTTGTCCTGCTTGTAGGAGACTCCCATCTGCGGGGGATTGCAGATGGTTTCGTGGAGATGCCAGCTGGATTTGCTGTTGGTGTCATGTCTACGCCGGGGGCCTCTGCAAAGGACCTGCGGACTGAGGTGCGGAATGCTGTGCTGGATCGTACTCCTGATGTTGTCTGTCTCTTGGCCCCTGGCAACAACCTCACTTCCAGTCGAACCGTCATCGAGGCTGGTGAAGAGTTCGCTCTGCTCCTTGGTAGTGTTCGCGAGAAATGGGATGAGGTAATATATCTTTTGTACTAGAAATGATGTTGATGTATAAGGTGTGAGGTTGGCTATAGTGTTTGGATAAAATAACTTATGAACATCTATTGTGTATTTGTAGGTGGTGGTGGTGGACTTTCCTCCAAGGCTCAACGTAGCAGTGGATGTGCAGGAGCACCTGCGAAACGAGTACCGTCGTAAAGCTGCATCTGCAGGTATGTTTAATGGAATGTCACTTATGAAACGTTGCATGTGTACCAGTTAATATATGCCATGCCATTTAGATTTCCTATAATTTAAGTTAAGTTGGTTATTTGATGCACACAAATCATGGTGCATTTATATAAATCAACGTAAATGTAGATGTCTTCCTAAAAGTCGTAATAGTAGAAATATCTGAAAAGAGATCACATCTGTGCAGTGCATAATTGTTTTGTCTACATCCTTTCTGTCAAAAAAGATTGTTGTAAATCATTTAGGCCTTGTCACTAAATCTCGCCTTTTCTTCTCACGTTAAGGTGTGAGGTACTGGTCTGTTGCCGAGCAGTTGCCTATGAACGACCTTCAGCTGTGGAACAGAGACAGCGTAAGTAACATATTTTGTTGACATGTGCAGAAGTGTGATGTACACTTGTTTGTAGATTATAGCAATCAATTCATGGCAGCTTTATATTGATTCTTAGATCTATGTGTTAATTATTTTCTCTTGCTTTGTAGGTGCATTTGAGTGACCCTGACGGGATGCCCATCTTGGCAAAGGCTTTCTTTTCTGCTGCACACGACCACCTGCTGAGGAAGGTGCTGGAGCCAGTTCCTACCAAGAAGCCAGAGACACCAAAGACATCCCCTCCTGCTCGCAGGATCTCGCCGAAGGTGGTCGTGACGGGAGAGGTCCGAGTGCCACGCCGACCAGACCCGTCTGAGTGGACATTTGTTGCACGCGGCAAGAAGGTAAATTATTGTAGACTGTAATTTTGTAGCTGATTGTGCAAACACTTGTATAGTGTTAACATGGTATCATGTAATGGTCAAAGGAGACACGTGTTTAATTTAAGGAATGCTATTTTCATTACAGAGGCGCCATTTTGGGGAACCAGAGCAGTCTTGTGGTGCACCCAAGAGGAGGCTTGTTCATCAGCAGGTTTGTCATCTTTAATTTATTTGTTGGAAAACATGGAAATATTTATTGATCATATTTGAGTTTGTGTGGTAAGGTGTCCATAACATGTTTTCTGCTTTATATTTCAGATTGTCAAGGAATGTTCTGTACGTCTCTGGAGGTTCAGCAGTGCCATCTTGGATGCCATGGATGCTGTTGTTCCATCTCATCTTCCAAGCCCACCAGAGAGCCCAGCAGAGCACCCAGCAGTCATTTCCCAATGCAGAAAGGTAACTAGCAACTACATGTTCTCGGTCTATAGAGTTGTTATTAAGTCAGAAATTATTATAATTCCATTCCAAAATGTTGCAAGTTGTGCTTACAAATGTTTGTTGTTCATCTCAATTTAGGAACGCCGCATGGGACGACCACAGAAGGCAGTTTCACACAAGACGGTGACAGAGCAGCAGGTGTGTTTTCTGTGTATATCATATCTGTCTGTTGTGAAATTAAGTTGTATGCAGTGTACGTTCATTACAAGTAATGACATTTCAGCATAGCATTGTGGAAATAAATGTGCTGAAAGTTAAATGTGGCATTTTCTTTTAGGTGGAGGTCACACCTAGTGTTGCAGCAATCCCTTTGGAGCCATCAGAGACCGTGGATGTGAATGCAGAGGTTGGTGTACTACTTATATATAAATGAGCTAACAGAACATGTTGTTAGTGAAAATGCAGTTCAATTACACTGAAATCAGTTTTTAAGCCTTACTGTTTCTGTTTTCACGAGTGTCTTACTTATCACTTCATTGCCAAGTCATATATAAGTACATGTTTGTAAGTGTTCTTTCTGGCTTTATGTTCCCCAAGGTGCCAATCCCCCAGGCTGTGGAACTCCCTCCAAGGCCAACGTCTCTGCCAGTGGATGTGAATGCAGAGGTTGGTGTACTACTTATATATAAATGAGCTAACAGAACATGTTGTTAGTGAAAATGCAGTTCAATTACACTGAAATCAGTTTTTAAGCCTTACTGTTTCTGTTTTCACGAGTGTCTTACTTATCACTTCATTGCCAAGTCATATATAAGTACATGTTTGTAAGTGTTCTTTCTGGCTTTATGTTCCCCAAGGTGCCAATCCCCCAGGCTGTGGAACTCCCTCCAAGGCCAACGTCTCTGCCAGTGGATGTGAATGCAGAGGTTGGTTTACTTATATTTAAATGAGCTAACAGAACATGTTGAAGTTCCAATTCGACGGAAAAGTAGTTGTTAAGCCGTGTCGTTGCATAGATATAGATCTCCATCTATCTCTTACGTATCACATCATTGTCAAATAATGAATAAGTACATGTTTTTAATTGTTCTTTGTCACTTTATGATCCTTAAGGTGCCAATCCCCCAGGCTGTGGAACTCCCCCAGGCTGTGGAACTGTCCTCAACGCCAACATCACCTGCCAGGGCTCTGCCAGTGGATGTGAGAGAGAGTGACCACCTTAAGGGCTGCACACAAAGACACATCAAAGGTCAGGCTGGTTCTAATCCTAATGAGTGTATCTGTGCAAGCAAACGGCAAGCGGCTGTTATCACTGGGACTGTTTTCAGCAAAGCGGCTGGACAGTCTAATGTGAACATGGGTCTTGCACGGAGTGTTGTTGCTGCAATCAAACATGTGATTACGCCTGTATGCACATGGAAGGGGTCAGAAATTGATAGTATATGTGTAGAAAGTAGGAAATTGGAGAAGGCATGCCATCAAAGTAATGTAGCAGAGAAAGATCTGTGCACGTTGCTAAAACAGAGTGCTGTGTTTGGCATTAGCTGGGCAGTTGATGTTGGCGAGCCAGAGTACAATGACTTTGAGTTCAACAGTGAGACTGTGCTGTCGAACAAAATGGAAGAACTACTCAATAGAGATCAAATGTGTCTTTTGAACCTTGACGGTGCAGTTATGGCTGTTATTCAACACGGCAAGTTCTTCGTAGTAGTTGATTGTGGCGTACGTGACGCCAAGTCTGGGTTGGCATCTGTTTATGGCACGCCTGTGGCTGTTTTCAACACGTGCATGGCAGACCTGATGTATCACATTAGAGACCTGAAGGAGTCGTTAAATGCTGGGTGGTGGGGTATTCACAGCCTTTCAGTTCAGTACCAAACTGATACTGACATGGAGTGTGCTACTGGGTCTACAGACAGTGATGGTGACAACAGTGGTGACGTGAATGTTGCAACTGATGTTGAGGCAGGCAGTTCTGTCAGGCTTGGTAACAGTGTGAGGGGATCATTTCACCAGGGGGATGAGAGGTTTACATTTGGAGGAGTTCAGTGCATGGCAATTGCGTTGGTAAGTTTAGCAAAACATAGTAGAGCGAGTGTTTTCTCATGGCAGACAACAGATCTGGACTCGGTGTTGCTTTCAGGTGACCAGTTGTACACAAGTTTGAGAGAACACGACGCAATCAGCGGCAGCTCTAGTTTGTTGTGTGTCAATGACTTGCCTAAGCAGAGAGTTATTGATGGACATCATTTTCAATTTAGCTATGCTAGCGACTTTGTGGCAGGATATGTAAATGTGGTCGAAGGTGAACTGATTGAAAATCATACCATCGCCACTCTTCATAGTGGACTGGTGCAGATCTTGTCAAAATACACCACATGTCTTCTGACTTTGTGTGCCAATACGTGTGCAATCATTAAGGGAAATGGAGAGTATGCAATGGTTGACTCGCATGCACGCAATGCTAGTGGCATGGTTGATGGAGAGGGAGCGAGCGTTGTTTTGTATTTCGCTTCAATGGACGATCTTTACCAGCACATTTGCCATCTGTCTGCAGGGTTTGGTGGTTATCTAAAGCCTTTTGAACTAAGTGGCGTTTGTGTCACTGAGAGACCTTCAAAACCAACCAGTTTGCCACAAAATGTAACACAACTTCCCCTTGTTGCACAACCAACAGTGCTGTGTAAAGATTCTAAAACATTTGTAACTCAGGATTTGGATTTTGTGATACTTGAAGATGAACCGAACATCAACATTACCAGAAGTAACAAGCGTTTAAAAGTAACATCGAGTGGTAAAAGGTCTGCTGAGAATATTGCTGCTGAGATTGATTTTGGGGCAGCACAAAATGTAGGAAACAGGAATGCTAAAAGATCAAAGTGCAAGATGTCAGTTGGCAAAGAATCTGAACAAAACAAAACATATGTTTCCCAAGTTAACTCTGATGTTGAATTTGTTTGTGAAGTTGAAAATGTGAAGCTGGACTTTACACCAATCTGTGAACGTGTGGCACAAGCTTTGTGCACATGTTTAAGAATACAACATGAAAAAATACACACAGTGGAACCTACACATGTTGGTCAATTAGGAGTCCCATGCAAAAATGAAAGCATATTGGCTGATGGTAATTGTTTCTTTCGCGCTATCTCTCAAGCTATAAGTGGAACACAAAATAATCATCTCACAGTTCGACGAGCTATTGTTAGACAGTTGGAAATGAATGCTGACCACTATGTGAATAATTTGAGGAGTGTGTATTCTTCAGTATCGCAGTACCTAACAAATACTCAAATGCGAAAGGCTAAGACCTGGGCTACAGAACTTGAAATACAAGCAGCAGCAGATAAATTAGGAGTACACATATTTACATTTCTTGATGGGCGGTGGCTGAAGTATAGTTGCACCACCAAGCTTTTCTCCAAACATTGTATATATTTAGAAAATCTTGCTGGTAATCATTATGAAAATGTAGTTTGTGTTCATCTACCTGGACTGCAGTCTTGTTATGGATCATGCAAAAACAATCTTTCATTTGACAAAGGGTACAAAACTAGATCACAAAAGACAAAACAGTGTAGTGCATTGCAGAATGACACCTGCTGCTCAGCTGCTGTTGAACGTGATTCTGCTGATATTGTTGAAATGCCAAGCAACGTTCCAAACATATTTTGTCCTCTTTCCACTGAAGTTGCACAAAATGTATCAAGGAAATGCGGTGTCGATTTTGTCAAGCCCGGTATGGAACAGATTTTACCTGACACACCATACATGTGTAGAAGGAAAAAACAAGATACATCTGCAGTCTCAAATGTAAAGAAGAATGTTAAAGAACAGGCATATAGTTTATCTCCCTCAAAGTACATAAAGAAGAAAAAGACTTTCCTTATGAAAAAGCATTATCTGATTAATGCAATGTATCACCAAAGTAATAAAAGTGTTTCAAAGAAAAAATATATTATGCACATGGACGAAATTAAACAACAAAGTAAGAGTAAATACAAACTGGATCTTCGTCATAAAGAGAAAATGAAACTATTGAGTAAGAATAAATACAAAACAGATGATGTCCATAAAGACAGAGTGAAACTATTGAGTACGACTAAATACAAAGAAGATGACGTACATAAAGACAGAATGAAACTATTGAGTACGACTAAATACAAAGAAGATGACGTACATAAAGACAGAGTGAAACTATTGAGTACGACTAAATACAAAGAAGATGACGTACATAAAGACAGAGTGAAACTATTGAGTACGACTAAATACAAAGAAGATGACGTACATAAAGACAGAGTGAAACTATTGAGTACGACTAAATACAAAGAAGATGATGTACATAAAGTAAACATCAGAGGTCTGAGTAGGTTAAAATATGCAAAGGATTTAAAGCACTGTGAGAATGTTAAAACAAGCAGTAAAAAGAAATACCATCACAATGCTAAATTCAAGGAAAGTGTCATTAAAGCTATTAAGGTAAAGAGGCAAAACAAAAAAGAAAAGTCTAAGGACTTTGCCTTTGTGATGGAGCAGTTTACAGCCCATGTTAAAAATGGGCCAGAGTTTGTGTGTTGTGTTTGCCAAAGGTTATTGTTTGAACATCAGGTTTTGCATTGTAAGAGAGATGCTTATAAAAAAAAAAAAAAAATATTGCTTAATGCAGACAAATGCATTAGCTACGATTTTGTTCACAAATGTAATGATATCTGTGCATCACCGTGCCAACTTTTGGCATCAGCTAGGGGTCAACTGTGGATATGCTACACTTGCCATTTTAAACTTAAAAAAGGTGAAGTTCCAGCTCAATGTACAGTTAACAATTTGACAATAGATCCCATTCCCACAGAATTAGCCTGTCTAAACAATTTAGAACAACATCTAATAGCACTTCATATTCCATTTATGAAAATCTTAGCATTACCCAGAGGTGGACAAAATGGTGTACATGGACCAGTAACATGTGTTCCAGCCAACATCGTTCAAACCACTAAATTGCTTCCTCACTCAGATGATGGATCTCTGTTGCGTGTGAAATTGAAACGTAAACTAACATATAAAGGACATTATGAGTATAAATTTGTTAATACCATGCATGTAAGACGAGCCTTACATTTTTTGAAACAAAGTAACATTCATTATAAAGACGTAGAATTTAATGAAGAGTGGCTGAATGCATTTTGTAGGGAAGAAAATATTGACACGGAGGATAAAGAGAGTGATTCAAATACAGAAACTGGTAAAACGACCACAGATGGTGATGATGAGCTCTTGCATGATCGACAACAGCACTGTATGTTTCAAGACACTTGTCTTATGCCAGTTGATATTGGGCAAGAAATACTAGATCAACATGTTGATGATATCTTAAATATTGCTCCAGCTGAAGGCAATAATCCTGTACACTTGCTTACAGATCACTGTAACGAAGCCAAATGCTTCCCAGTGTTGTTTCCGCAAGGAAATGATACATATTCTAAAGGTAGGATAACAAAATTGTCATTGGCTAAGTATATAAATGCTAGAATATTACATGCAGATGGTAGGTTTGCCCAAAACGTTGAGTACATCTTTTATGCTCAGTACATATCAGAAATTCAGCAGGTTTTATCAAGTGTATCCATCGCTTTACGCAAGGGCAAAGGAGGTTGTAATTCCCAAAAAGTATCTAAGGATTTATTGAAAGACCAGGAGTCTTTGAGAAAAGTATTGAAGTATGATGAAGGGTATCGATTCCTTAAACCTATTCGTGGTACTCCAGCATTTTGGCAGACAGCACAAAAAGATTTGGTGGCATGTACACGACAACTAGGTACTCCAACTTGGTATTGTTCATTTTCATCTGCAGATCTGCGATGGTCAAATCTCCTTACTAGTATATTGAAACAAGAGGGGAGAACACAAACTGTAGAAGATTTAGAGTGGTCAGACAAGTGTGAGCTCTTGCGTCGTAATCCTGTTACTGCAGCACGGATGTTTGATTATCGCTGGCATATGTTTTTGAAGAAAGTACTTCTCTCTCCATTACATCCATTAGGAAAAATGACAGACTATTTTTTTCGTGTTGAATTTCAACAGCGCGGTTCACCACATGTGCATTGTTTATTCTGGATTGAGAATGCACCTCGAATAGATAAAAACACAGATGAGGAGGTGATTGCGTTTATTAACAAATATGTCACATGTGCATTACCAACACATGACGCGTCATTGTTAGACACTGTAAGATCTGTGCAGCAGCATTCCAAAAGACATTCCAAAACCTGTAGAAAAAAGAATACTGTTTGTCGATTTGGCTTTCCAAGACCACCTTCTAATTGCACGTTCATATGTCGCAGTTCACAAGAAAATGATATCCCAAAAACATGCACCTGTGATGCAAATAACTTGACACAATGTCACTGTGTAAATCAAGAAACAAATAAACAAAAAAGGGTTGCCGCAAAAGAGTTGCTGTCAAAAGTAAAAACTGCTCTCTCAGATGAGTCAGTGAAATATGATTCTGTGAATCACTTGTTTGACAGTGTGGGTGTAGATCAGGAGAGTTTTGAGGCTGCCTACAAATGTATGGGGAAAAAAACACATGTTGTGCTGAAGAGACAAGTTGATGAGATATGGATTAATCAATATAATGATTCTCTCTTAAAATGTTGGAATGCCAATTTGGACATACAATATGTTTCTGATCCATACGCATGCATAGTGTATATTATTGCATACATTTCTAAATCAGAACGAGAAATTGGACTATTGATAGCCAATGCACAAAAAGAAGCCGCCGAACAAGGGAATGTTGATGCTCAAGAAGCACTGAAGAAATTAGGGCGTGTATACTTGCACAATAGAGATCTTTCTGCTCAAGAGGCAGCCTATAGAGTTGGAAATATGCATCTTAAAGAATGTTCCAGGAAAGTTGTATTTGTCCCAACAGGGGATAATGTGGTTAAAATGAGTTTGCCATTAAAGGTCTTAAAAGAAAAGGCTAAATACAAAGAACTAACATCAGAAGATATGTGGATGACTGGTATAGTTGAGCGGTATAGAAATAGGCCAAAAGATGCCACCTTTAATAACATGTGTTTGGCACAATTTGCAGCAGAATATAGAGTGGTGTCCAAAAATGAGAAGTCAAAATCAAAAATTGCTTTGAGCAACAACTTGGGATACATAACCAAAAGAACACGAACAAAACCTGCAGTCATACGTTATGCGCGTTTTTCTAAAACGAAGTATCCAGAAAACTTTTATCAGAGTAATCTTCAGTTATTTTTACCATATCGAGTAGACGCCCAGCTAAAACCCCAAACATTTGAAACATTTGAACAGTTTTATACAACTGGTGAAATCAAATTTACTGATGGCTCCAAACTTTCTGTCCAAACAATTGTTGACAGGAATAGAGGTGTCTTTGAAGTTGATGCTGATGTGTTAGATAGAGTCCAAGCCACTATTGAAGAGGAAGGTATCTTAGAGGATGCCTGGTGTGAGATGTTCCCTGAACAAGAGCTTGAGCGCTTAGAATGTGAGGAAGAAGTTAAAGCGCAGGAACAGATAGAGGAAGAAGACCCAGAACATATTCCAGATCTATCAATGAGTACACAAGCAGGTGCACTTCTAGAGAAAAATAACAACATACTGAGTAGGGAAGACGGTTTAGCATTGATTCGATCACTGAATGAAATACAAATGGCAACATTTAATAAGGTAAGGAACTGGTGTTTAGCTAAAGTCAAGGGAGAGAATCCAACACCGCTTAACGTTTTCATTACAGGGGGTGCAGGAACAGGCAAAAGTCATTTAATTAAGGCTATCCAATATGAAGCAATGCGTTTACTGGCACCAACCTGTCAAAATCCTGATGACATTTGTGTAGTATTAACTGCTCCAACTGGGATTGCTGCATACAATTTACATGCAGCAACCATTCACAACACATTTAGTATTGGCATTAATATTCAGTTACCATACACACCTTTAGGGGAGGACAAACTGAACACATTACGAGCCAAATTTAGTTCTCTGCAGATTGTAATTATAGATGAGATTTCCATGGTTGACAATAAACTACTCACATACATTCATGGTCGCCTGCGTCAAATCAAACAAACTGGAGACTTCTCCCCATTTGGAAAAGTTAGTGTAATTGCCGTTGGTGATTTCTTCCAACTGCCTCCAGTGAAAGGGAAACCACTTTGTACTGATATTGCATCTGATAATTTATGGTCCAACAATTTCGAAATGGTGGAGTTGACAACAATTGTGAGGCAAAAAGATCCAGCTTTTGCACAGCTATTAAACCGCTTAAGAACACGATCAAAAGACAGCCCCATGTCACCAGATGACATTACAATCCTCAAACAATGTGAAACAGGTGAGGATTGCCAAGATTTACATATTTTCCCGACAAATGTGCAAGTGAATGCGCACAATGTGAAACAGTTATTCAAATGTTGTCCAGATTATATTGAAATAAATGCCCAGGATTATGAAAATAATAGAAAAACCGGTAAACGAGAGTTGAAAAGAAAACCTCATGCTAAAGTATATCATACATGTTTATCTGAAAAACTGCTTTTGGGGAAAAATGCTCGAGTAATGCTTACAAAAAATGTTGATGTTATGGATGGCCTTGTTAACGGCATATGTGGCACCATAACGGATATAATAACTTCAGGTACTAACATTTTTCCTCAAATGATCTATGTTGAATTTGATGATAAACTAGTTGGCACACAGCGCAGAAAACAAAGTGCATCATTCTCAACACAATTCACGACTTCCACAGCTATCAAACCTGAAGAAGATAACGTCAGTAGTAATGGAGGCCTGCGACGTCAATTTCCACTAAAACTGGCTTGGGCGTGTACAGTACATAAGGTACAGGGTATTACAGTTGATAAAGCTGTGGTTTCCCTTAAGAAAATCTTTGCCGCTGGACAAGCATATGTGGCACTGAGTCGTGTAAGAAATCTGTCAGGGTTAGTAATTCAAGATTTTGAGGAGAAAGCTATTTATTGTAAGGAAAACATTCAACATGCAATTCAACGCATGGAACCATTTTTAACTGACAATATCACACAGCAGAAATTACCTGATCGTGCTCTTAATGTGTTTTTGATGAACGTGCAAAGCTTGCCTCGCCATGTGGCAGATTTAACAGTATTTACACAACGTTTGAACGTTCACTGTATTGCTGTTACAGAAACATGGCTACCTGCTGCTCCCTATACACAGACAATCAACATTGATGGTTTTCATTTTGATAGCTGTCCTCGAAGTGCATCATATACTAGTGACAATCAGTCATTGATTGCCTTGCAAAACCAGCATCATGGTGGCGTTGGCATGTATAGTGCAGACAAGTTGACATACAACATTATCAAGCTACCACATGTCAATTTAGAATGTCTGGTGTACAACTGTGTTACTTACAACATATTGATAGCAGTCATCTATCGCCCACCATCATATCCCATGGCATTGTTTAAAGCACATTTAAACAATCTACTTGAATCCTTAGATACAAAAAGTGATACAATTGCTGTAATGGGAGATTTCAATGATGACATTTTGAAATCCTCAACAATTTGTGATTTCATGACAAATAAGGGGTATATTCAAGTTGTTGCTCAACCCACTACTGGGAAAGGCACATTAATTGATCACGTGTACATTAAAACAACACAGTATGATACACAAGCTATAGTACTGCCAACATATTTCAGTGATCACGATGCAATTGTATGTTCTTTTTCGCATAAAACTGTTGACTAAAATACAAACAATCAGGTCCGCCGGTGCAAACACTCTGAAGACCATCAAGACCAAGCACCGGACCTGGGGTAACAGGGCCTTCTCAGCTGCTGCACCCCCCCTCTGGAACGCCCTCCCCGTCAACATCTGTGAGGCTCCCTCCCTATCATCATTTAAACAAGCCCTCAAAACCCACCTCTTCAAACTGTCCTTCACCTGCTAACCTCCGCACCCTACCCTCCACGACCCATTCTCCAGTTCTTTTTTTTACCAAAAATGTTATTATTATAACATATTATATAATTATTATAATGTTAATATTATGTTATGTTTGTTTTGTTTGCTCCTCTGGCTCTCTTTTTTTTCTTTGTTTTGTTTGTCTCTGCCCTATGCAAAGCTTCTTTGGGTACTAAGGAAGAAAATAAATAACGTTACTCAATCCCTTGGTATATAATCCCTGGTTTCTTTTCCTACATTAAAACAGCATTTTACTCCATAAATAGAACTTAGTTTGTACAGAATTTCAAATGGAACATTGTAAAAACTGTACATTAGAACCAAAACATGCATCACATATTAAGCTTATCTATAAAACCTAATCTATACTGCATAGCATGTACAGTATAACACATTAACATGTACTTTGCTCTATAAACACTTCATCCAAAATGCACACACTTATGAGTATTTTAAATCGAGGTGAATCATAATAATTCTGTAATATTAAATATTGCCACTCATATGCTGTTGTTAATGTAGGTTTTGCTTTATCTTCCGTCTAGACCAAAAAAGCAAAAGGCACTGGTAAGTGGTACTCCCAGTTTACTGGGATGGGGTTCAACTCCCTGCAGTGTCCTGCTGATTGGATTTGGACTTAGATGAAAGTTAACAAAACAGTAGAATCATGTGCTGTTACATGAACACATTAATTTAACACTGTTTTCATTTTAAGCTCTTCTGCAACATAAGATTGTAGTCTGAAGCATTCACTCTGACATTTAACCTGATTCTCATGTAGACGCTCTGGACAGATCATTTATACTAATGCCTACTGACATGGTTTGAGAATCCACTGTTTAACTTTTGCTCTCTAGGCATCTTAGTTTGATCATATTTAGATCAGAGAAGTATTTTTCTCATGGTGTGCCCACAAACCCTTTTAAAAGTTCAGTGTTTGGGCCACTGTAATTATAGAATCCTGCATACATCCGTGCTTATCAGTAGATGGCACTATGACTGAGTTGATATTGTCATGCAGAAGTCCTAAAGTCATGACCATCAACAAGCATGTTAAGTTTGGGACAGTTTTGACAAAGTACAGTTGAGTTACAACAGCTTGATGGATGATGGTGAACCATATAAAATGGCTGCCACACCAAATCCACGTCGTTTGATGAAACCTAAAGCTTTTAGTAACTTTTAATCACTAAGGTCTTGAGAATGTTCTGACCAAATTCTAAGTTGATCTGATTCATTCCCTAGGAGGAGTTCGTTAAAGTAGAGCGCCTGGAAATTGCACAAACGACACTATAAATTCATACAAAATTCAAAATGGCTGACTTCTGGTTGGGTTTAGAGCTTAGACCCCTAAGACCTTTTTTTAAGTCTATATGTGATACACCTACTTCCCAAATTTTATACATCTAGGTGTGACGTACTGCGAGGGCTAAATCGTCTAAATATTGTAGGGGGCGCCATCGAGCCGACTTGCCTCTCTGAAGCATTAAAATCACATCAGATCACTACATTCACGCTTTTAAATGTGTGTGACAAGTTTCGTTATGTTTTGAGCATTTTTGGCCCCTCAAAAACACCTTAATTTTTCATGGCGAAGAATGCGTTGCCACGGCAACAGCTTTTCACGAAACAACAAGCTTTGAGTAATTTTTTCATCACAAAGGTCTTTAGATTGTACTGACCAATTTTAAAGTTGATTCGATTATTTCCCTAGGAGGAGTTCGTTAAAGTGCAGCGCCTGGAAATGACAAAAACGACACTAGAAATTCAAAATAAATTGAAAATGGGTGACTTCCGGTTGGGTTTAGAGCATGGTCCCAAGAGACTTTTATTTAAGTCCACATGTTATACATGTGCCCACCAAATTTTGTAAATCTATGTGAAACGTAGTGCGAGGGCTGCTTCGGCGAAATGTTGTAGGGGGCGCTATTGAGCCGATTTGCCACTCTGAACGAATAAAAGCATATTATATAACTACATTTTGGGCTTGTAATCTGCGTACAGAATTTGCTTATGTTTCAAGCTTTTTTAGCCTCTCAAAATGACCTTCGTTTTTCACGGCGAAGACTGCGTTGCCACGGCAACGGCGTTTGACGAAACATCAAAAGCTTCATGAACTGGCATTATGAACTTCTTATATTTGTGTGGAAGTAGTTTGATGTTGATCTGATTTACCTACTAAGAGAAACAAGGCAAAGTATAAAGACTTTAACTTACTGTTACCAGTAGGTGGCGCTATAACTATGATTAAAAATTGGCCTGCAGATGTCTTCAGGCCTGGAGTCTAATCAAACATGTGAAACCTGGTAAAGATCTGATGATGTGGAGTCAAGTTACATCAGTTTATTCGTTCATGGCGAAGGATCGAAATTCGCCGAGCCGCCACGTCGCCGCCCTTCGACAACTTCTTACAATCTTCACAATGAAGCATGATCAAGGTCTTAAGGCTTTCCTGGCAACATTTGAGAGGGATCTGATTAATCTGTGAGGAGCAGGATGTCAAAGTACAAAACGTACAACTTCCAGTTGCCAATAGGTGGCGCTCTTACTATGATTCAAAATTTTCATATAGATGTGCTCTGAGTCAGGATGATATGACATATGAGAGATTTGGAGCAGATTAGACAATGTACGGCCGAGTTACAACTACTTCCTTTTTCATGGCGAATGGTGTTTTTTTAACGCCACGCCACGGATACATAGTACGATAACTTTTTGATCTTTGAGTAACATTTCACTGCCAAGGTCTCAAGAGCATACTGACCAAGTCTGAAGTCGATCGGGTTCAATCTCTAGGAGGAGTTCGTTAAAGTATGATGCCTTGAAACGGTCCAAAAACGTGATATACTTCAAAATGGCCGACTTCCTGTTTGGTTTAGTGCAAAATTCCAAGAGGATTTTTTGTACGCCCCATCACGTTCCACATACCTACCAAATTTCATACAGCTAGGTGAAACCCAATGTTGGGGCTACTCAATAGGGGGCGCTAGCGAGCCAATATTTCATAACGCAGCTGGACACCCCAATCAGACTGCAATTTTCACAAATTCTGGCTTGCGTGCAAAATTTCAAAATGTTGCCAGAATCCCAAGCACCTCCTTTTTGCGACAAAAGAGTAAAAATAATAATAATAATAATAATAATAATAATAAACATTACGATTACAATAGGTCCTCCGCTCCGACTACGTCGGTGCTCGGGCCCTAATAATAAACATTACGATTACAATAGGTCCTCCGCTCCGACTACGTCGGTGCTCGGGCCCTAATTAAAGCTGCAAGCAGCATTGACCGGGCCCTCGCACATTCACGCACGTCGAGGGTACTGGCAGGACTCTGGAGGACGCTGCCGTGCGTTTCTGTGACCATCAAACACTGCGTGCATGAGTTAGATGATATTTCCTGCGTCGACCAGCAGCGTAACAAGATCGCGTTGACAGGTCTTAAGCCTGAAATGTGTTGAGGGTACCTCCAATACAATCATAAATGAAAGCCTGTTAAGATCATCAAGAAAATGAATGTGCGTGAATGCGCTTCAGGGTTAGTAACATAACAGACTGTCAGTTTACTGGGATGGGGTTCAACTCCCTGCAGTGTTCTGATTTTATTTGGACTTACATGAAAGTTAAGAAAACAGTAGTATCATTTGCTTTTACTTGAACACTTTAATTTAACACCATTTTCTTTTTAAGCTCTTCTGTAACTTTAGACTGTTTTGTGAAGCATTCATTGTGACATTTAACCTGATTCTCAAGTAGAAGCTCTGGACAGATCATTTATACTAATGTCGACTGACATGGTTTGAAAACCCACTGTTATCTAACTTTTGCTCTCCAAGCATCTTAGTTTGCACATATTTAGATCAGAGAAGTCTTTTTCTCATGGTGTGCCCACAAACCCTTTTAATAAGTTCAGTGTTTGGTCCGCTGTAATTATAGAATCCTGCTTACGTCCGTGCTTATCAGTAGGTGGCGCTATGACTATGAGTTAATATTGGCATGCAGAAGTCCTAAAGTCATGACAGTCAACAACCATGTCAAGTTTGGGACAGTTTTGACAAAGTACAGTAGAGTTACAACAGCTTGATGGATGATGGTGAACCATGTAAAATGGCTGCCACACCAAATCCACGTCGTTTGATGAAACCTAAAGCTTTTAGTAACTTTTAATAACTAAGGTCTTGAGATTGTTCCGACCAAATTCTAAGTTGATCTGATTAATTCCCTAGGAGGAGTTCGTTAAAGTAGAGCGCCTGGAAATTGCACAAACGACGCTATAAATTCATACAAAATTCAAAATGGCTGACTTCTGGTTGGGTTTAGAGCTTAGACCCCTAAGACCTTTTTTTAAGTCTATATGAGATACACCTGCTTCCCAATTTGTATACATCTAGGTGAGACGTACTGCGAGGGCTGCATCGGCGAAATATTGTAGGGGGCGCTATTGAGCCGACTTGCCACTCTGACACATTAAAGTCACATCAGATAACTACATTCATGATTTTAAATGTGTTTGACAAGTTTTGTTATGTTTTGAGCAGTTTTAGCCCCTCAAAAACACCTTCAATTTTCATGGCGAAGAATGCGTTGCCATGGCAACAGCTTTTCACGAAACTACAAGCTTTGAGTAACTTTTCATCACAAAGGTCTTTAGATTGTACTGACCAATTTTGAAGTTGATTCGATTATTTCCCTAGGAGGAGTTCGTTAAAGTGCAGCGCCTGGAAATGACAAAAACGACACTAGAAATTCAAAATAAATTCAAAATGGGTGACTTCCGGTTGGGTTTAGAGCATGGTCCCAAGAGACTTTTATTTAAGTCCACATGTTATACATGTGCCCACCAAATTGTGTAAGTCTATGTGAAACGTAGTGCGAGGGCTGCTTCGTCGAAATGTTGTAGGGGGCGCTATTGAGCCGATTTGCCACTCTGAATGAATAAAATCATATTATATAACTACATTTTGGGCTTGTAATCTGCGTGCAGAGTTTGCTTATGTTTCGAGCTTTTTAAGCCTCTCAAAACGACCTTCGTTTTTCACGGCGAAGACTGCGTCGCCACGGCAACGGCGTTTGACGAAACATCAAAAGCTTCATGAACTGGCATTATGAACTTCTTACATTTGTGTGGAAGTAGTTTGATGTTGATCTGATTTACCTACTAAGAGAAACAAGGCAAAGTATAAAGTCTTTAACTTACTGTTACCAGTAGGTGGCGCTATGACTATGATTAAAAATTGGCCTGCAGATGTCTTCAGGCCTGGAGTCTAATCAAACATGTGAAATCTGGTTAAGATCTGATGATGTGGAGTCGAGTTACATCAGTTTATTCGTTCATGGCGAAGGATCGAAATTCGCCGAGCCGCTACGTCGCCGCCCTTCGACAACTTCTTACAATCTTCACAATGAAGCATGATCAAGGTCTTAAGGCTTTCCTGGCAACATTTGAGAGGGATCTGATTAATCTGTGAGGAGCAGGATGTCAATGTACAAAACGTACAACTTCCAGTTGCCAATAGGTGGCGCTCTTACTATGATTCAAAATTTTCATATAGATGTGTTCTGAGTCGGGATGATATGACATATGAGAGATTTGGAGCAGATTAGACAATGTACGGCCGAGTTACAACTACTTCCTTTTTCATGGCGAATGGTGTTTTTTTGACGCCACGCCACGGATACATAGTACGATAACTTTTTGATCTTTGAGTAACATTTCACTGCCAAGGTCTCAAGAGCATACTGACCAAGTCTGAAGTCGATCGGGTTCAATCTCTAGGAGGAGTTCGTTAAAGTATGATGCCTTGAAACGGTCCAAAAACGTCATACACTTCAAAATGGCCGACTTCCTGTTTGGTTTAGTGAAAAATTCCAAGAGGATTTTTTGTACGCCCCATCACGTTCCACATACCTACCAAATTTCATACAGCTAGGTGAAACCCAATGTTGGGGCTACTCAATAGGGGGCGCTAGCGAGCCAATATTTCAAAACGCAGCTGGACACCCCAATCAGACTGCAATTTTCACAAATTCTGGCTTGCGTGCAAAATTTCAAAATGTTGCCAGAATCCCAAGCACCTCCTTTTTGCGACGAAACATGAAAAATAATCGGAAGAATAATAATAATAATAATAAACATTACGATTACAATAGGTCCTCCGCTCCGACTACGTCGGTGCTCGGGCCCTAATAATAATAATAATAAACATTACGATTACAATAGGTCCTCCGCTCCGACTACGTCGGTGCTCGGGCCCTAATTAAAGCTGCAAGCAGCATTGACCGGGCCCTCGCACATTCACGCACGTCGAGGGTACTGGCAGGACTCTGGAGGACGCTGCCGTGCGTTTCTTTGACCATCAAACACTGCGTGCATGAGTTAGATGATATTTCCTGCGTCGACCAGCAGCGTAACAAGATCGCGTTGACAGGTCTTAAGCCTCAAATGTGTTGAGGGTACCTCCAATACAATCATAAATGAAAGCCTGTTAAGATCATCAAGAAAATGAATGTGCGTGAATGCGCTTCAGGGTTAGTAACATAACAGACTGTCAGTTTACTGAGATGGGGTTCAACTCCCTGCAGTGTCCTGATTTCGTTTGGACTTACATGAAAATTAAGAAAACAGTAGTATCATTTGCTTTCACTTGAACACTTTAATTTAACACCGTTTTCTTTTTAAGCTCTTCTGTGACTTTAGACTGTTTTGTGAAGCATTCACTGTGACACTTAACCTGATTCTCAAGTAGAAGCTCTGGACAGATCATTTATACTAATGTCGACTGACATGGTTTGAAAACCCACTGTTATCTAACTTTTGCTCTCCAAGCATCTTAGTTTGCACATATTTAGATCAGAGAAGTCTTTTTCTCATGGTGTGCCCACAAACCCTTTTAATAAGTTCAGTGTTTGGGCCGCTGTAATTATAGAATCCTGCTTACGTCCGTGCTTATCAGTAGGTGGCGCTATGACTATGAGTTAATATTGGCATGCAGAAGTCCTAAAGTCATGACAGTCAACAACCATGTCAAGTTTGGGACAGTTTTGACAAAGTACAGTAGAGTTACAACAGCTTGATGGATGATGGTGAACCATGTAAAATGGCTGCCACACCAAATCCACGTCGTTTGATGAAACCTAAAGCTTTTAGTAACTTTTAATCACTAAGGTCTTGAGATAGTTCCGACCAAATTCTAAGTTGATCTGATTAATTCCCTAGGAGGAGTTCGTTAAAGTAGAGCGCCTGGAAATTGCACAAACGACACTATACATTCATACAAAATTCAAAATGGCTGACTTCTGGTTGGGTTTAGAGCTTAGACCCCTAAGACCTTTTTTTAAGTCTATATGTGATACACCTACTTCCCAAATTTTATACATCTAGGTGAGACGTACTGCGAGGGCTGCATCGGCGAAATATTGTAGGGGGCGCTATTGAGCCGACTTGCCACTCTGACACATTAAAGTCACATCAGATAACTACATTCATGATTTTAAATGTGTTTGACAAGTTTTGTTATGTTTTGAGCATTTTTAGCCCCTCAAAAACACCTTCATTTTTCATGGCGAAGAATGCGTTGCCACGGCAACAGCTTTTCACGAAACAACAAGTTTTGAGTAACTTTTCATCACAAAGGTCTTTAGATTGTACTGACAAATTTTGAAGTTGATTAGATTATTTCCCTAGGAGGAGTTCGTTAAAGTGCAGCGCCTGGAAATGACAAAAACGACACTAGAAATTCAAAATAAATTCAAAATGGGTGACTTCCGGTTGGGTTTAGAGCATGGTCCCAAGAGACTTTTATTTAAGTCCACATGTTATACATGTGCCCACCAAATTGTGTAAGTCTATGTGAAACGTAGTGCGAGGGCTGCTTCGTCGAAATGTTGTAGGGGGCGCTATTGAGCCGATTTGCCACTCTGAATGAATAAAATCATATTATATAACTACATTTTGGGCTTGTAATCTGCGTGCAGAGTTTGCTTATGTTTCGAGCTTTTTAAGCCTCTCAAAACGACCTTCGTTTTTCACGGCGAAGACTGCGTCGCCACGGCAACGGCGTTTGACGAAACATCAAAAGCTTCATGAACTGGCATTATGAACTTCTTACATTTGTGTGGAAGTAGTTTGATGTTGATCTGATTTACCTACTAAGAGAAACAAGGCAAAGTATAAAGTCTTTAACTTACTGTTACCAGTAGGTGGCGCTATGACTATGATTACAAATTGGCCTGCAGATGTCTTCAGGCCTGGAGTCTAATCAAACATGTGAAATCTGGTAAAGATCTGATGATGTGGAGTCGAGTTACATCAGTTTATTCGTTCATGGCGAAGGATCGAAATTCGCCGAGCCGCTACGTCGCCGCCCTTCGACAACTTCTTACAATCTTCACAATGAAGCATGATCAAGGTCTTAAGGCTTTCCTGGCAACATTTGAGAGAGATCTGATTAATCTGTGAGGAGCAGGATGTCAAAGTACAAAACGTACAACTTCCAGTTGCCACTAGGTGGCGCTCTTACTATGATTCTAAATTTTCATATAGATGTGTTCTGAGTCAGGATGATATGACATATGAGAGATTTGGAGCAGATTAGACAATGTACGGCCGAGTTACAACAACTTCCTTTTTCATGGCGAATGGTGTCTTTTTGACGCCACGCCACGGATACATAGTTCGATAACTTTTTGATCTTTGAGTATCATTTCACTGCCAAGGCGTCAAGAGCATACTGACCAAGTCTGAAGTCGATCGGGTTCAATCTCTAGGAGGAGTTCGTTAAAGTATGATGCCTTGAAACGGTCCGAAAACGCCATACACTTAAAAATGGCCGACTTCCTGTTTGGTTTGGTGAAAAATTCCAAGAGGATTTTTTGTACGCCCCATCACGTTCCACATACCTACCAAATTTCATACAGCTAGGTGAAACCCAATGTTGGGGCTACTCAATAGGGGGCGCTAGCGAGCCAACATTTCAAAACGCAGCTGGACACCCAAATCAGATCAAAATTTTCACAAATTCTGGCTTGCGTGCAAAATTTCAAAGTTCTGCCAGTATCCCAAGCACCTCCTTTTTGAGCAAAAACAGTAAAAATAATAATAATAATTAAAGCTGCAAGCAGCATTGACCGGGCCCTCGCACATTCACGCACGTCGAGGGTACTGGCAGGACTCTGGAGGACGCTGCCGTGCGTTTCTGTGACCATCAAACACTGCGTGCATGAGTTAGCTGATATTTCCTGCGTCGACCAGCAGCGTAACAAGATCGCGTTGACAGGTGTTAAGCCTCAAATGTGTTGAGGGTACCTCCAATACAATCATAAATGAAAGCCTGTTAAGATCATCAAGAAAATGAATGTGCGTGAATGCGCTTCAGGGTTAGTAACATAACAGACTGTCAGTTTACTGGGATGGGGTTCAACTCCCTGCAGTGTCCTGCTGATTGGATTTGGACTTAGATGAAAGTTAACAAAACAGTAGAATCATGTGCTATTACATGAACACATTAATTTAACACTGTTTTCATTTTAAGCTCTTCTGCAACATAAGATTGTAGTCTGAAGCATTCACTCTGACATTTAACCTGATTCTCAAGTAGAAGCTCTGGACAGATCATTTATACTAATGTCGACTGACATGGTTTGAAAACCCACTGTTATCTAACTTTTGCTCTCCAAGCATCTTAGTTTGCACATATTTAGATCAGAGAAGTCTTTTTCTCATGGTGTGCCCACAAACCCTTTTAATAAGTTCAGTGTTTGGGCCGCTGTATTTATAGAATCCAGCTTACGTTCGTGCTTATCAGTAGGGGGCGCTATGACTATGAGTTAATATTGAAATGCAGAAGTCCTAGAGTCATGACAGTCATCAAGCATGTCAAGTTTGGGACAGTTTTGACAAAGTACAGTCCAGTTACAACAGCTTGATGGATAATGGTGAACCATGTAAAATGGCTGCCACACCAAATCCACGTCGTTTGATGAAACCTAAAGGTTTTAGTAACTTTTAATCACTAAGGTCTTGAGATAGTTCTGACCAAATTCTAAGTTGATCTGATTAATTCCCTAGGAGGAGTTCGTTAAAGTAGAGCGCCTGGAAATTGCACAAACGACACTATAAATTCATACAAAATTCAAAATGTTATCTAACTTTCTTTGAGTATCATCTTTGAGTATCATTTCACTGCCAAGGTCTCAAGAGCATACTGACCAAGTCTGAAGTCGATCGGGTTCAATCTCTAGGAGGAGTTTGTTAAAGTATGATGCCTTGAAACGGTCCAAAAACGTCATACACTTCAAAATGGCCGACTTCCTGTTTGGTTTAGTGAAAAATTCCAAGAGGATTTTTTGTACGCCCCATCACGTTCCACATACCTACCAAATTTCATACAGCTCGGTGAAACCCAATGTTGGGGCTACTCAATAGGGGGCGCTAGCGAGCCAATATTTCATAACGCAGCTGGACACCCCAATCAGACTGCAATTTTCACAAATTCTGGCTTGCGTGCAAAATTTCAAAATGTTGCCAGAATCCCAAGCACCTCCTTTTTGCGACAAAAGAGTAAAAATAATAATAATAATAATAATAAACATTACGATTACAATAGGTCCTCCGCTCCGACTACGTCGGTGCTCGGGCCCTAATAAACATTACGATTACAATAGGTCCTCCGCTCCGACTACGTCGGTGCTCGGGCCCTAATAAACATTAGAAAAACAATAGGTCCTCCGCTCCGACTACGTCGGTGCTCGGGCCCTAATTAACAACATGGCTATTTCAAAATCAAAGAATAAGTTACATTTATTTCAGAGCGCTCACATAAGAACGTAGCACTATTAGAGCGCTAGATATATTTTAAATCTATGGATGATTCCCTAAAGAAACAGCCGTTTGTAGCTTGGATCTCTCTCCGATTGACTGTCTCTTCGCCGGCCTGCCGTCTCTCTTCTGTCTGTGGACACTCGACCCAAAGTTCTATTTACAACAATGAAAAGCAAGCAGGATGAAACAGTGCCTTTAATAAAACAGAGCTGTCCATTATTCAACAGCTAAGGAATGGTAAAGTGTATCTCGGTAAAATCTTGTTCAATAATGCTGTTGTTTTTATTATCTTCTATATAGATACCTACAGCTTTAGGGGGATCAATGATATAGGCAAGACTTGACAAATCGGGTTGGACTAATTCTTAATACCCCTACTCTGCTGGGTCTACGTACCTGTGTAAGTTGAAAAATGGGACAACTATGCCATCTGCTGTTGTAAATTTGTACCTGAGTAGCAATATGAAAGAATTATGGAGGATCAAAGCGATGGAGGATTTGCTACCTGGTAGTCTCTCTGAAAAATACACATAAAAATGGCACTAGATTCATATGGTTGGATATTATTTATCTTAGATTAAATGATAGGTTGAAGAAACCATTTGTTTCATGTGTTTTATTGCCAGCATAGCTAGCTAATATTAACATGATGCCGTCTTTCCAGACAGAACATGTGCTGTTTGTCCACAAGGGATGACCAGATCTGCTCTTTTAGACTTTGTCAGAGATGCAGATGTGAAATAAACCTGCTGTTATCACAAGCCTGACCATCTCTGGGAGATTCATTTAGATAGGAGACCTCTCACAGAGGTCACACCTGCTGCCACGCTGCTACTCCGAAAGGGGGTTTAAATTAAATCAAATTCATTTTCAGATTTATCAATAATGCAAATAATTGTCAGTTGCAGCCCTATACTATTATGGGCAAATGTCATCCACACCTGGCGCCTTGCCGCTGAAGATTACCTCAGAGACCTCTGCCAGGGATAGTGAGGCTTCAAACTCTGTTGTTTACTCCTTGACCTTCTACTTCTACACTTTTTATTTTATGATCCTAGGACCTCTAGCACCTCTAGCACCACCCTCAGAACAAATGTTACAGGTCGTTTTTGTGTTATGTTGTTGGTTCTATCGGGCAATTTCTAGTATCACATGTACATGCTGCGGCCAGTAGCTCTCATTAATTTTGGTAAATTTTTGTCCTTATTTGTTGTTTTTTGTGTTAATCACCAATGACATATAACAGAATACATTCATCAACATCTGAAAAGGAAGCGTGTGGTTTGGGTTAAGTAAGATAAGAAAAGATAAGATAATCCTTTATTAGTCCCACAGTGGGGAAATTTACAGGATCAGTGCAGCAGACTGTGAGACGATCACCGGTCACGGCCGTCCAACCAGCCAGACCTGCCGGACCAAACGGCAACAAACTGCCCCAGGGAGGAGAGGGAGGAGAGGGAGGAGAGGGAGGAGAGGGAGGAGAGGGAGGAGAGGGAGGAGAGCCGAGATGGAAGCTAAGCTAACAGCTTGGACCTGAGGTTACTCCACTACCCAGCCTGCTGGCTGTCTGATTTCCGGTCACAGCAAAATAAGATGAATGAAAGCAACGGGAGGTCATGACTGTTGAGCCCACATCTTCACAGAGACCTGGATCCATCGTGGTCCAGGATCAAGCAGCACTTGACGGGCGGACAGCAGGACAGAGATCAGGACTCCGGGAATTTCGGGAGCAGGACCACTCCTCGACCCTACCACTTCCTGCATATCCATGAATACCCGCCTAACCCGCTCCTTCCTCTTGTATTCGGTATCCCTCCCTCCCTCTGTGTTTTTTCTCCTCCTCTCCTCTACGTAGGGTCCTGAGGGGGTTCGTTGTGCCCGGGTGCTACGGTGGATTCCCTATCGAAGCTCCCCACAACTCATTTGGCTAACCGGATGAGCTAAATGAAGTTGAAGCCTCGCATCCCAATCACATTTACCTTCAATACATCTGTTACACGCTTCTATTTGATGGTGTGGTCCTTGCTAGTGAATGACAATAAATTATCTTTGAATCCTTGAATATTGCCTTAAAGGTCCTGCTCCCAGATTACACTTTTCTTTGTCTCAGCATGTTTCCTGTTAATTTAGCACACCCAACATCATACCATCAATGTGTCAGGTTTTTAAAAAATGTTAGGTTCATTTGTGGCACTATTGTACTACAATTACTCACCAACCATTACTATTGTAGTAATACCCTTTTCTGTGGAGCGTTAAAGATAAGGCAAACCCATTTCAATGTAGTCTAAGGAATGTAGTTTGTCACCTGCGGGGAGGTGAGTAGGGTGGAGGCGGGTCGAGGTGCTCACTGTTGGGGCTTTGGGGTTGAGGGTCATTGGGGTAGGAGTGAGGAAACCCAGGAGTCGGCAGCTGCTGAAAACGAGTCATCATTTCAGTAAAGATGGTCTCTGGCATCTCTCCTGGCCTCTGGGATGGAGACAGGGCCAGGTGGGGATGATGTGAATTTGGATCCTCCACTCCTCCTCCTTCTCTTCCATCCATTGGCACTCCAGCATTGGCCATCTGCTTGAACTGTTCAGTGATTTCCTTCAGGGTTCGGTTGATATGGAGCTCTGGCCGCTTGCGGAAGGACTCCTTGCAGAGGGGACACTGGTAGAATTTGGCGCCTCCTCCTCCGTCCCAGTAGGAGGAGATGCAGGCCTGGCAGAAGCTGTGGCCGCATGGTGTTGAGACTGGGTTATTGAACACCTCAAGACAGATCGAGCAGGTGAACTGGTCTTCAGAGAGAAAGGCCGCAGGCAGCGCCATTGTCATCCAATGTGAAGCTGTATGAGAGATAGAAAGAAATACGAAAGAAATATGAAAGAAATATGAAAGAAATACGAAAGAAATACGAAAGAAATACGAAAGAAATACGAAGTAAATACGAGTTTTTCAATCCAGCCTCAAAACAGTATAAACTGCTGTGTAGTGTCTCTGCATCTAAATGAGCCCTCAAAGTGGACTTACAGGCTTATATGTCATCTTTCTCACTTGGACCTTTTAGCAAACACATGCTCCGTTTAGTCTGAAAGCCCAGTTCGAGGAGCATTCGTCAAATTAAGGAAAGTCAGTTCACTCAAATTACTTTCCTCTCTCAGCTCCAGTGGAATCTGACATGCTAATAGTTTTTGTTTCATTTGTCTAGATTTTGAGATTTCTGTCTCTGAGATGTTTTCCTCCACCCTGATACAATGGAAGTCAATGGTTTAGTTGGAGAAATGGCACTTTTCAACATGTCCTGATTACTCTTGATAATGTACAGCCTTTGGGTTATTGAAGTGCTTATTATTGTGGCACATTTTCTGATGCCTAATGCACTGCTTTTACCACATCCATATCCAGTTATTATCCATGATATTCGTTATGCAAAGGGTAGGAGTAAAGACATATCATATAATTAAATCCACTATGAATCAACAGTGGAAAAACATTAGTTGTTTGTTTACTTTCTATTGGAGCAAATACGGCTCAGGAAAGTTTAGAATATCATCCAGCCTTGGAGCTGCTAAATGTTACCGTCAGAATAATACGAGCCATGCATGATTGCTCAACAGACTGTGGGCTAAACATTGATCTATTATCAGACAGTGAGGTGGTTTAGTTCCAATGCTGTGATTGGAGTTTGGTGATGAATGTAACTTAATCCTAATCCTTAACTTGAACTCTTGGCCTCACCCAAAACAAATCTTACTTCCAACCTGACCCATAAACGGCTTCAATTGTTGGAGTGAGTGCAATAACAGCCACACATGAAGCAGCACTATTAGAAGCATTGTGCTCCTCTCAGGTAGAACGTCAGTCTATCTGAACGAGTGTGTGCCTCCTGTACTTAAACACACCCATGCTCACATACACATTCAAACAATACTAGTGAGTAGTTTCGCAAGATCAGGAAATTCAGGTTTGGTTGGAACAGTTAGACTCCGCCTGCTGACCGTGAGGTCATTAAAATGTTAAATATGGCAACAAATAGCTGCAAGTCATTCACACTTCCTATTCTCTTTGTTTGAAATATTAGCTACCAGACTGCTTCCTTAAAAGATAAATCTGGTGATATTCTATATTTTTCTTACAGACAACAACAGACCGAAACCAACACTGTACTGTGTAGATCAAAGCCGGATACATCTCTTCTTCCTGTGAGCCATATTAAAAACACATCAGTGAACCTCACTATTGCATTGGCTGACATGTTCCTTCTTTACCATGAACACACTCACTAATGCACTATTTTGTCCTGTTTGAATACCATTTGTTTAAAACTACAGTGACCAGCTGTTTGAGGAAAATACTGGACCTTTAACATTTTTAAAGATTTGCATCTTTAGTATGAACAATTAGACTTATGTCTGAGTGCCATGACAATAAGACAAATACAGAACAATGTCAGCCTTATTCTTTATCATTGGCTGGATAAACGCACAACAGCTAGCATGCCGCTATGTCTCTGAAGCATGACAGTAAAACATTTTTCAAGGACACCTTCAGTTACTAAATTGTAACTACTTTGGAGGGGAGAACTGCAGAGGAAACTCTGCTGAGAGTAAAAGTCAGTTGTCCAGGACCAATTTGTCCATTAAGTTATACATATTTTTCAGATATTTTGCTGACATTTTGAAGTAAAAGCAAAATGTTACTTCACCACAGGCAAAGAGCGAATACTTGATTGTGATTGGTAGGAGGGTGTATATCTTTCTCAGACAACCACACGGCTCTAACGTAGCGTCGTTATCAGTGTTCTATACTAAACCTCGAGCTGGTTTCAGGTGTTAATATGATTCAACTTTCTCAGTTGTTGGAAGAAGAAAGTAATGAGTAACTTACATCCTACATCCTGATTTTACACATCATTGAGATCATTTTGCTCGACATACTAAATCACTATGTGTACCCCTTTAATTGTTCATTTTAGTGGTTATTTAGTATTCTTTCATAATCGGTCGCTATTTTTCACAACCATTTTTTTTACTACTGAACTTTGCAATGATTTGGAAGATTTAATGACTTATGGGACACCTGTTATTTGGTGTCAGCTGCAGTGTCTGCATAATCAGTTGTTTATTTAGCAGCTAAATGCTGAGTCATGGATACACTTGGTAAGAAGTTTAATTGCTAGATTAGTTTAATTATGTGTCTGTCTCTCTCTCTCTCTGTCTGCTTGATGTTTGTAGAAAGCACATACACACACACACACACACACACACTTCTTTGTACTGCTACCTGTTATTGTATCTGTCCCCTAACAAATGAATCCTAATTTAACTCACAACTAAGTCTGTACGGATCTGAAGAAGGGATGCAACATTTAGCATTCTATTACTGAGGATTAAGTAAGTCTGTTGCTCCTGATCCTGCTATTTGGAAAACAGTCGACCAATCAGAGATCTGTAGGATTGAATGTAGCTAGGTGGCCTACATAGCCATGACAAATAGTGAGTCATATAGCCACAAGTGTGAATGAGATCAGAGCGGCTGTATAAGTTGTACAACTCTCAAATCACATTTCCTACCACAGCTTCCATGTTGACTAAAAATGATGCATACATAACAAAACAATGAAAACAATCAAACCTACCACAAATAGGCTAACATGAACAGAGTTCAGTGAAAGGAAATCTTATTATCAGGTTAGGTTCAACCTTTGTCCAGAACTCTGAAAGGCTCTGAATTTAAATGTGTTTGGATTCTATGGAAACGTTGCATATTTAACAATTTTAAAGTAACAATCAAACGTTTAAAGAAATACCTACAAGCAGCCTTACAGAGAGTTCTATCCAAACTGAACACCCCACACAACTACAGCTCAACTTTACACAGTGAATATAGCATTTCATTCAAAAGTATGGTTACTTATACACCTTCACGTTGAGTCATTTTCACAACTCCCTGTCCTTTGTGAACTTGCTCAATTGGTTCAACTTGCTTTCTTTGTTCTCATGTGTCAGGTGCAATTTGAGGTTATACAACGCAGCTCTACATCACCTGTCAACAGTAGCACTCGGTGCATTGTTGCATATTGAGACATTCTGTTGACATGCTTTTGTCCAAAGCCAGTGTGTTCAACCTCCGTAGGAACAAGAGGTAGTTTCAATCTCCACTTATCAACCTTATCACGTTCTTTCACACACTCACAATCACATACTTCTAACAATAGAACAATGATCTAACACTAAAAATGGCTTTTAGCTGGACACATAACAAACACTGTGGTTAGCTTAAACCTTTTAACACCTTTTAACATGTTGTCCATGTGTTAATGATGCTTTGAGTTTTCAGTCCACATATACTGTATACCTACAAAGTAACTCCTGTTATCTCACATACAGGAGTTACTTTGAGACAACAGACAATGTTTTGGGGTTATTGCAAATGTACCACAGCCTCTGTTTAGTCCATTAGCTTGGACTTGATGCTATCCCGACATTAAAAAAGAGAACTTCATAATATAAGAGACAACATGTGAGACACACAGGTTCCACAGTGCTTCTGCCGTAGTTAGACAGGCCTTACCTTCTGTGAGGACTGAAGGGATTCAGGAGGAGATGTCAGTGTTAAACAGATGCAACGTATTTCCAAGACTGTCTCAGTGCCGACTGGCTCTCTCCTTCTCTACCGTCTTTTCTCCTCATATTAATCCAGTGTCTGCTCACCAGTTGTCAGATTCCTCTCCTTTTGACTTCCTTCTTTCTGTCATTGTGCTGTTGACCCCTCCCCACCTGCCTCCCCTCAAAGTTGATCCAATCCAACCTGCTCGACAGGTGCAGCAGTTAAAGGTATGCCTTTTTAAATCAGTCTCTACTTCTCTCTCTGCCCATACCTCTGCAGCACACTGACTCCTCTCTGCTCTTTTAGGCCAAAATGACATAACTGATGCATTACTTCAGTGGTGGGCCATCAGGGCCAGCAAGGCCTTCTCTGCTGGCCGAGAGAGAATCATAAAGTTATAGTTATTTTATCATTTCATTATTTTTCATAAATACACTACATGTATTTTAAATACTTTTTGCCATTAGCTTATTATCTCATTGCAGAGCTACTGTCTTCCTCAGTTGCGCTTCCAGCACAGCTTGTTTTAAGTAGAGCTTTTATCCAATCAGATTTCGCCACTATGCTGACTCCAAGTAAAGAGATCTGCCCAGAGGCCTTCAGAATTACAAGTGAATCCCTTTGTAGTTTAAGTAAATGGGGACAATATTGTTGATTGTCATAGTCTTCAACCAATCAGATCTTTAGTTTGACACGTTGGGTGTATTCTTTGACATGTTAGAGCCTTCTAGCTGGCCTACAAGTATGTCAGCATTAACGTGCGGCTTGATTGGTCAGTGGGCTAGCATGACTGTTGTGAAACTAGCTAGCAGAACTTTGTAGTAGTAAGAGTTAGTAAGTTTAAAGATATGTAAGACGTTTTTTTACGTGACATTAAATTTTTTGCGTTTTGGCATGTTTGGCGGTAACAATCCCACAATCTACTGCCTCTGTCGAGCGGACAAATTCATCCCTCAAAACGCATTAAAACGTATTGAAGAAGTACAACTGGGGAGGCTCGACTGTCATCACTGGCGTCCATGACAATCGAGAAGGACCTCTTGCTGTAACTGAACCGCACTGATGTACTGTACAACCGCGTCATTAAACTCTTTGTAATCAAAGAAAGGAGGATGGACTTTGTCTTTAAGTGAACAGCAGCTTTGGTAAGTAAACTGCTTTTTTTTTTGGACATCTGCAGTAGCATTACCACTGTGTTCATGTGTCAATCATGTCATTTTTAATGATATGGTTGATATTGTTCCCTCTGATGAGAATAATATTTAAATGGTGCCCTTGAGTGTGTGGCGGAATGCGTGTTTTAGCGCCGCAGTGTTGCTGGAATGTGCAGAGGCCAGTTGAATTGTGTTATTTGGGTTTTATGTTATTCTATCTGCTTTGTTGTCATATGTTACTGGTTCTTGTGAGTTTGTCATTGTGTTAATTACATTGATTTTGACTATATGCATTTTCCATTAATGACAAAGCATCCCGTCATGCTGGCGTCATAGTGATAGACCTGCATCCTATATATTTTTGTGTCTGCACTCTGCAGTTAGTGTATTTGTAGCCCTCATAGGGGTTAAATGGTATATGGTAAATGGTTTGTACTTGTATATCTATTTTCTTGTCTTTCTGACCGCTCAAAGCGCTTTCACACCTTATCCAACCAAAAGATAGTTTCAGTGCAAATTAATTCCTTTCTAAAAGAAGATAATATCCTGGAGGAATTTCAATCATGCTTCAGAACACACCACTGCACTGGACTGCTCATACTATAATCAGCAACCTCTGACTGAATTCTGATGAAAACAAGGTTTCAATTCTTGTCCTCTTCGACCTAAGCGCCCTAAGCGTTTGATACCATGACTGTGATATCTCAATCATTCGTCTGGAAAAGGTGGTTGGTCTCTCTGACTGTGTGTTAAACTGGTTCAAAACATACATCAGAGGGAAAAAGTTCTACATCAGTCTTGGAGAAACATGACATCTGTTTTGAGGTTGCACAAGGGAGCTGCCTGGGTCATTCTCTTTCACACTATTCAAGCTGCCACTCGGTGGCAGAGAGCACAACATATTCATTTACATGGAAAACTGTAAATCTCTGCTGAACCAGATGATGCTGCAGCTATAAACTCCATTACTGCATGTCTTTTGGTAAAAATCTAAAAACTGATACTCATACCTTTATATCAAGCTGAATTACTGTAATGCACTTTTTACTGCCCCCCCTAAAAGAACAAAAGAGACTTCTGCTCATTCAAAACTCTGCAGCTCGCCTCTTTAGCAGAACCAAGGGGAGAGAGCACATTAGTCCAGTTCTAACTGCTCTGAACTGGGTCGCAGGAGATTGTATCTGGGTCAAATAGATTTGCAGAATTTCTTCCATATTCTATTATTTAACATTGATATCTGCAGTACACCTTTGAGCCCCATGAGGGAGCCTGAATGTTTGAATCTGATCAATTTAGTTTACTTTGAACATTGAATCTAATATGAAAGGCTAGCGTACATTCTGTTTTACTGAGGATGAAATTAAAACAATGAGATATCCTGTTAACTCTGCATAAATGCTTTTATTTGGTCTCATTTATTAAGTATTTAACATGTTCATATGTTTTCAACAGCACATGCATAAAACAAAGTTGTGATTTATCAAACATATCTCTTAGCATCGGCTGGTTTACCTGTTCAAGATTATAAAGGTTGATAGGTGATGTGGTAATGGCAGTAAAAATGGTCAGAAACGTTCATTCAAGCTGAAATTCACTCTTCTTATGATTTATAGATAAGGCCCAGTGTGAACTGGGTCGTGATGATGTCATTTTTAAAAACACAGTGGAAAATACTGTTCTAAGCTAATGAAAACACAACGATTCTAGGGTTCAGGTCATTGTACACTAATGGAAACATAGTTATGAATATGATGTCCAATTTCTGCTAATAGATCCCCAAATCCTTCACACAGGACCTCTAAGGTCCTCTTGCTTATATACAAAGACCTGAATGCCATTGTCAATTACAAAGATATAGAACACACTATCTATGGATATCAGGGAAGCCAGCGTGCTAAATACTTTTAAAAGAAAGCTAAAAACATATCTCTCCATTTTAGCCACACACACACACACACACACACACACACACACACACACACACACACACACTATAGGATATTGGAGTTTATCTCTTACATGGCAGCTCTCCCGCCCTGCTGACGAACAGAAAAGCCTGGGCTGAACTTCCAACAGTGGAAAATGTGAACGCTATGGGCAACCAAACAACTGGATTTGTAAAGGTCAGAGACAGTACAGTGAATGGAAGCATATTAAAAACCAGCATCACCAACACCATGCAGATGATCTTGACAGCTCTCTTCTTCTGCTGGTTCCCCTCCTTCTTGCCCTGAGCCTCTTTACTTCCTGGGCTGGGCCTCCTCAGGATCCTGACAATGGACAGACTGCAGAAGAGTTCAATGAAGAGGGCGGGGGCTAGGAGAGCCGCTGAACAAATGGATAACATATTGCGACTGAATGGTAGGAAGACGTTGGTGAGTCCAGAACCTACCAATCAGCAAAAAGAAAACAATAAAGACTGCGTATGAATTCACAGGGTGGGATCCATTACGTATTATGAGGTATATTGATATATTTGTGGTAAATATATATTTTTTTTTCTTTACTTACATATAACGACCAGCCAAACAGCAGCAAGACAGGTACCCCTATACCTTAGTTGTTTGTATCTGAAGAAGAAGAAGAAGAAGAAGAAGAAGAAGAAGAAGAAGAAGAAGAAGAAGAAGAAGAAGAAGAAGAAGAAGAAGAAGAAGAAGAAGAAGAAGAAGAAGAAGAAGAAGAAGAAGAAGAAGAAGAAGAAGAAGAAGAACTTACTTGAGCAGAGATACAAACAGTATCTTTATCATTTGTTGTCAGGAGATCTGGATTTTGACCTGCTACTTGAAGGTGCGATGTGTAAACTGGCCACCTGCTCCAAACAAATAGGGTCGACATTTCCCCTCTACTTGCTCCATACAATCTACAGTTCACTTTAAAGAGCCCCTACTATATGCTCTTTTTCGGGTGCGTATTTTTTATCTATAATTTACTGTTACATGTTTACATGTGAAAATGCTCAAAAACCGCCTTGTCTTTCTCACCCTGGCTGTCCTGCTGCACCTCTTCTCCCCCTGACTGTCCCGCTGCACCTCTTCTCCCCCTGACTGTCCCGCTGCACCTCTTCTCCCCCTGACTGTCCCGCTGCACCTCTTCTCCCCCTGACTGTCCCGCTGCACCTCTTCTCCCCCTGACTGTCCCGCTGCACCTCTTCTCCCCCTGACTGTCCCGCTGCACCTCTTCTCACCCTGACTGCCCCGCTGCACCTCTTCTCCCCCTGACTGTCCCACTGCACCTCTTCTCACCCTGACTGTCCCGCTGCACCTCTTCTCACCCTGACTGTCCCGCTGCACCTCTTCTCACCCTGACTGTCCCGTTGCACCTCTTCTCACCCTGACTGTCCCGCTGCACCTCTTCTCCCCCTGACTGTCCCGCTGCACCTCTTCTCACCCTGACTGTCCCGCTGCACCTCTTCTCCCCCTGACTGTCCCGCTGCACCTCTTCTCCCCCTGACTGTCCCGCTGCACCTCTTCTCACCCTGACTGTCCCGCTGCACCTCTTCTCCCCCTGACTGTCCCGCTGCACCTCTTCTCACCCTGACTGTCCCGCTGCACCTCTTCTCACCCTGACTGTCCCGCTGCATCTCTTCTCACCCTGACTGTCCCGCTGCACCTCTTCTCCCCCTGGCTGTCCCGCTGCACCTCATCTCACCCTGACTGTCCCGCTGCACCTCATCTCACCCTGACTGTCCCGCTGCACCTCATCTCACCCTGACTGTCCCGCTGCACCTCTTCTCCCCCTGACTGTCCCGCTGCACCTCTTCTCCCCCTGACTGTCCCGCTGCACCTCTTCTCCCCCTGGCTGTCCCGCTGCACCTCATCTCACCCTGACTGTCCCGCTGCACCTCTTCTCCCCCTGACTGTCCCGCTGCACCTCTTCTCACCCTGACTGTCCCGCTGCACCTCTTCTCCCCCTGACTGTCCCGCTGCACCTCTTCTCACCCTGACTGTCCCGCTGCACCTCTTCTCCCCCTGACTGTCCCGCTGCACCTCTTCTCCCCCTGACTGTCCCGCTGCACCTCTTCTCACCCTGACTGTCCCGCTGCACCTCTTCTCCCCCTGGCTGTCCCGCTGCACCTCATCTCACCCTGACTGTCCCGCTGCACCTCATCTCACCCTGGCTGTCCTGCTGCACCTCTTCTCCCCCTTTCTGTGAAACGCTCTGTTTGAGTGCTTGCTCCTCCCTCTAGAAATTGTGACATCACTATGTTACGGAAGTAAAGAGAAAAGTCAATGGAGCCGTTTCCGGCAGCTCAGGAGCAGTGTTTCTGAGGGGAGGGTAACCCCCTTTGAGCGTGGACTTCAGCTTTACAACTCTACGGACCTTTTACATGTACTAACATATATGTAACACACTAAAGGAAAGGGAAAAATAGGAAAAGTATTTTCTTTAAGTGGTGTTGATGGAGCTCCTACTGGACTGTCTTTAAAGTTTCAGTTACCTGATGAACACCATCGGATGAACCACAGCCAGATAGCGATCCACACAGACATGGCACTGGAACACGGCTCTGCCCACCACAGCCATACCACGGTAAAATCCGGTGAGAGAACCAAGAGAAGATACTTTGCACAACAGGTGGATCAGTGAAAGAAAAAAACATATGGAACACGCAATTTCCATGGTTAGCAGGTTCAGAGTTAAAAGTTCAGATTCAATGAGACTCCGCTTCCCAGAGACTATCAGCCACAGAGCCCAGCAGTTGACCGGGATGCCAATCATGTGGTCGACTGAGCCAGTGAGAAAAAAATATATTTCTGGAGGGAAAGGATGTACTGAGGATTCATTGGCCATCTCTCCTTTTCTGTTTCTGAAGATCAAGTACCTAAAATAAAAAGCAGAGGACTCTTATATTGAAGATAAGAACAAGACAGTTTGTATTTTTGTATGAAGTTGATATATATATTTTTAAACTTATTTATTTAGTTTTCTTTTCAAGTAATTTCTTCAGATTTTGAAATGCATATATTATGAGTTTGTGACGATGGCTATGATAAATGTGTGAAACATTGAAAAACAGGACTTCAAATGTGTAATTCTAAAAATGCAAGAGCTAATTTGATCAGAACAGAAATGGCTGAAGTTATCTTCTCATCCCGTGTTTGTAATTGCTATTTTTTGGACTCACAGTTCACACACACACACACACACACACACACTGCAGGGACATTCTAAATAATACTTACAATAACAAGTAATAATAATACTACACAACAGATATCAATCATTGTTGAAATTGAAAATACCGACCTGTTGGACAGGTGTCTCTCTTGTGTACAGCAGCTTACACCTGGTTCTATTCAAAACATGCGAGTATCATTCCAACCGTGACACTTTGCATGTCTGCTTTATTTGACTAATGGCTCACTTGTCCTACTTTGTGGACGCCTCTATTTTATTATCAGTTACGAGTCTTCAATAAATTCAATACATTTTACAAGATTTGCACTTATTTGATCTATTCTAACATTTATAAACAATGAATAAGGAAGTAATAATTCACAATATATATTTATATTTTTTTTATAATTACAATATGTTAAAAAGCCTTTATTGCTCATGTTAAAATCACGGACAAATAAAGAAATAATTAAAAAACTGCAAACATAAAATATTTTTTGAATGAATATAAGAAATGATCCGTTTATTTAAAGATTTGTGAATGTAATTGCAGTTACAAAAATAATAGGAATGCAATTGTAACTAGAATAATAATTTAATCTGGATCTTAATTATTATGTTTTGGAACTATGTTATTGTCCCTTTAAGTGAGGTCGACAGGTGGTCAGAAAGCCGTTTTTTTCCCTCTGTACACAGAAGAATGCTAGGAGAGTCAATCTTATCCTTAAACGATCTTTGTTTCTCCATACACAGAGATCGATAGAAGTGATAATCTGTTCTTTTATTAGAGGATCTTTGTTTTTTCCGTCTGTGCTTTAGTATAGTAGAAGTTGTGAGGAGGGAAAAAAGATTAGTTAGATTCTGAGAGAATAAAGTTAACAACTTTATATTGAATGTTAGACGACGAGTCACTGAAGAGCTGGAGTTTGGCAACTAAACCTTGCTAGGCACTTGGTAGGGACTATCAGGTACTGGGGAAAGAATATCGTGCAGGCTTTCAAAAAATAAGCTAAGGGCAAGAATCAGGGGTTTCCCCATCTCATCATAGGTTAGTTTCCGTGGTGGATGTCTCTCTCTGTTAGAGCGTCTGGGTTCACTTCTTTCAAGAATGGTGTTTACGTCCTCTCCATGTTCCTGTGACACCAACTCATTTCCCTGGTCAGGTAATGATGTCCGACCTTCCATGTGAACAGGCGAGGTGCCTCTGCGTTCTTCCTCCACAAGTGGTGCATTCAATATTTCAAGCTCTGGAATGTCTATGATGACATAATCCATAGGAGCAGCAGACTATGATCCACATCACTGCTTGCCTTAGTCACCAACTCAGGAGTTCTGGGGTTTAATGGAATCTGGGATGGTCTCAGTGGTGTGCTTCTCATTTCTTGCACATAAGGGCCCCATGTAGTGAACTTTGGGGGTGCATCAAAGTAGCAAACCTCCTCTTCCTCATCCCTTACATCACCCTCTGAATCGTCCTCCATTTCATGGTTTCCAACTTTACTGCTCCTCAACTGCATCGTCTTAGGCTTGCTCTGCCGGGGTCTTCGTTCTGGAGCTTCCTCAACACGCAAAAACCCACAGGGCAAAAGCAGGTCCCTGTGCAGGGTGCGGTGAGGGCCGTTTCCACTCTCTGGCTTTACTACGTAGATCGGACCACCAGCAATTCGCTTCACACCAACGTGAATGGGGTGCTCCCACCTGTCTGCCAGTTTATGTTTACCCTGTATGTTGACGTTTCTCACTAGGACCCGATCTCCTTCAAATAGCTCGGCAGCCCTGATTTTAGCATCAAACCTCACTTTGTTTCTTTCTCCTGACTTCTTTGAATTCTCAACAGCTAGTGTGTAGCTCTCTTGGAGACGTTGGCGTAAGTTCTGAACATATTCTGAATGTGTCTTATGGTCATTTGTAGGTGGGCTGATTCCCAGGATGAGGTCAACTGGGAGAGTGGGCTGTCTGCCAAACATTAACTCATAGGGTGAATACCCCGTTGTGTCATTCCTTGTACAATTGTACGCATGTCCGCGGGGTTTCACAAACCCTGTCCAGCGTTGTTTGTCCTTTTCCTCCAAGGTTCCCAGCATGCTTAACAGAGTCCTATTGAAGCGCTCAACAGGATTTCCCTGAGGATGATAGCGCATGGTACGCACCTTCTCTGCACCGATCAGTGAACACAGCTCCTTAATTGTGTGAGACTCAAAGTCCCTTCCTTGATCACTGTGAAGGCGACTGGGGAAACCGTAATGAACCAGGAAGTTCTCCCAGAGAGCCTTAGCAATGGGCTTGGCCTTCTGATCCTTTGTCGGTACTGCTACCGCAAACTTAGTGAAATGGTCGGTGATTACCAAAATGTTCCGGGTGTCACGACTGTCAGGTTCGAGTGACAGATAGTCCATGCACACTTATTCCAACGGATATGTTGTTCTTATGTTCACCATGGGTGCCGCTCTCTGGGGTGTAGCTTTCCTCCGAAAACATCTCTCACAGGTCTGACACTTCCTCTCAATTGACTCTGCCATCCTTGGCCAGTAAAACCTGGCTCGAGCAAGACTTAGCACACGCTCAGACCCCAAATGGCCAATTTCATCGTGTAACCCATGCAGGGCCTTCTGTCGATACTGCTCGGGCAAGACTAGTTGATAGATCTCATTTCCACGATCAATGCACCTTCTATAAAGGATCCCATCTTTGATTTCAAGCCTGTTCCACTCTCTGAGAAGTAGTTTCACTTCAGGCTCCTTTGCACTCACGGTTTTGAAGATAGGCTTCTGGTTCACTTCCACCCAGGAGATAACTCTCTGGATGGATGGGTCCTCTCTTTGTGCTTTACGCCAACTTTCCTTTGTCATCCCAGGGAGGGTGTTTTGACCTTGATTGGCAGATAAATAAAGATAAATGCGCCTTGTAATTTCACTTATCCTCTTTCTCCTTTAGAAAATCCTCATCCTCATAAGGTGCATCCTGTGGACATCTAGATAAACCATCTGCATCAATATTAGTGCGTCCCGCTCTGTATTTGATGTTGAAGCTAAAGGTTGACAGGGCAGCCAACCACCGATGTCCTGCAGCGTCCAGCTTGGCGGAGGTGAGGACATAGGTAAGCGGGTTATTGTCAGTCAGGACAGTGAAATCTGTGCCATAGAGGTAGTCGCTGAATTTTTGTCACTCTTTGACAGACCTCTGCTAGCATAGGCTATGACCCTGAGCTTCCCATCTTGCTCTTGATAAAGAGCAGCTCCCAGGCCCTTGCAACAAGCATCTGTATGCAACACGTATGGAAGCTTGGGATCAGCATATGCAAGAACGGGGGCTGATGTCAACTTGTCAATGAGGGCTCTGAAGGCTGATTCACATTCTGATGTCCACTCTGCACCAAGGGATGCTCGAGGGCTCACACAGTTCTTGGGTCAGTCCCTTTTGTAGGTTTTACCTCTCTTTTTGGCTGGGTAGTACCCGATAGTGAGGGAGTTGAGAGGCTTGGCAATCTTAGAATAACCCTCTACAAAACGCCTATAATACCCCGCAAAGCCAAGGAAGCGCTTTAACTCTTCTCTGTTCACAGGACGAGGCCAATCTTTGAAAGCGGAGGTCTTTTCTGGGTCGGTGTGGACCCCTTGGGCATCTACCACATGACCAAGGTATTTCACAGACGACTTAAAAAACTGACACTTCTCAGGTGACAATTTTAGACCATTGTCCCTGAGGCGGTGCAAAACCTTCATAAGCCTTGACTCGTGCTCTTCTAGTGTATCAGAAAAGACAATAAGGTCATCCAGGAATACAAGTACCTCGCTGAGATGGAGATCCCCAACACACCTTTCCATCAAGCGTTGAAAGGTGCCTGGTGCGTTGGTCACACCCTGTGGCATCCGGTTAAACTCGTAGAATCCCAAAGGGCAGGTGAATGCCGTCTTAGCTTTATCTTCTTCTGCCATTTCCACCTGATAATAACCAGACTTGAGGTCCATGACCGAGAACCACTTTGCGCCACTTAGGGCCGAGAATATCTCTTCAATGTTGGGAAGGGCATATGCATCTTTTATAGTGCGAGTGTTCAGCTTCCTATAATCAATACACAGCCTGATTTTCCCATTCTTTTTCCTGACCAACACCACCGGTGAGGCAAAGGGACTTTTCGACTCTCTTATTATCCCAGCATCCAAGAGCTCCCTAAGGTGCTGTTTCACAGCCTCCCTGTCACTAGGGTGTACCGGCCTTGACCGCTCTTTGAAAGGTGTCTCATCTTGCAACCGAATGTGGTGCTTCACAGAAGTTGTGTGACCAAAAGAAAGTTCGTCGACAGCAAAGACCTCTGGGATTGAATTCAGTTTGTCTGCTATACGCTGCTTCCACTCTTCAGGGACAGGTGAGTCATCAAGGCTGAATGTAGTAATTTTACTCTGTGACTCAGAGCCGATGGGCAGAGACGGATTGGGGTTCAGAGGTATGACACTCTGAGCAGGAGATACTTCGCCAATGACACACTTCGGGGGCAGAGTGACATTGTGATCTGTCATGTTTTTCAGAACAACAGGGATCTTGTTTGAGGCCTTATAATGGATATTCATTAGTGCACACTCAAGAAATACCCCACCAGGCAAAGGAGAAGACTCGTGTGGCTCTAGAATGAACAAGGTATGTGGGTTAGCCCCCCCTACCCTAACATCTCCAAAAACACACATCGTGTGCCTTGCTGGAATGGTGATGGGGTTTCTGCCATGCAACTTCACAGGGCAAGGTTTGGTTATACCTTCATGCATATGAGCAACATGCTGGAGAAGTGATGCAAAGCAGTCTGACCTCTTGAAAAATGTTGGGCCACTATGATCGACTCCACGCTGGTAAAGCTGCAGCAAAACATTGGTGCCAACTAAAGAGTGTTTTAAAAAGTGTTTGTTTTAACAATATTGAAAAGCCAAACTTAACGAACTAAAAATCCTTCGAGCAGGTCACAATGCTGATTACATTGAGATGAGTAAGTCAAGATGAATGGAGAGCTTCTCCTGCCTCAGTCTCAGTGCTGGTGAGGTCTGGAGGACAGCGCTGGGTTTTCTCTGGAAAAGGCAAATGAACTCCTGTTGTAATGGACTTGATTTAGTGTAAGTTACTCTATTAGAAAAACAAGCTCCATGTGTGAAAATAAACAGGTTAAAGTTCTGGTGAAGAAAGGGGAAATCCAGCACTGTGTTAGTGGTGGAACGGACCGTGGTCTGTACAGATGCCCTCCGGTCATCACTGTGTGAAATAAAGTTTTACTGATCATCGTTATCCTCCAATATTCAGTCAAATATGAGATCAGGACATCATTGATGTGTTTCTAGTCTCTGATCTCTGATAATGTTACATTGTGAACCAATCAGTGTTTAACCAACAGGAGAGCTAGTAACAATTATGATGCCTTCAGGCTCTGCTCAGTGAAAATGTATATTGGGCTGAAGTAAATTATAACGTTATCATGATGTGTTCACATGTAATCTGTAAAATGTAGTTTTGGTGATAAACTTGAATAAATCCAGTAGTTTGAAGGAGATGTTTTCACATGAATAGAAAATAGATATTAGAGATGAATTATGAGCTGTTTAACTTCATAACACTCGCTCTAAGCACAGTATAATAGATCAAAAATAATGACATCAGTTGTATTAGTCAATAAAAATGCAATCTTTTATTTCCACATCAATTGAATTTCATGAAGAAAAATCACTATAGATACTAGAACACAGTAAAAGAACAACATTTAGAATTTCTGATGGTTAAACAGACTTCAGAGCGTTGAAATGATTTTGGGGATGGTGACAAAAATAGTCTGGATCCTTGTAGACCAGCGGCTATAATCAAACAATAAAGGCATCTGTATCTGCCAATATGGATCATCAATGATCTGCGGGAAAAAAACGTCATCATGGATTTCTAAATGTTCTATTTGCTCCTTTTGTGCTGATCCGACCCGTGAGTTTTATGATCCATTGCAAAACTACTCTGTGTGGTCAAAACTGCTTTAAAGCCTCTCCATGTTGTTTTCCCATCAAAGCTCTGAGCATACACCACAAACACTGAATGAGTGAAAACAGACCATTTAGTCAAACTGTTTATTGACTGTGCACAGTCCTTACAGCCAGCCATCTTCCACTGTTCCCACTTTCTACTCATTTCTCTTAATTGTACATGAAAAATCTATACCACATATTCAAGGACATGAGAATAATCTACATCAATATGAGAATCTGGACCCTTAGTGAGAAATGAAGAGACAATGCAACAGGAGGGGAATGGTGAATTCAGTCAAGATTTTCATAGGAGCATTCAGGTAGAGTCAGGTTAGAGAAGACACATTGGCTGGGTTCGTGGCCTTCAAGTATTTCTAGAAGAGAATGAACAGGAAACTGGATTAGACCGGAATATTCTGGCCTCTTTGAGACCAAGGAGCCCACACTGTCACTAACAGTACTCACTGAAGAAATATGATCTAAAAAGTGATTCAGCAAAAAACTCGGTAAAAGATAGAAGCTAAAGTGTAAAAGTGAACCACCACATGACCTGGAGATCCAGACAGAAGACAAAGAAATAAAAGAAGAGTGATCCTTTAAAGACGGGTAGGTCTTTCACTGTTACAATCCTTGAAACATTCAGTATACCTTCCGTAGCTAGCGTAGCATAGAAGTGCTAACGTTAGATAATCATGTGCTGATGTACGTTTTAGAAACGTGTAGTCTATGGAGCACAGCTGGATAGTAGTCGGGCCTTAGTGATGGTAAACTCCATCTTAAAGGCTCAATCACAATGAAAGCATCTGACGAGCATGTTTGAAGTAAATGGACAAACTATCTTTTTAGAGAAAGCTAAAAGAAATGAAAAGCGAAGGATTTCTCCAGAGGATGATATTTCATTAAAGAAACTATTACTGTTGCTTTCATGGGTTCAAATGGCGAACGTCACCAGTGGTAGGTCACATCAGCTGTCACTTAGCGACACTACTTCGTGTGACTTGATGGCTGGTGGTAAGAGAAGCTTCACTCTGTAACACTGCAACAGCCATGAGTCTTCCATTTAGTGGATTGTGTGATGCTAATTCCACATTATCTGGTTAAACTTTCATTAGTATCATGTCAGGAATATAAAAGATAAGGTGCTAAGTGGTTTCTGTAATATAATAAATGTTGCCAAAGTAGCAACCTTTTCCTAAAACTCTGCTGGTTCTGTGGTGTTGCCATTTCAAATCTGATGCCGTTTAAACCTTTCAGGGCGTTTGGGCCTTAACAGTATATAACAGACAACTGTGTGTGCGTGTGCGTGTGTGTGTGTGTGTTGCCTACCTGTAGGTTCTCATAGTGTTTGAGGGTCTTGCAGTGGTTTTTCTCAGCCTCTTTGGCTCCATTGAAGAACCTATTACACACTTTACAGAAGAAACCCGTCTTTGGGACCAAGAACTCCATACCTGTGGACAAACACACAAACTATGGAGTGAACTCTATCAGCTGATGACCACTGTCAGATAGTCAGACATTGTGAACATGCATGTAAGAAACAGATGAACACGATAATGGTTGACATGATGAGTAAATACAGACAAGTGTCTTACCAACTGGGCTGCTGGGGTCAAACGGAGGGAGGGAGCAGTCAGTGGGAGTGTCTGTCTTTAACTTCTTCTTCACCCTCTCCTCTTCGCTGTTTGCTTGATCTTCAGACCTCTCATGCTTTCCTGTGAGAGACAGATACCGGTTTAAAATCTGGAACAGGGACTAAAAAGCCCTGGTCGTGGTTTTACTCAGCAAGCTTATCCAGATAAGCTAGTAATAATGGTTTTTCATCTTGGTGTCGTCATTTCTAAACACCTGCATCTATTCTAGCAGCTCCGAACCACAAAGATGAGGCGTCATGTTCAAGATGTGGTCAATTAGAACACGAAGCATTCAAGCGTCCGCCATACAATTGTCATTTCTCACGTCCACATTTTCTCAACCAATTCTAGGATCCTAGTAAAGACGTGCTGGTAACTAACCTGCTGGTTCTCTACCCACTAAGGTACTGCTGCCACACAAACAAGTAAACCATACCTGTCTCCACAGAAGGAGCTTCCGGCTCTTTGTCCTTTTCATCCTGCTTCTTCTCCTCTTCCTCTGTTTTGTCAGACACCATCTCCTCCTCCTTAGCCTGACTGTGATTGAGTGCATTCTTCTCTGTCTCCCTCTCTGAAGTCACTACTCCTGTTGCTGGGCTGTTTGGGGAGGCTCCAGCTGGAGCAGCTGAAGCTGCAGGTGTGGGAAGCGGTTCAACTTCAGTGGTGGATTCCAGAGTGTCTGTCAGTGTGGCTTCTATGGAATAATGACAAAAACTTCTTAAAAAAAATGAAGAAAAAAACCTAGCATATCTAAGATGTTTCCTTTAATTCATTACTAGAGATGCACTGATCAGCCGATCACTCTCACATGTCCTGCACACAGTAATATTAGAGACCATTACCTGTTTAACTTCCTAACAGCAGCTTCAAATCTATATTTAAAACGAAAGTTACGAATGTAACTACGGTTCTATGAATCCTGGATGACCGCCAGAGGCAGTGTTTAACACTGGATATCTTCTGTCTCGCGCCTGCGCAGGTCGATTATTTATATCAACAAAGTCACCTGTGACCTCGGATGACCCCCCATCGTCTATAAGTTCCGGTGTCATCCTGAGATCAGTCCTACGGAATCTTCTCGCGAGTTCGCGGGATTCCGAGTGACCAAGAACTCTGGCGGTCATCCAGGATTCATAGAACCGTAGTTACATTCGTAACTTTCGTTCTATTTCATCCTTACTGACCGCCAGAGGCAGTGTTTAACACTGGATGACTTATATCAACAGAGTCACGAGGAATCACCATAACTACCTCGTATAGCTCCGGCAGAGAAAATTGGCCAAAGAACCCTCCCCAGTGGGTGAGGGGTGGCAACCTTGAGTCTGTAGTGTTTGGTGAATGTGCTCGGTGATGCCCATGAGGCCGCAGCACATAGATCCTCCACAGGCACACCTCTCAGTGTTGCCCCTGACGTGGAGACACCTTTGGTAGAGTGGCCCTTCACCCCGGATGGCCGAGCACGGTCGCTCGCCTTGTATGTATAGGCAATGGCCTCCACTATCCAGTGGGATAGGCGCTGTTTGTCCTTCAGAAGGAGCACAGCCCTTCTTAGGCTCACCATAACTGACAAAGAGCTGCTCCGACTGCCGTATGCAGGCGGTGGCTTCCACATAAGCTCTGAGGGCCCGCACTGGGCACAGCAGCCTTGACCTCCCCCTTGATGGGAGGGTCAAACTGCGTGAGCTGGACAGGCTGGTTGATATGTGAGCGTGTCAACACCCTTGGGAGAAAACGCTGCATTAGGCCACAAAGTGACACCCAAGCCATCTGAGTTCCACCTCAGACATGATTCTTTCACCGGAGAAAAATATCTTGGCCGATAGTCATCTCGGCTCTGCCTGTGCCAGGGGTTCAAAAGGAGACAAGTATAGGGTATTTAGTACCAAGGATAGGTCCCATGCAGGGGCCTTCGGGGGATGCAATTGCAGAGCCCCTTAGGAAGAGGAACGCCAGTCTGTGGCTCTCTCCTCAGAGAGGCCCTCCCTCAGATACTCGAGGCTAAGGCAAGAGGTCATGGCCGTCCTCAGGCTGAAGAGGAGCTATACAGGTCCTACAGCCGGGAGAGTTAAACATGGCCACGATTCTGGAGGAAACCATGTCCCACTAGTTGATGCGGAATTCTAAGTCAGTCTGAGCGGGAGCGCTCTGCTGAATGTTGAGAGAACAGGCAGGGGGCAGTGAGGGGAGTGATCCCTTCGGACACTCTTCACTTGGACAGTCGCTGCAGATATTGGTGACCCACCAGTTAGCTTGAGCGAGAGCACTCTGCCACTGTGGAAACAGACCAAAAAACAGTCCTTACAGTGAGAGGGGAGCGAGGGCACTCTTCACTAGGACACTCAGCTAACGGTGATAGCCATAATGTTACAAAATCAATGGACACAATCCCAGTATTAGCTTAGTCTAGTTAGTGTCCCACCAGTTAGGACACTGCAAACTGCGACAGCCGTAATGCGTAAAAAGCATCAATGGACACAACATCAATGTTGATTTAGTATAACGAGCATCTCACCAAGTTAGCCTGAGCGAGGACACTTCTAACTGTGATAGCCGTATCTGTGAAGGGCGGGCTGACAGCGTATATTCTACGCTCTCGTCGGTATGCCACTCGATTAGCTAGAGCGGAAGCGCTCTGCCAACCGTGGAAAACGAACAACTGTTATAGAAAACAATGTTAATCGATCTCACCGATTGCTGTCTTCACGACTTCGGTGGCCCTTATCAGACTGGTGATGACCGATGATAGGGGCGTCCACCAGTCCGGGGCTCAATGTCCGAACGGCGACAAAACGCCACTCCCTCCTAAGAGGGACAGCTTGTCGCAGCCATTGGAGGGCGAAAGATCCGCAACTCCGACCGGTGGTCACAAGGCTACAGCGACAAGCTCCAATATGTCTTGATCGTAGACACATCTTTGTTTAAGCTTATGCTACCATGGTAGCTAACCTGCGTAGCGAGAAGATGAAAAAGGACTGAACTCAGGATGACACCGGAACTTATAGACGACGGGGGGTCATCCGAGGTCACAGGTGACTTTGTTGATATAAATAATCGACCTGCGCAGGCCGCGAGACAGAAGATATCTCTGGCGGTCAGTAAGGATGAAATAGAACTACTAATGCCAAGGTTTTTTAAATCGAAGACTGTTTTTTTTCTGCAAATAAACACTTTAGATGACAATCAAAAAGTTAAAGGATAAAGTATAGCATTTTTGACTTTGTGACGGTGGGGAACAAATGAAAGAACAAATTAGATTATTATTATTGTTGTTTTCTTTAAATTTTTCTTTAAATCATAATCAGCTAATCATAATTGCACTCAGTGCATCTCTATGAGGATTGCTGGAGCGAGGGATAGTACCGGTCTCAGTGATCTGGGTCTTGGGGACTTCAGGTCGACATGTTGGCGCGTGCGTTTGGCTGGGTGAGGAATCAGCTTGTGAAGTCGCTGGGGAAGCTGCAGCGATGAGTGTTAAATCTGATGACTCTAAAACATCTGATGTGGACACAGTCACAGGTTCAGACTCTGATATGTGCTCATCACACTTCACCAGGGTCGCTGGGGCGTCTGACACTGTTGTTTCCATGGGAACCTCCATACAAACGGAAAACAGGAAGAGGACCGTGATGTCATTCAATTGTGGAGATTTAAATCTCAGAAACTCTAATAAACATGCAGAGAAGACGTTTCACGTGTACCCCTGGAGTTTCTTGTTGGACAGATGAGGGAGCATCCTCCCCTCCCTCCGTGGTTTCCATGGGAACAGAGGGGGAAGGAGAGGAAGGAAGGTCATTCACATCTCCAACTTCATCTACCGTCACAAAGTCACTCAAGTTGAATGGGAAGTCATCAAACTCCTCCTCCACCTGATTCTATGACAGGACAAAAGCATAGAAGTGAGGATAAGAATAAAGAGGAGAGAACACTTTGTGACCCGGCAGGGCCTTCTCACCATTTCAGTCTCTGTTTCAAAGTTGTTGTGCCGTTCGTCCCTCCAGGAGCTCTGCTTGTATCCCTCTGACCTGGACGACCTCCACCCAGACAAACCTTCACTGTATGGTCTCTTCCTCTCCCGCCTCTCCCTTTCCCTCCTCTCCTCCTCCCTCTTCTCCCTCCTGGCCCTTTCATGACGCTCCCTCTCCCGCTTGGTCCTCTCTTTCTCCCAGTCCCTCCTCTCCTTCTCCCTCCTCTCTCGCACCCTCGCCTCCTTCTCCTTTCCTGCCTCCCTCTCTTCTAGCTCTCTCGCCTGCTTCTTCACCTCCTCCTCTGTGGGATTGTTGGCTAGCTCTTTTGTCTCCTTTGTTGCTTTGTCACCCTGCTCTGTCTCCATTTGTGTTTCCCCCTGTTCCCCGTTGGTGGGAGCTGCTGTGTTGTTGGGATGGGTGACGGTTCTTGTTCGGCACTCCACAAGCAGTGCGTTAACCATCTCCTGAGTAACCTGATAAAACAGGGATCAGAAAGAGACGACAAAACTCTCAAATATCAATTCATATGTTGGAGGTTTCGGAACTTTGCGCCACAATTTGGCTCCAACAACAGGAGGATATTTTACCTTAGGGAGCTCTGGCATGGCCGCCTCCTGGGGAGCTGCTTCGCCATCAGAGCTAGATGTCTTTGTCTCTTCACCAGCAGGAGTCTTGTCATTGCCTGCTGTGGATGCATTGACACCTCTGTTCTCTTCTGCAGTCTCTATGACAGTTTCAACATCTGATCTTTCCCTCACGTGTGTCTCCAGGTCTGCTTCTGGTGCAGTCAAAGAGTCAGAAACAGCAGCAGTAAGCGCATCTTTTTCGACGTCGTCATCTTGGCTCCTGTTTTCTCCCAAAGCTTCGTCTTCACTAATGGTCTCGTCAGTGCTCTTCATTTTCTCATCCTGCCAATCGCCATCTTTTTCAATCTCCTCCAATAGAGATTCAGAATTCTCTTTTTGTGCCGTCTCCTCTTTGTCTGCAGCTGCTGCTTGGCTGCCTTTGCCCGTCGCAGGTGTATCCTACAATCAGAGACAGGGAGGTATTGATGTGTCGCATCAAACCCATGCATTCAGGTGTTTGATACGAGTTTAAGCTGCAGGAATGTATGGCAGCAGTAGACAAAAGGATGTTCCATAATTTATGACCACTGCAAATCAATGATCAAAGTTACCAACCTCAGATGATTCAAGGTATGCAGTGATGACTTTGGTCTGTATGTTGGCTTTGGGGTCAGGCTTGCGGGAGAAGAACAGCGGGTTGTTATGGATGATGCACGGAAACGTCTGGAAGCGTTTGTACACAGACAAGGCCATAGCTGCAGTTGCCATCTCACAAATGACCTGAGCAGGAAGAGACATATAATCAGGTCAGCAGCATATGGGATGTCTTTGCCTAACAAATAAAGAGGTGAGACATGACAGATATGTGGAGAGAACACATTCTCAACCCAGGCCACAGCTGTGACTGAGGGCACTCATACGGCAAAGGAGCTTTTACATACAACCAGCAAGGTTCAGGGGATAATGGATTAGCATGTTTTCAGCTGCACAGATGAACAGCCCGCACCGTATTGTTAAGCACTAGGGTCTTGATGACGGTGCCAAAGCGTCGCACCAATTTCTGGACCTCAGAGGAGCCGGACGGCGTGTTTGGAACATTACTGATCACCAACAGGCAGCTCCAGCCGACTGGAACGGAACTCTCCTGCAGGAAGCAAAATCATTATCAGTTCAGCAATGTAACAATCACTTCAAAGAATACGGAAGTTAGTCTAACAAATGCATTATGTCAATAAATGATGGTTTCACAGCCCCTTGAAACCAAACATATGGGAACCACATAAAATATTGTTTTGTTTGTTAATTCACTTTTTGTCTAAGGTCAGAACCTCAAACAAACCCTTTCCAGTTTGTAGAATGAGCTTTGTGGAAATCCACCTTTGGGTTTCCACACACGCACACACTATGTTGAATAATCAATAACCTGACCACTGTGGAGGGACTACAGATGTCCCTGTGAAATCAAGAAACCATCAAGTAAAATAAATTGAGACAGAGAAGTATACTGGTAGAAATACTCACTAATGGGTCCACTGATCCCATCAGAAGATTGTAGAGAGTCACCTGTGTAAAAAATGATTTAGTATTAATCTCAGTTATTGCTCAACGGTCATTGTTCTACACAATACAATGTCAAAGACCCGACCTATGAGATGAGATGATGAATAAAGAACCCTAGACAGCTACAGAAGATAATAGACGATCAACATGGTGTAGAGCAAAACTGGAGAAGTGATGAGAGTCCTACCGGTGTGCTGAGACCAATACGCTGTTTGAGATGGATCATCTTCAGCTCAGAGTCTTCTATCTTTGCAGGGATGAAGGCGTGGACCTTCACTATCTCTTGAGCAATCTCCATATCTGGCACTGACACAAGTACCTAACATACAACAAGAGTGTTTGTAATCTTGTGTTGTAGGGACATCAACTTGATGTCCTTTCACAGGAAAGACCATAGCTGCCCTTAAAACGAGGTCCAGAGCATTCTTTTCACTGTCAATCAGTATTTTAAATAATAATAATAAAATATCAGTATATAACCTATTCATAATATAAGTAATAAACTCCTTTAATAAAATGCATTGAAAAATATTATGTATGGACAGATGAATTCTGTAGACATAGCGTACGCTGCATTTCTTTTGTGGTATTCATGCTCATTTACTGAGACTACCCGACTCAACAGCTGCTTTGGAGCCTAAACTAACAGAGAACGCCACCATCTTGAAAAAACATCAAGGAACTTAGGACTTGCATTAGCTCCTTGTATTACTGCTGCCCAGTTGAGTTTTGTGCTCTCAAAGAAACAATCAGAGCTTCAGTCTGAGTTAATACCAACCTTTCCGATTTGTGTTGCCGTGATGATGTCAGAGGGGGTTCCGAAGGGCTGGACCAGCTTCAAGATGTCACTCTCTGACCAGCCACTCTCAGGAAGTCCTGTGATCAACACCATGCCCCTCTGTAGGAGACATTGTATTGGGATGTAAAAGGAGAGGCAAAATAACTGAATACTAATATTTTATTACAAGTGATGGATTTTACCCAAATTGAAAATATGGTACAATAAAGCAGAATATGTCCAAATAATTACACGGGACCCTCTGGATTTGGATTTTTCACAATGCTATTATATTTATATATATTGATGTTATATTTGTGCATCATATACCTCATCAGAAGCCTTCTGGTCAGCCTCGCCTCCTGCAGTGGGGAGTTGGAGGAGGAAGTGCAAACAGAGCTACAATTAGTATGTTTTCAACACCACAACCCGTCTACATGGGCCTTAGCTACAGGACTGTCAATGGAGCCGTCACCCTGTGGGCCCACTGCTCGCACCGATAGGCATTTGGGGTCGGGTGCATTGTGAGCCAGGGGCCACGGTGTGCCGACCCCCGGCACCGCAGGGTGGCTAGGGACTGATTGTTTCACAGCCGTGTAAACTAACCTAAACATATTGTGAATTGAATGCAGCCGAAGCTCAGGCTTCATCCTGTCCGCTCTGTGTGGCTCACCGATAGCAGACAGAGAGAGACAGAGACAGAGACAGAGACAGAGACAGAGAGAGAGAGAGAGAGAGAGAGAGAGAGACTGGAGCACATCGAAACACAGCCACGTAACAACTCGTTCTCGTCCCAAGTCGTCAAATATCACAGCTTTGCATCATACACAGGCTAAAAGGGGACCTGTGCTTCGGTATCAGACACTGAGGGGCCTGACAACCTGAACGGGCTGCACATCCTGCTTATTCGCCGGGGGTTACGCCCCCACATGGGGCCCAAAGGCTCAGCCAAAGAAGAAGAACAGAGAAACTCCAGGCAGAGGGCAGGCTCTCTGCAGACACAGACACCTCCACACACTTCTAGTGGGTCAAATGTGATGACTGAGAGATTATTCTGTATGAGTCTATACATTGTTTGTATACTAAGCATTTCTTGACAATGATTGATTTGGATATACTGGCACTGACTTATTTTATTGGTGGGTATTGCAGACCCCCAGTTTGTCGTTCTCCTACCAGAGTCTTCCCCAGCAGCATCTTTGTCCTGTGCTGGAGCAGGTTTGCTGTGGAAACAGAAATATTAAGAGTGGAGCGAACAAGAGCAGTTTTGAAATTGGCAGGGTGAGTGTGCAGCACATGGGGTTAAAAAGGAAGGATTCAGATGATTAATGTGACAAACCTGTTGTTAGCATCAGAAGACTGTCCTGCTTCAGGTTTCTAAAACAAATAAAGAAAGCGTGTTTACTGGAAGTAGAGAAGAGAATATACACATGTGGTCAAAAGGTAAAAGATTTTTGTGTTTCAAATAGTTTCTGAATGAACATCTGCCCCTTCTTCAACCTACTTTCAACTGCTTTTTACACTCATTCAGGCTTCATGTTTTTATGTATCAAAAGGTTTAAACAGGACACGCCATCAATGCCACATGTACATGTCTCCACACGGTACCTTGGCGATTGAAGCCGTGATTTGTTGGCCTCTGATGGAGAGATTTGTGGAGTTGGCCAAAGCCTCGGCGCATTCAGCCTTCACCATGCACACAGACGCCTGCAACAGGGGAGGGTGACCACGTTATAATGTGGGACAACCCAGAGCCAGGAAATGTTCATAGCCACGTATCCACGGCTACCGGTTTTAGGACTTAGGAGTGACTGGTCTTACTTGTAAGCTTCAGTTCTATTGAATATGTAGACAAAACATCATCCTTTTAAAGGAAATGGCTAAATCCAATTGTATTCCCTTTGACTGCATGTTATTTCTATTAGCTGTAATATTCACTAAATGAACAGACTGCAACAGTGACAAATATCAGCCTATGAGCTTTAAGTGATGAATGAGTGAACAACACAACTTTCATATCGTGATTATTCAAAAGTCTATGTATGGGTTTGGTGGGTTGTTGAATCCCTTCACGGCTGCCTGCAGGTTCTGTTCTTTTCTGATATCTATCTCGCCTTTAAACAGGCAAAATAGTGATTTTATTCTCTTTCATGTGTTCATTTAAACTGTTCTCGAATAGACCTGAAATAAAATCCCAAAAGTCAAAATATTTGCAAAATTCCTCAAACTATGTTACACTTAGATAGCACCTTTTGTCCTTCACCCTTCTGGCTCTCTTCCTCCGAGCATGGCATGAGGATCACGTTGTTGATCTTGCCAAAGGACCCCACCAAGTCGGTAACTTCCTGCTCAGACGCATCCTTTGGGATGCCTGTCAGATAAACCAGACGATCGGCAACAGACGAGTCCTGGGAGGCGGGAGTCACTAGTTTCTTCTTCTTCTTGGCTGGTGGAATCTTGGCAGACTAGAAATCAACAGCAGAGGTTTTTAGGTTAGTTTTAGGAGAGCAACAGTTAGAGACAACCAGAAGCAAACCAAAGCAAGATTTTCACACTTTGATCAAGGACTGAACTGTGAATCTTTATAAACAACAACATCTTGGTTGGGTTTGAGAAATGTACTGAGGTGGCTGAAAAAAAAAAAAACATTTGCCAAGTTTGTAAAATTGGAATAATTCAACCTCAACTTGTCAAGCCACTAGAACTGAACTATCTCTAGTATTGTGCCTGAAATCAGCCTCGGGCATCCGTAAGCTTCAATAACATAGATAACAAATACTTGAAATGGTGTAAAAGCTAGTGTCTACTGTACTCCTTTCAAACATTCAGCAGGTACATTATGATAATGTCAAATTGTAACTTGCTATACTCAAAGCAAAAAACTCAACAATAACCATATCAATAATTGTCCAATGATAGTTTACTGATATGTCAGTCAGTCAGTCAAGAATCAACTTTCACCAACACATTTGATTCAGTCATTTAACTGCCACTAAGCCACTTTATGAACATGGTCGGTTTCAGATACACTGGCAGAGGCTTTTTTGGTTGTGTTCATTTTACGGTGTTTAGCAGACATATTTAGGAATAAACGTGATAGAACATGTTTACTATTGGTACAGTACAGACTGTGTAACTTGCTCAGGACAAAGGAAAGTTCTGAATTCTCACACTCGTAAACATCTGTATGAGCTACCCTTTCTTCTCATTTATTATTCTTTCTGAAATTAGCTGTGACATTTCGTCCAAGTTTGGTCCAAAACAGTTGTACTGTGTTGAGCTTTGTACAACGCTGCGGCAGCAGCCTTGGCACTTGCCGTCTTCGTCGTCTTGGTTCCAGGCTTTGTCCCGCTCTTAACAGTTTTGGTGGAGGACTGTAGTGGTCCATGTTTGGAGCTATAACCCGCCTTAGAGGAGGGTGGATGTCGGCTGGCTCCAGTGGAGAACTTGTTGAAATCATCACGAGGACGCTTCACACCACTTCGAGAAGAACCCCCTGTAGACATGCCAGGAATCAAACAGAGGACATGGGAGCAAACAAATGCTTGAAGAGATATTCACAAATACAATTAAAAAAAATGTGGAAGAAATGTTCGGCCATTTAAAGCCCCCCGTGTACAATATGAACCTTTCAATTGACCTTTTGTTCCTCAAATCCAGGATGAAGTTTTATTACATTTGCAATCCCATAAATGGAAACTGAAAATCCTGCATTCCACATTCCTATAACATCCATGGTTTGATTCCAACAAGGGACAAGCCCTCCTTTCTCCTAATGCTTCATTTCTCTACACTAGCAGCTCTCAAACAAACTTAAAATGCCAACAAATCTATAGTGGTTATTTGCAGAAAAACACATGATTGTATTTTTAAATAAATAAATATTAGCTTTGATTAAAAGAATCTTGGCATTAGTAGTTTTAAAAGGTGCAAACTATGAGATAGGGAGCATTTTGATTGCTTCTCTACGGATCTCAACATGGCAAAGGTGAGTCAGCAACTAACAGCCAAGAGTTCTAACATTGATAACGGTGCCGTATGAGAGCAGTGCTGAGCTTACCAGTGGTGCACGCTCACATGCACTAACAGCACGTTCATGTGAGATTATGTCAAGAACGGAAGGAGAAGCTCTGATATCAACTCCATTCTCTGCTCAGGCAGACATTCCTCCTCTAGATCTTTACAGAGATTATAGTTGTTTGATGATATGTCAATGCTCTGAATGTTTAATACAGCTACCTTAAATGTATACGCTGATAAGAGCTAGTGAGGAAGTTAAACTGGTCATGACCAGTTTAAATCTCTAATATCTATTTTAAATTGCTGTGAAAAAGTCTCCCTCAAACAACTGGACTTATTCAAGTTTCTTGACAAAAAACACATTTACAAGATTACATTTGAACACATCATGATAGTGTTATCAATTAACTGGCCCAATACTATTTTTTACTGAATAGAGCTTGAACGCATCGTAATGCAAGTCAAAGCAACCTCTGATAACGTTAGCTGTTAGCTCTGTTATAAGAATACCCAGTACAATTTAAATGATTCATGTTGTGGTATTAAGATCATTAGCATTCCTTAATTCAATTCTACATTCCCCACTTCTCTCTAGCATGTGGTCTACCTGTGTAGTGTTGGTGGCGGGGTTGATTGTGAGGAGAGTACGGCCCCGTGTACGGCCTATGGGGATGGGGGCCCACTCTAAGTTTGCTGTGAGGAGGACTTGGTGTCGGAGAACCAGAGAGGGATCGAGACACAGAGTGGGATGGAGAGTGAGTCTTGGGATCCCACAGAGCCCGGCTGCCATATTGCTGCCTCCGACTGGATAAAAGACAACATTCATTAGCAGAGGTAACCGGTGATGTTACAGTGGATTGTGACAAGTGGTACTACATTAGCATGGAGCTGTGTTTTTTGTTCTTTCTCATTTTGTGCCGACTGTGGAACATGGCTGGTTAAGAAGTACAGACTACTAGGCAGTGAGTAAATTATGTTGTTCACATCAGTTTGTTATTGATATTTTAGGTTTGAAAACACGGACATCAACTGTATTTTCTACTTTTACACTCCATGTAGTCTATTTCTATACAAGATATCTGAAACAATGAATTGAACCACTTTCAAATTGATATAAAACCGTAAGATCTGTGTCAGATTGGCTGAACATGCCGTCAAGTCTTTTGAATGTGTGGGACACGCCAAATGACTCCCACTGGCTGCTGGTCACAGCTAAAAACAGATTATTGGAAACACAAGAACTAGAGTGAAACTGACCTTGGTAGATTTGATTTCCAGCCAGGGTACCTTCAGAGACACACACACACACAAACACCTGTTAGAATGTCATTCACCATGTTCTACTCCTAAACTCCTATTTGAAAAGAATTACCAAATGCAATTGTATGTATCAACACAAAGCTGTACTATTTGAACTCTGCATTACGTCCGACAGTATTCTGTGTAATCTCAAATGGTTGCTTGTAGTACCGGGCCCACTCAGAATAACGTCCCTTATCTTCAGCTATACCCAGATTCACCCGCTCTCTGCTCCTTTTGGTTCTACAGCCTGCACATCAGTTGTGTGGTTGACTCTCACTTAGGCCTGCAACAACGAATCGATAAAATCGATAAAAATCGATCATTAAAAAAGTTGGCAACGAATTTCATTATCGATTCGTTGTGTCGCGCGATTATTACACCACTCAATAAGTCGCGGAGATGTTTGCCTCTTGGCGCCCCCTCGATGCTCTTAACCAAGTGTCCCGCGGGGTCCGAAGCGTTTACTTTGAAAAAATTAGAGCGTTCAAAGCAGGCCCGGTCACCTGAATACCGCAGCTAGGAATAATGGAATAGGACTCCGGTTCTATTTTGTGGGTTTTTCTCTGAACTGGGGCCGTGATTAAGAGGGACGGCCGGGGAAACCTCACCCGGCCCGGACACGGAGAGGATTGACAGATTGATGCTCTTTCTCCATGCTGTGGGTGGTGGTGCATGGCCGTTCTTAGTTGGTGGAGCGATTTGTCTGGTTAATTCTGATAACGAACGAGACTCCGGCATGCTAACTAGTTACGCGGCCCCGTGCGGTCGGCGTCCAGCTTCTTAGAGGGACAAGTGGCGTTCAGCCGCACGAGATTGAGCAACAACAGGTCTGTGATGCCCTTAGATGTCCGGGGCTGCACGCGCGCCACACTGAGTGGATCAGCGTGTGTCTACCCTTCCCCGAGAGGCGTGGGTAACCCGCTGAACCCCACTCCTGATATTAGTCCATTTTTTTTATTTTATTATTATTACTTTAACAGCTCAGGGATGTTCAAGCAACCTGTTTGTGAACTTTCTGAAGATTTTTTGCTCTGTGAATTCTGTTTTTGAATAAAGGGTTAGAAATTAATGCTTTTGTTTTTTTATCCGATTAATCGATTAATCGAAAAAATAAACGACAGATTAATCGATTATTAAAATAATCGTTAGTTGCAGCCCTACTCTCACTGCTCAAGCCAATTCCCCAATATAAAACCAAACAGGCACCTGTTTCCACGGAAACAAGCCCATTGTAAGCTGCGTTAGGGAGCCAGAGTAAATGTGTGGCTTATGAATAGCATCTACCAAATAAGGACCCAGGAACACTTCTCTCAGGATATGGTGGACTAAACCAGAGCAAGAAGGCAAGTTAATATCCAACTGACGTACATCCTGTTAACACAGCCTCAGTGGAACAATCCTGTTCGTCTGTGTCTATGGGATGTAGGCGATTGTTTGCCAACACATAAGCACAGAGGGCAAAAGAATCTCTGGGCTGTGTTAGTTTCACTAAAATTGCTTTATGCATCTTTAATTTGGTTCTCATGTTCGCCACTTACTGACTGTTACTGACTAAATGCAGAATATTATCTAAGTAACTATGATATAATACTGAAGATATACTGGCAATGCAAGGCTGCAGCAGGTAATTCAAATGTCCTCCGTAGGGATGCTTGATACCTGGTAACTAACCGGTTCATTTTTAAGAAAAGAAATTACGCTTTTCCTTTTTTCCAGCAATCCATTGGTGTTGCATTGATGCGCTACATGCAGGCAATTTGAATGTATAAATTAATAAATGCTTTGCAGATGTTTATTGCTGCATTATAATCAGGTCACATGTTCTCTGCTCTTTAATCTGCTCTGAGAGCAAAACAGCTGTGTCACACAGGCAACGTACCCGTCACCGCAGAGCTCGCCGTGCCCCGTCTGAACAGCTCAACCGGTAACATGTTAAATGAACCATATAGACCACTGGCCAAAATGTCCCCAGTGGTCAACAGATTAACGGCCAACATCCCTAGAACTCACTTGTTGCGCAGGTCTCTGCAGGCAGCAGTGTGGTTGACGGTGTTAATATGGTCAACCCACTCCTGAAGAAAAATGACAAACGGGAGAATCACAATCAGACACAACTACAGTGAACAACTCAAGTCCTGAGACAAAAGCTCATGTGAATCTGTGTTTGCTGGTCGTATTTTTTCACATGGAGAAAACCCTGAGCTAACAGTTGAGGCCCAGTTCTCTGATCCCAATTCATATCATGTTACAAGTACTAGCAGAAATAATAAATGTTTAATCTTGTTCTTGACTTTCAGATCATTTGTGTGCTGGGTGCTCACATTCTGTATCCACTTTACCTTTCATTATCTTCATTGTGATTATCAATCTTCATCTTAATTAACACACTACGTACCATTACCAAAAGAAACAAGTCTTCTTATTGCAAATACTGTTAAATTAACATAAGTAATGCTACCAGGCTCGAAGAGGACAAATCATTTATAACACCACTATCTACTCATCCGCCAATCTGTTGTCTATGCAATGCCTGACAAAACCTGTGACATACGACAATTTAATTCAAGATTAAATTAAATAAATTCCCTATGTTCAACATGTTGAATGTGTCTGCATTAACTAAAATAGACCAAGAGCTTTCGAGTTGGAAACTTAAAAACATTATAGAAACTTGCAGTCATTTTGAAAAAGAGCACTTCACATTCTGCTATTATTACATGCAATTGAGTGATGATTATTGACTATATACTTATTAGGCTACAACCCTTATTTTGCCATTAATGACATTTTTTTAGATGTGGGGCAACCTTTATTGAGACAAAAGGAATCTTTTCATGAGAAAATGTAAGCTAAAAGAAATGAAATGGAATTGCTTTTGTCCAAATATACCAGATCTTCAAAAATCCCACACTTCCAAGAAAAATGAAGACAGTCACACTCAACGAGTACAAGCCACTTTAAAACCTTATAGTCAACACCACCACCTCCTGAGAACATGAGAAACTCCACTCCACAGCCAGAGACCAGAGCTCTGGATTTCCCAGAGAACCAAGGAGTTTGCTCAACAGTTATTACTGTTGAGCAAAGGAAACATTTCTATTATGCTTTGATCAGTTTATACCAACTTTTTGAATTTGCTGTTAAAACAAAATTGATTGATAGTTGTATCTTGTAGACATCCTCCCTGTCCACTAATAGATGTGTAAACATGCAGCTTAAGTGTAAAGGTTCATATTTACAGTAACATTTGAACTTATAATAGATTACCTGGATTCTTAAACGTTACACCTTTAACATTCAATGTGAAACACCGTCTCACTGCCAACTGGATGTATTTCATGATTAAACTATACATTGAAGGCGTGGTTATAATCCAGGAAACCAACAAAACAGGAAAACATCCGATGGACTGGGTAAAGGACCAGGACTGTTTAAAGATTTGTGATGTGGTTGGAATTTTTAACCTTAAACTTCTTTACATTAAATCCTATGTTTTCTTCATTGTATATATCCTGGGAACTGTAGACATGTCTGGTTCAGCATGAATATGACAACATATTAATGATGGAATAATTTAGGTTTGCTTAATGTCAATAAATTAATGAGTACAACAGCCGTAGCACTTTTTTCTCAGCACATACCTCTATTGTGGTTTTATGAAAAAGTTGAATAGACTTGCACATGAAACCTCCAGTTGAGAAACGTATATGTATATCCAAATGTATATCTTTTAACACCTGGGCTTCACCAGTCACGGTAGCATAGTGCTACAAAACATGTTTGGAAGTTCAAAAAAGGAGGGGCTCTTCTGGCCATTCCGGGACACTTTTGTACTTTAAAGTCTTACTTTACTTCACCAGACAGTTGTCTTTTGAAAAACATGGCTGTAGTGTCCGTGACATCACTCACAGTTACTGAAGTCAGAACATCCTAATCTGGGCAAAGAGGACAACACCTGAGTGGAGCTGTGGTAGGATGAGCACATGGCAATCAAATAAACCACAGCACACATCAGACATGTTCGTAATGCAACCATGAACTCATTGTTCAACTAAGGACATGAGAAGAAGTGAAATTAAGTGATTAATATATGCCATCTCAGCAATTAGCAGTGTCGCTCAGTGATGAAGTCACTTCATCACTAAAGCTTTCAGCCATCATGGTGGACACAAATAATGCTTTCACAGGAAACTAGAGTATGGTGGCATAGTTAGGATTTAATACTCAAAACAATGTGTTTTGCTGGCAACAAGCGAGCTGGATCATTTAGAGCAGGGTCACAGTCTGAGACTTGGTAGAAGGTGCTTACTTGCTTACTGTAGTTCACAAGAAAGCTACCTAGGACATTTATTAGTTTCTGACTCTAGTAAATTGGAAACGGTACATTTCTTCAAAACTACTGTAACTCTTAACCGAAACATACACATTAAGGTTATTCAAAGGGATTTCCTTTAAAAACGTATGTGATATTTTTTTAACCCCCCCGACATTGTTTGTAGCCCCCCTCCCACTCTGAATACCTCTGATTTAGAGCTGATTTCAGCCTACTTGTTTGAATAGAAATTACTAACCATGCAAAACACTACTTGAATGACATCAGAATGCACTTTCATCTCAACAACTGCCTGGTGAAGAAAGGTCTAGACTAGAATTTAACATGTGAAGGTATTCCTTTCAGACATTGGTACGAGGGCATGTTGGCACTCACCTTTTCCTGATCACACAGTGTGTGGCACAGGGAGCAGGTATGGGGATACACCTTTGGAGACACAGCTGAGAAATCACTTATCATGGTGGGGGTCGGTAACTTCTTGCTGCTGCTGTGTGGTCTTGAGCCAGACGAAGAGGAGAGAGACCGTCTTGAGGAAGCTTCGCTCTTGGCTTCAGATGGGGGCCTAGGTTTAGGTCCGTCACGCCTGTAGTCCCGGTCCAGATTACGAGATTTGGATGATGGTGGAAATTCTCTCCCAGGTGACCGACTGCTCTTGCGATGGTCGCTACTCGTCCGGCGATAGTCCCGGTCTCCGTGCTTGCTTGAATCACTGTGTTCCAAACGGATCTGCCGCCTTTCCGCTTTCTCTAACTTTGGAGCTGATGAGGAGGACGATGAAGAGGAGTACATTTTAACTGTCCTTTCATTGGAGAGCCGCTCTCTTTTGAAAGTCTCTCTCGTACTAGTCTCGTCTTTTGCCCGACTGGCATGACCATAGTCAATGACTTTACCGGCGGTCTGTGTAACAGTAAGAAGGCTGGGCACTTCTGGTGGGCGTGAACATGTCAATGGTGAAGATTGGGAAGGAGGCAGCGGCATATCATGGATGCTGCGTGAGAGCGAGGATGAGGAAGTGGAGGACACAGTTTTCTGGTTGCCTGACTTGTTGATCTGGATGTCACGGAGTATGAATGGTAAAGTATCTGGGGTTAGCTGATCATCAGGGTAGTGACTCAACACTTCCAAGTCCTCATTTGAAAGTCCAAAGCTAGCCAAGATGCTTCCTGCACTCTCTGGTGTGTACAAAGCCTGACCATCCCCACTGCCACCACTTCCACCGGCATGGGGGTGCCGTGCTTGGGGTGATGGTGAGTCATTTACAGGGGCAGTCCAGCTTGGGATGCTTGTTCCAGCATGGCTGCTCTGTGGCTGCTGTTGGGGCCCCTGTTGTCGTTGGGACTGCTGGCTAGCACTAGGTGGAGGACTGGCAAACAGTTTAGTTGGAGGTTGGTAGCTTGACCAGTCTACTCCTTGCTGGCGGCCAGGCTGATTATCAGAGGCGAGTGTTATTGGGTTAGAGCCGTAGCTTCCATGTTGACTGAACCCAGAACCAGAGCCTTGGTTCTGGTGTTGGTTCGGTCGGTTCATATGGTCAATGAGGCGGTGATCCATGTCTCTAGCACCCCGGATAGCCAGGGCAGACTCTAGCTCATCAGGAAGCTGGGTAGGACGAGGAAACTGGAAACCGATCCCCTGCGACGGCATATTAGAGGGAGGATGATTCTGATGCTGATTTGGAGGTTGCTGATGATGAGGAGGCCTAGGCCCATTAGAGAAAGGTGGTGGCCCTTGTTGCTGGGAGTGGTGGTGGTACATGGCAGCAGAGAGACTTGTGTTTCTGTAAGTCTTTCTGTTTGTGTCCACGTTAAACCCAACAGATGAAACCTGCGGTCTATTGAGAAGACTCAGGAGGGCCAGGTGAGGCGGTAATGCCACTGCAAATCCGTTGTTGTCGTGACACTGGCTGCCAATAATTATGGTCGCTAGTGTAGCAAGCTGCTGGAGAGCAATCTGCGCCCGAGTCTCAATCTGAGCCAACCGGAGAGCTGTCACTGCAGCCACAGGTCCAAATATGAAATGGGTCCCTCTGGTGCTGTTGGAGAATGTTGCACTGGGCTCCAAACGAAGGGTAGGAGCAAGGTGCAAATTACTGTCGGTGTGCACAGCGAGGCTGTGAGGTGGAAAGCAGAAATAGACTATTACAGATGAACAAGCTTTCGTTTTTTCATTTCAAAACTAGCTTTCAGATGAAGTTCTTTTCACCACGCACTTTTTTAATAACAAGTTGGCTCAGTCCTCATCTTGTTTGTGGTTTCTTTCCTTTAAAATTTGTCAAAGCACTAAGAAATCACCTCAAGATTTCTTTCTTGTAGTCCCACAGTGCTTTTCTTTTAGGACGGGAAAGCAAAGCAACATTATGCAACACAGAACATAATGATTTAACCTACAGGGACACAAGCACAAAGCCCAAAGCTCTGGGTCTTATAGAAATAATACCTATGAGCCTGCTTCCAAAGAAACACTTGCTAGCCTACTATGCATGTTCAACATTAGGACACAGTGGACTTTGTCCAAACATGGCGTGGGCCTCTTTGCCAAAATGTTCACAGCAGAACAGAACAATTCTACAAATTATTTTCTGAATATTTGCTGCAGGCTACATAGCTCACTGCAATGTCTACAAATTCTAAAGCACACTTACCATGTCCTGGAACAAATTCAAAATAAACACATAGTGAACTGCAGAAAACTTTTCTTTGCATCACGCCAGTAAAACTCAAATAATAAAATGGCGAGTGCTAACTAAACACTTTCAACAACATGTAGGCCTCTTCGACAAACTAACTATGTTTCACAAGACCTAAAAGAGAAGTCTCCTGAAGATAGGCTTATCCTGTATGTCAGGGATACTCAACTTGCTTTACCCAGGCATTACTTTTTCAAAATGACAGGAGGCCTGTGGGCTGTATCATCGATGTATGTGTTTGCACAATGTTTAGGTAACAGCATATCATCAGACATGACAGCCCATGTGATCTAAACATAAAGCTTATCTTTGGTATCGGTATCCATCCTCTCTTATTTTCAATATATTTTACCTGAGCCCAACTTGATCTGAACGGTTGGTTGTTTTCCTTTAACAAGGCTGACCAAACTGCCTTTAAAATTAGTTATTTGGTTTGAGCAATAGGCTGACTCATGTCAAACAGTGAGATATTAGTCTACCATGTCATCTTGTTCTATGTCATAAATATACAAGTGTGTGCACAATCAATTTGGTCAGTCTTTGAGGACAAGTTTCCTTTTAAGAGACCAAGCCGAGCAAGCTTTGACCAAATATCAGCTTAAGAAAAAGGGAAACTATATTAGAGACAAAGGGGTGATTTTGTTGCCAGATATTGGTTAAGAAGGTTAACAGGCTAAGTCAAGGTTAAGCAAAGCAGCATTTATCTTAAAATGTCCCATGCAGGCTCACATATTTCCATTTGATAACATGATGCAAGAATTTCCTCTGTGATCTGACCTTAAAGCCACATGTTTATAAAAAGGTCTGACAGATAAAATCATGTCTGGCATATTGTTATGCCTGACCAGATCTCCATAGTCAGCAGTCTGGTTATAATGCCTTTCACAGCTACTTCTCATACATTTTAGTAAAGTAGAGTAACATTAGCTGTCTGGCGAAACGACTAGTGATGCACCGAGTTGGGCTGTGTGTATCTGCCAATATACCAAGTGTGTATGTGATACCAGTGTTAAATGAATAAGCTGGATCCCAGGATCCCAGTCACTTCCACTGTGTGGAAGTGACTGGGATGAGTGAGGCAACATCAAGCTTGACTTAAACATTGTTTTCCTAACTTCATAAAACGAAATGTACAAAATAAATAGATAGATATAAATGTAATGAATAGTCTTAGAATAACGCTATCTGGTATCAGATCGACCTATTGTCACAGATACACGATCCAGCTATTTGAGTCCTGTCGGACCATCATCCAATATCAGTATGGGTGCATCTCTAAAAATGAACAGAACAGAAAAGTACCACTCAATTGTATATTTCAACAGAAAAAAGCAGTTGAAGGAACACAATCCAAGCATCGAAGTTCTTTTTGCTACAAAATAATAATGTTACTGACTTCTCATAATACTTTCTCATGTGTTAATGCAACTATTGCACCCATCTGCACCCACTAAACAAACAGACATGTGCATTAATGGTCTGGCTAAGCAGACAGGTATATTCAGAGCATTATTTGCACACTTTTTGTCACTGTCTGCACATTTAAGGTGAGAAATATAACTCAAGTAACGTTACTGCGTTCATAGCTGCACCAGAGCCCCTACATGTCGGGTCTTCGTGTTCTTGTTTCTGAACCACTAACCTCAGTGCAACATTTGGATTAAACCTCGTTCAAACCGGCTACATGAAGACCTACAGTCTAACGAATCCATAAACCGCATACATATATATGCAACTGATCATATTATGATAGAATAAACGCCTTATTTGATCAGATAACGAATAATTTAAACCGGTAAATACAGGGCCACCGTAAGTAGACCCAGACATACCGGCCATTTTGGGTGTTTTCACGACGTAGCTGGCTAACGTTAGCTACCAAGAGGAACGCTAGCAATAGTTCCGTTACATTGAATGAACACTCGTGCCATTACCGAGTGCATAACACATTCATGAATACCTGTCACCAATGGTCGATGTGAGTCTTTGTTGTTACCGGAAAGTCTTGATTCCTTTTCAGCCCGCTGTCTTCAGAATCAGGCTGTGTTCCAACATTATGGACAACGATATACACTTCCGCCCTCAGTTTTTCAGAATAAAACATAATCCTCAACACGTCTGACAAACAACTATTCAACAAAAACAACACACATTATACTTCAAAATACATATTTCCCGATGAATGGAGCAGGAGAAAAATGCATGTTCTCATATTTTATACTATATATCCAGGAAATATGTGTTTCCAAAAAGCGGGTTAAATTTGCATCTCCATGTGACATGGGGTTTAGTTGAATATAGCAGATGTTGTTCATTTCTCCCTGAATTGCACTAAATACTCACTGGAACATGTTCATTGTGAAATCTTTGTTTGGCAGTATTTATTGTGGCCCACAAGTGCAGCTAAACATGGTTACAGTGGTACCCTGGCTGCAATGATGGCAGCAGAGGCCCATGGGTGGAGAAAGGTCTCTATGATAACCCACAATTTGCAAAAAATGCTAAAACTCGCTACACTAACTTTAAAGTCCAGGTTAAGTAATATCTTGATTCTAAACACCGAATACATGTGGATCAGTGGACTGTCAACAAATCCATAAAGTTTTTCTGGCACAGTCAGACTCCTTACTTGCCCTCTCTGTTTGCCTTCATTCGGGGTGCACATGAGAGCACACTGTAGCCTACTCCATCCATCAGAGTAGCGTACAGCAGTGAGATGGACAACACATGTTATATACTGTAACTGCAAATATGTAATCACTCCTCATCCGCGATTCAGCGGACACGGCCCCCAGCGTTTTAGAGCTACTTATCCTGCTTTTTTTGTTTTTTTATGATTATTTTACCAAAATGTATATACATGCCGATTTTCTTAAAAATTCAAGTTTGGCTGGCTAGTCAATAACCCATTTTCTTTTTTTTCCCATTTCCATCTGAGGTGTGGCAAACTCAGAACACATATTTAATATTGCTTTTACCCGGACTTTAACTATTCAAGTTCAATATCTAACCTTAACCATCTCATGAGATCTTCACACGATCCCAGCAGAGCAGATGCAGAAGACTGGAAACTTTGAGGGGCCTTGAAAAGACAGGCGCTAAAACGGAGCGTTTCAGACAGGAGGTGAATACAGGCAATGGTATGCATGGGACAAATATTGTGTTTTGTAACATTGAAGCATGAAAACAACCCAAAATAAAAGTATGAACCTGAAGACGAGCATATCGGAAATAAAACTTAATGTCTTTTTTGTGCAGCAAAAGATATTGAGCGTTGAACTGAAGCCCAGTATATCACTAATGCAATACTGTATTGTCAGTAATGCTTGTGCCTCACACACTGTTAAAGCATTCTCCTCTTTCAACAAGTTATGTGATGGAGGAGGTGAGAGAAACATTTGTCAATTACAAATTGAACTCCCTCACCTCCCCGTCCAAAGCAGTATATTCCTTTGCTTCCGCGTGATGACTCCCTGCTCCTCCAAGCTGGGGCCGAATGCCATCTACTGTACTGTAGTAGGTTATATACTGACTCTGGATAAGCACCTCATACAACCCTACTTCAGAACATCACAACTATTCTTTTAACACAGGTGATAATCTGATTGAGCACATACCTTTCCTTCTCAACTTGCTGTTAAAGTGCTCAGTCTGTAGGTGCTGTCAGTTTGAGTTGCTGTGTATTCATTACATTGTTCTGCTGCTGCTTTCATATTTGGTAATCCTCTCAGGAAGATGCCTGAGATGCTGAAAGGTACCATCTCCTCTGAATAACACACACAGGGAGCAAAGAGCGTCTTCTCTGACAAGCAAGCAATTACACATTTTTTTCCTTTTTAACTTCATGATAAATCTGGTTATTTTTACCAGCGGTTTGGTTTCTAACAATATTCCGTGGTTAGTGTGCACCAAGGTGTTTATTCTTACATTCTTCTTCAGAAGGCAGACTTTTAAATGTGTACTGTAAAGGATAATCCACATTGTTCATGGTGACCACAGTCAGTATCTTTTAAAAAAACGAACTTCGGCCAACTATAAGCAACTGACGACAGTATGGGTAAAAAGCCAGTAGGGCCAGGGGGCAACAGACAATCAGTCCCTCTTGGCATCAAATTAGTGCCTTTTGCTTTCATAGCTTAAGGTTTTGGGCATGCGTATTGTTGCCTAACCACACTCAGGTCACTTCACATTGTGTGGGGCCTCTTGAACAAAGGGCAGTTTAAACACCATTTATAACTATTCTACTATACTGACCTTAAATAGTAGAACAATGCTAAATAACAGCAGCAACAAAGGATTCTTATGTCATGCATTAATCCATTATATCAATTTCAAGTTACTCAGTGCCATTGAAACCACACTTTTTCTGCTGCCAGTGGGTGGGGCTTTGCTCCAGGTATCTATCACTCTGGCTGGCCCGGAATAAACAGAGAAAATTTACTGAGTGACTGAGGGAAATTATGACAGAGCATGTGAAGAACAGTCGGGGTATGTGATAACGATGATACATGCACGATGGTAAGTAATATCTTGTTTGGTCCAATTGGTTCAGATTGAGAAAGCAGCTGCTGGGTTACTGCCATTGAAGATGATGAATCTGAATGACAACCATATCATGCAGAATCCATTCAGAATGAGCTGCATGTCGAAGTATCCTTGGGCGAGACACTGAACACCAAATTGCACCAGAAGGCTGTGCCATCGGTGTGTGAATGTGCGTGAATGTGAAATAGTCTAGATCCCAATGAGCACGTGGCACCTTGTATGGTCCCCTGAATTTACTGACAATACCTGATGTAATTCAATTTTCTTTAATTAAATACAAGTCAGAGATAACTATTTGGTAACTGGGGTTCACAGTTATTGAGCGTTACCAGGATTACAGGATCGTTTCTAATTCTTGTATAACATGAAAGCTTAAATTTTGCCTTGATGTGGACATACATGCATTAAAACACCAAAATGTATAATAATATTATGTAAATTATAATGGAAAGGCCAATTTGTAAATGTTTGTGTTTTTATGTGTCTATATCCACATCAAGGCAAAATTTGAGCTTTCTATTTGAGAAGTCAATAGGCTTGTTTTAGATGAGTCAGTCTTGTGCAGAATCGATCACCGGCGATCGCCATGTCCACAATACTCCATTTCCATTTGAAAACGCATATGTTTTTCTACCTTTACACTGAGCGTCCACACTACGCTAGAGTTTTCGAGCACCGTAAATGGATACGTTTGAAAACGCTCCTGAGGTCGGATAAGTTTGAAAACTTCGGGGTTGCGTTTTCGTGTGGACGGTTGGAAACGGAAACACATTGACTTTGAGACGAGGAGTTGCAAAAATGCTGACTCATTTCCAGGTTTTGGGACTCCTGCAGCACTCTATAGTTTGACTTGTCATTCACATTAGGGCTGTGACTTGTTAATTAAAATTGTAAATTTTCAAACAAGGAATATAAATGAAGTATTTAGGGAAGCCCATTTCCTCCAGGAAATTGCTGGCGAAAAAAAAGGAAAAAACCGCCAAACTGATTATTATTATTTTTTTTGTTACTTTTTTTACTACTTACTAACAGTCATATAAGCAGCTCTTCATAGGTTACCCTACATCTGACATATAAAGAATAAAACCGATGTGGCGACCTTCAATAATGTCACGGGAATGCAAGGACTAGGACTCAATTGCAAGACCACAGGAGATAGAGTCAGGAAAACAGTCTTTATTTAGCACAGCTGATTACAGACAGGAAAGGCTGTGTGGAGCCCGTGGTCCGACACAGCGTGCAGGCCGGATCGACGGTGTGGTACCCGTGGTCCGACACCGGAGGGCAGGCAGATTGACGGTGTGAGTCCCGTGGCACGACACCGGAGGACACGGGGGATTCCCGGATCAGCGGACACCGGAGGCAGGCAGAGCGTCGGCGAACAATCCAGTGGGGACACAACAGGGGCACGGGGGATTCCCGGACCGTAGGATACCGGAGGCTGGCACTTCTCTGACCAAGGACATGCACAAGGTCTTCTTAGGTCCTGTTAGTGTTCTCATCTGTCATCACAGTGAGACAGTTCTAAGGCCTTGACTTTTGCCAGTCCTTAATTCTTCAGGTTAGTTTCGGAGTATTTGGAAGTCAGACTTCTTTTGCTTAACCACTGAGCATACAAGCATATTTCATAGGAATGAACGGGACACCGCCTCCAAAGCCATATCCATCGATAGTATAACCATAAATGCATTAAAATGCACGTTAAGTAATGTTAAAGGCATTAACAGAATTGTGTGGAGGTGAGTTTGGAGGTGAGTGCCTCCCTGTGCTGGGATACACTCCTCTCTCTGTGCCTCTCTCACTTTGTGTCAGGCAAGAGGCATGCTATATTCTCTGTGATCTGTAGCAGCAGGGACATAAGGACCCCTCTCCTCTCTCGTGGACTAGAAATACTACTCACACTCTTCTGCAATCTATGAGTATTTCTACTTGAGACAGTAACCAGTAGAAGGTTTTAACAATGCCAGATGGCCTGGGGATGGTATCAGTAAACCTAAGTTTGCTTTTAGTTACTTAGCCTAATAGTACAACAAGTGTGTCCCTGACCTGATCTGACCCGCAACTCACACAGATGCCAACTGAACACATCATGCTGACAGAAGCATCACTGTCACGGTCACAGGGCCGTTTTTAGACATAGATGAGCTAGTTGGTCAATACTCATGCGGCTAATGTGTGCTCCGGTCATGGAGTTGTCAGTGAGTCAGTTAATTTAACAAAAGATGATCTCATAATCTGCATGCTAAAATTGAAGAAAAGTAAGGATCAAACTCAGAACCAATAAGTCCAGGCATTTTCTGATAGTCACCAACTTTAAATCCAGATGTTTGCTCCTGGAACGACAGCTTTCAAAAGCACCCCACTATTAAAACACTGACCACGTTAGCAAGTGACCGGTTAATCCACAAAATACATAAAAACAAAATATTGAAGTCATAGGCATATGTTTCATTGATGCAACAATGCCTCAGTATGCAACCTCATAAGCAATGGTTGCAATCTGCCATGAAAGAGAAAACAGAAGAAGCAATGTCGAAGCTCTGCTTCGACACATGCAGGACGAGTCCTGGAGGGGGCCAGAGTAATGGAGCAGTGAGAGAAAGGCAGAATTCTAGTCTGTCTCTCAACTACGACAGAGTATAAGGGCCACTGTTAGAAAAATATAATAATCTACAATTGTCCAGCATTAAGTCATAATATTACGAGAAAAAAAGTTTGTTGAGGATTAGGTCACAGCAGAATAGGTTGCTTCAAGACGTGCATGCTTTCCTAACATTAGCATTTCCTGACAGCCCATAAACTACTGTAGACTACACTTATTTTCACTTGTTAAATGTTGTAAAAGGAATGCAGAACTGCAGACTGAAGAAATTATGTTTTTATTCTTGTATCATAACGTTTTCTAAAAATATTACAACTTTACTCTTGCTCATTTAAAGGTTGAAGACTAAAAAGTGGAGGAAAGATTAATTCATGCCTACATGTGTGTTGACTCAGCAGACAACATTAAATGAGAAAATGGATCTACTGGAGAATAGATACTTGAAAGGAGAGCTTTACTGCATTATATTCCATTATATATTATTATATTTTGAATTGTCACCTGATGCCTGATTTTTACCATAAATTTCCAACATAAATTGGTGCATAAGAATTCGCCAGAATGCAGGAATTAAAGTATCAGACGAGACTTTAGATATTTGGTCCAAAGTATAGCCTGGAGGTACAGGAAATGTGTTTTCAGTTCATGAAAGTTATTTGTAACATTTTTGATTGCCTAAAAATGTATTATTCAGCATTCAGTTGTACTTGGCTCCACCCTCTCATGCCACTGGTTGCAAAAAGCCAAGATGGTGATGGCCAAAATGTTGACCTCGAGGACTACTACTTTAATGAAGTGAAATGACACTGTGAAAGGGTTGAAGTTCGGGAGTCGCCCCCTGATGGCCATGAGAATGCAGGTTTGGGGGCCCGTGTCCATATAGCATTTTTTTCTGCACGCTAACGTCTTTTTCAATTGTTCCCAATGAGGAGAGAGCGTATGCTGCTGCCTTGAGAAAAAGGCGCTGCACTCGGCATCATTTTTCTCAGCACTTTTTGGCCAATAAGAGACGCTATATTGATACAGGCCTTAACGCACTTCTGCATTGGCTTTACCTTTCAGAACTGATCCAGATCCAGATCAAATGTTAATATCTGGTGTAAATTGGGGTAATGATTCAGGTAAACGCTATGAGATGTAATTGTCCCTTGCTGTGAGGCTGTAGTGGAAATCATCACTACACTTGGCTCAATCAGACTAACCTGACCAATAGAAACACATTGTTAGGCTGTTGCATTTACATCTGTGTAGTATGTAGTACTATTTTGACTGCAATTTTAATTAACAAGGTAACCAGACAAATGTCCCGAGTTCTGTGTACAGACCATTACTATCAAGGTTTTAGAGTTACTAAAGTACAGGAACGATTTTACAGCTTGTGTTATCTTAGTCAACAATAAGCATTATCTGACACTGGGTCGAAATTAGGGGTGACATTAGCATCATAGCATCTTTAAGTGATACATATTTTTAACTGCTGCAGACAAACAGTGTGGGGGGGGGGGGGGGGGGGCAAACGTGACAGAGACAATGTAAAAACATGATGACAAGCAGAGGCCCATGGGATACGCGTAAAAGATGACAGCTGTCTACACCAAACAAAAAATGATTCCTCTCTGAAAGAACATGGAAACGATACAGTGGAACACAAACTTTTGTTTGCAACATGTAAAATAACTGTAACTGTCATGTTATTGCTAGTCTTTCTATTCACATCCAATTACACTTACAGAAGCTGCATAAAAAACACAAACTGACAATAGCTGAAATACTAGGCAAGGCTATTGATTCAACATGTTGTACCCAGTTGATTCATATACAGTGACCTTAAAGGCTCACTGTGCTTCTTTTAATTGGTGACATTTCAAAAAGGCAACATTTAACGACTTGTGCTTTTATTCTTGCCTTAATTGTATCATTAGTAGTATTGATTTTAGATGGAAACATTATGATTCCATGATTTCACACTTTTTTTTGAGGGGACTTGATCTGTTCATATCAGTTTCTATCGTATTCATCAATGCAACTTGAAGTTTTTAAATTGTGATTCTCAAAACTTCCCTCATTAGTCAAACAAACATGGAATGGGTTAGATAAGAAATGCATAAAGGACTACATGCAAAAGTGGTAGTGGATTAGAGGCTGAATATCATGAGCATTGGTATCACTGATCATTACAATTGTACACTGATCGATAGAATAAGCTGATGAATGACACAACATAAAAATAAATGCTTCTTTTCAACTGAAGTGGCTCTTCTGTCACTGACCCTTGACCCTCTCACCCAACCCTGTTACTCACTGATGAGCTGCTTTTGTGAGCTTAGTGTTGGTCCGCTGAACTCGCTTCTTCTTGCTGATCTTCTGCATCTCCAGACCACACTGGGAACCTGGATCACCACCCTCAAAGATCCAATGATTTTCGATTGAAATGAAAGACTGAAGAGCAAAACACAGGAGAAATCCAAAATGTGAGACCTTCAAAGGCCTGCTTCCACCATCTACAGAGTCCCAACAAAGAAACTCAACTTTCAATTCTTGTGGCTGAACACTGCTCCATGTGCAGCCAGCCCAGGACACGTTTGAAGTGACCTTGCTCCCTCTCTTTTTGCCTCCACCCTCTCTGACATTTCACAAACATTACCCCCTTCTCCCTGTATCACACATACACACTAAAGCAGTGTAAGGAATTTGTATTACCCCTCTAAAATGCATACCTAAAGAAATAGTTCACTGACAAATGAAAAGCATCTACATTAACATCATTTCAAATCTAATATGTTGCGTTGCAGCATATAGAACAAACACGGTAAAGCTGTGTCATGTGGATTAGCTTTTGTATTACAGTACAACATGTACAACACATTGACCATACTCCATTTAAATTCCTATATCATTGTGAACTGTATTTAGCTGTTGCTTTCAGTCAGTCAGTCAGGCAGCATCCACAGTTAGCCCTCTTTTACAGGATGGTAGGAATTACTGGGTCACAAGTCACAGCTTCAGAGTCTCCAGTTACACCAGACCGCTGTTTCAGAAGCAGAATGGTGAAGCGCAGGAGGACAGGCGAGGGAAGACGGGTCGGACAGATGTAAGGAGATAGAGCGACACTTAAGAAGAGAGAGGAGTAATGTGTATTTCTGCGCAGTGAGAAGAGGAAGGTGGGAACACACCAAGTTGATCCAGTGGCTGTGGATGCTGGTACGGAAACTCTTGCTCTTGTTTATGTTCATGTCGCTTGTGCATCAGCCAGAAACACAATTGGGTTTTTGGTTAGATGCATGAAATAATGTCTGTGGTTAACACAACTTTTTACTTCTGGCGATTGTTTTCACGCTTCAAAAATGATAATGATAGTTGTGTTCATTTGTGAGGATTATTTTGCTGAACCAAATGTGTAAGTATTATAAACATTTGCTTGTCACAAAGCTTATTTTCTACTTTAATCTAAAAACCAATGGAAAAATCTCATTGGCTTTTTGTCGAGGGAACCAATGGGATGCTAACTTCTAGGTTGGCCTACAAACATATGTCATCCCTGCACACTATTAGATATCAGTTTTCCTTACATGCTGTGTGGCACTCCTGATGACAAGTACACTGAAATGCATAGAATCAGTCATCACTTACCACAGGCAGGCAGGCAGGCAGTTTGGGTTTAATGCAGAAATGGAGATGAATGGAATTTGTTGTAGCTGATGAGATTCGGTTCATCAGCGAAATTTCTTTTCAGAAACAATTTGCGAAATACTGTGGACAATCAAAATATGTTTTCACATAAGTTTTGTTATTTCTTCAGTAAAATGCAGTTGCAGTGAAAACTTGCAGTAAGTCTGCCAGAGCTCATTGTGGACATTAATTGCTGGGCAAGTTTTTCAGTGAATTGAGCTGCACAAATGAAATTCCATTCACCTCCCCTGTCTTCATTTTGCAGTCCCACATTCATTTTTTTATTATGGGAGAACTGGAGAAAACCCACAAAAACACGTATACGCAAATTCCAAATGGTAAGACATGTGACCCTACAGCAACAAGTGTGAAAAAAGTATCTGCTTTACTTTCTATATTTCTAAATGATGCCTTGATCCTTGCCTCTATATAAATAAAGATTGCTTTTATTATTGTCATGTATAAGTGGTTTGGCTGTGTCTGCCTGTAAACTTGTGTGTCCTATAAGCAAATCACAGAGTGACAGGTGTTGATTGATATGAGGGATGATGTTTCCATTTCTGCTCAAGCAACAAATGCAAAACCCTGAGCAGCATGAAATTCCATCTGTGTCCATGAGTGTGTGTCAGTGTGGTGCATGTGTGTATGAGGTGAAATGTGTGACAGAGATGGGTCTATCTATCTATCTATCTATCTATCTATCTATCTATCTATCTATCTATCTATCTATCTATCTATCTATCTATCTATCTATCTGTTTCTCTGACTCTGTAGTATGTCTGTCTATCCACTCAATGAAACAAGAATACCTGAAAACACCACCACTTAATTTACACCTGAAAAGCCAGAGATCCTTAATTTGTCCATCTATTTGAAATATATTCAAGAAATAATTTTGTTAAGAGCTGTACCCTCTGTTTTTCACATTCATTTGAACTATTAATAAAATCCCCTCAATTAGGCAAACAGCAAACCCCTTACAGCAGTATTAATTGATGGTTTGGCCACTTGGGGGCAGTGTAAAAAGCTGTAAACATCAACAACATTGATATATTATCACCAATGAAATTGTTATGGCGAACTTGCTGATCATACCTGTTGCGCCATAAGTTATTTCCAGAACTCATGTGGTTCCCTAGGTTGGGAACCACTGGACTAAACTACCTAACAGCACAACAATAATGTCTTTGCTACTTTGTTGAATATGTAAACCCAATTTATATTTATTATAATATATTAAATATATTATTATGATTTCATTGTTTTACATTGACTATGATTAAAGTGCTTTATTTTTAAGAAGGGGCTTGGTGATTTTGAAATGTAGTATATAGGCTCATGTGGTGTTAGAGAAATATAACATTTTCCTTCAAAAAGGCATTTTGTAGTTACACAGCTAAAAACGAGTGATATGAAGAACCTATCTTCTGTCAGCGTGTAAGGGTAAAAAATACCTGGTCCATACATGACAGTGGCCCAGTGGGACAGCCATAACCCCTCACGGACTTTGAGGCACGCTCCCACAAAGTCTGTGAGGGTTCAGGGCTGTGAAATCATTGAGTGTTTGAGGGCTCTCTCGCAGACACTTTGAGCCCTTTATGAACACTTTCCTTTAGAGAGCATTAGATGCAGACTTTGCCCAAGGGAATTACCCACAATTCTTTGCAATGTGGCGTTAAACGCAGGTTAACCAGTGGAAGCATGGAGACGTAAATAAAGGTTAACAAAGAGGACGGCACATGGGTGTTTAGCCTGGAATATTACATTTATTCAGAAACAAGAATGAAAGATGGAACACACAAACACATGAAATCAGAGGGCACATTGGGACTGGGCCTCAGATTGGGCCGTTGACATGCCGGCTGGATGAACTGCAGGCTGATGAGAAGCAGGTGTGCAGACTGGGAGGGATGATTTGCTTATTGCGGGTGTGTATGGTGCGGGGAGCCAGCAGGACCACGCCCACACACAGACACAGACAGAGAGGGAAACACACCAACATAAGCTGGAAAGGGACCATGCAGTGACACATTTTGGTGTATAGTTTAGGATACATTTGATGTTTTCCAGTCATTTGAAGTATCGACCATCTACATTATCATACAGTGTACTTGAATAGGCAATAGAATGACCGTATGCAAGAAATTCTTATGTACAGTCTATGATGCCAACATACCAGGGCAACATTAGAAGAGATATGAAGAAAAAATAAACCAGGTGGGAGTATGTTGATTTGGTGGTTTAATATTGTGCGTTTATCCAGTTTTCTACATGTGTGCAGATGTCATTGGATCTTAAATGTGAGCTACTGCTCTAAGGAAGGTCATGACCTGCTGACAAACATTCAAAGCTTCTTTTGAAAACCTCATTTTAGGCTTTGAATGGAAAACAGGCATTCGGTACAGCCCTACAAATTAGCATTAAATGGATGCTGCTGCTGTTAACATCCAGCAACACCAGGGGGCCAAATGATTCGAGAGCTTGAATGATGACAACATTTCACAGCTGGAAGGCAGAACTTGCTCTGTACTGTGTTCCTCTTTCCTGCTTTACTAACAAAACCATGGCAACATTTCAACATGAGTTTTCCCTTCTCTTTATTTACAAATGTGGTATTGAGATAATCCAAAAGTAACAGAGATAATAGGATTACTTTGTGACTTCTGTGATACTTGGATCAGGTTACTGATTACATTTTTCCACAGGTAATTTGCAATTATATTGGAATACACTTTAAAAGTAACCCATCCAACCTGTTATTGCCATATTTATGCTGTGTAATGTTTGTCAAACTCATGGATATGTGTTTGATCCTCTTTCATCATTCTGTAGAGAATATTGTGTAATTCATATTGTCATCAGTCAACATATAATAAAGTAATTTACATTCACTATTTACTACCTGTTGTAAAGGGTTTCATTTTCATAGTCAGGATGTATGAAGATATAATTAGAATAAATAACCACAATTGTACATCATATTTTGTTATGTTTTCATGGTAACGTGATATGTTGCAGTAAAGTGCTGTCCCATTCGTATTTACGACATTTGAAGCCCTCACATTCTCGCACACTCAACCAGGTGACGTCAGTAAGTCCTTGAGGGTTAAGGGTTTGAGGGTTTAGGGGGGACATTGGGATTTGGCCCTTAAGAGGGACATTGGGACCCCGGCCCACCACTCATGGGGCCTCTACCATAAAGTAAGCTAAGAAAGGTGAGGCTTAACGCCCCCCCCCCAAAAAAGAAGAAAAGTGCCACCAAACACCTTGAAAAACGTAACTTACACCAAGTAGTAGCAAAAACAATGAGAGCCTGAGAGAAATGTTTACAGTATATATACAGTATATATATATATACACACTATACAACCGTGCACACAGCCGTGCGCACACCCGGATAAACATACGCCACGTGTTGTAGACGTTGTGCTGCATCAAGCTCACAGAGAGAAATGATTACTACCAGAAGTGAATAATTTTGCCTTCAGAATAAATTGTAGGAATAATTTGGCACCAAAATATAGCAAAAGAACGAATCATTCTTATAATTATTTCAACATATATTGATTGCACATATTTTTCAATACGTAAATCAGCAATGATTAGATTTTTACAATATGATATGGACTTAAGAAGCAATTTTTTATTGTCAAATGAAGTGCCTAATCATACCTACTGAATGCGTTTATCAATGTAAGCTTGCTGTATGATGTGAAGAGGACGAAATTATATGTGTTTATTGTAGTTTGTGTTCCTTTAGTAGTCATTTTAAACACTCGTTTATGAAGCTTACATTTTGAAGGTTGATAACGGAAGTAGTTTGGTTCATTGTGGCGGAGTTACACTGGCTAGGAGTTTCACTGGCTAGGAGTTTCATGGGTTACATGAGGTTGTTCGCAGCACGGATTCAGTAGCCTCACCAACGAACAGGTATTGCTTTCACCAAACTCATTGTTACTTTGCTGACATGGTGTTTATGGAACTCACTGGAAAGGAGTTCTGGCATCAAACCGGCTGGCCACTGTTTAACCGTAACTTCGTAACTTAAATTCAACGATGTTAGCCATGGTTAGCTTGTAGCTAGTTAGCCGACCGGTGCTAACGTGCATTTGTTTTTATTCTGCTTGTCAACTCCGTTTTTCTGATTTTGTACATAACAGTTAAATTATCCTCAATGCTGACAAACGTTAGTTTTGAAATAAATGGAGACAACTGTTAGAGTTGTCCTTTGAAACCTCGTGCTAGGGTACTTTTTACTTCTGAACACATTTAACGTGAAGTATTTAAACTCACGGTGCCATTCTGTACGGTGAACAGTGTAAGTTCCCGTTAACGTTACATTGAATGGGTCCTTCAACCGAGCACGCTTCTATCTTTTGTTCCCTTTGGAAGAAGTGACGGCTGTTCATCATTTGGTAAAAGAAAGTGACTACAACAGAAGGCTGCTTTGTGGATCCTTTAATGTCACGTGTTATCTGAAGACCTGCCATCAAATATTTGAATGTGTTTGCTTCAGATGGATGAAAACGTACCTGAGGAGAATGGACAGACGACACCATCGCATGAGGAAGAGATGGAGGTCACCATGACCTCGCAACTAGAAAATGTCATGTTAACACCCGTCAATGCAGACACATCATCAAATACAGAAAAGCTTCCAGAGGAACAAGGAGATGTACATGCAGACTCCACAGCAGCGCTTTCTCTAGATGCTGTTTGTAAGCCGGAGGCCCGTGAGGACGACGATTCAGATGATTCAGACAGGTATTCACACAATCTGACTGAAGGCTTGTTGTTGATGTAGTAAGACTGAACATTCTGGTTACAGCACAAGAATAGATACAAATAATTTACTGATGCTTTTCCTCTCCTGTCTCCAGCTCTTCATCCTCCTCTTCTTCTTCCTCTTCTTCTTCATCCTCCTCTTCTCCCTCTGCCCCCGTTTTTGGGGAGGATGACGACGAGGGTTTCAGCCAACCAGCCCCCATCAAGACCAGAGATGAAGTCCTTCTCGAGGTCAGTCTGTGGCTGCGGTCGAATAGTCCTTTTTTCTTAGGAAGCCTCCTCACTGAGTGAAATGACCTGCAGTATCTAAGTAGCCGCCATGATGAGAGCTGTTAGAATTCTCTAAATGCTAAGGAAAGGTGCTTCAATGCTTCCTTTATTAGCTCCTTTAGCATAGGAGACACGGGACCTTCCTTTACGACAGGAAAGTAGATCATTCCTACACGATTCCTTGCGGCAGCAACATTTAAAGTGATGCACCATGAAAACCAACCAAATGCTTATCTTAAACGGGTTTAATAATCATACTCATAAAGTAATGAGGTTCATGTTGATGAATATGAACAGACAGTGACAATCCTTACATTTCATTTTATTATGTATTTATTTACTTCGAACATGTAAAAAAAGAAAAGAATACGAAATCATATATAATTATAGCAAACTGTCAATGAACAAATTCTCATTCTCAATAACAAAAATCATCCGTAAAAAACCAAACGAGCTAATCCTATGACAGATTATTAAACTGTTAAAAAGCTAAATATAACCAAGCGGTTGAATCCACACTATTGCACAAAGGACATATTGATATTGAAGAGTTTGATTGATGCTGCACATGAGTGACTTGTTTCTACTGAAGCATGATGATTGTTGTGTGACAGCAGCAGGAAGGAAGGAGCTCCGGTTTCTCTCCTTCACACCTCAGCCTCTCACAGAAGAAGCTCTTCATAAAGCCTGCATGGAACAGATTACATGGGGTCATGTTCTAGTTGCTCGTTTTGTAGTCCTCCGTTGTAGTTTCTCCATGGCAGACCTCCGTCAGTGACATCCACTGACACATCATAATGACGTAGCTTAGTGAAAGTGGAGTGGATTCTCTGAACACCACGGTTGTCTTTTCCTAACTCCTAACTCCTCATGAACTCTCCTTCTCTTCTTTCCTTGACCCCATGACGTTTTCCATAGAGGTCAAGGAGAAGTGGTTAGGAATAGACGGTAGGAGGTCATTCTTGGAACTTTCAACCAGAGCCTATGAGTGCATGTTCCAAGAGTCCAATAGAGGATGTTCCCTTGTGTTCTGGCGTGCCTGTTTTCCCTCCATGTTGAAGAGGACAGAAGACGTTCTCTGTGGGTTGTGTCAGTGGAGCAGTAATGTATCGCCCCACATCGTTTCAGCTGCTTTTCCGCTCTGTAGGAAGTGGGATGTATTCAGACATCTGTCTATAAAACACCTTTCCTTACACAACAAAAAGTGTTCATACTTTTTTTCATACACTGTAGGCACAGCTACAGGAGCAGTTTGAGGTTGAGTGTCTTGCCCAACATAGACTAGTGGAGCCGGGGATGGAACCGCCGCTCCTCTGTAGGCTCTACTACTGAGCCACAGTCGCCCAACAAGTGCAGTGTGGCAGCTCTTTTCCCTTTCCACACACTGTGTTCCGTTGTCATTTGTAAGGAGGATACACTCCCCACAAGGTGTCCCAGAATGCACAAGCATCTTATGACACTACTCACTGTACACTATTCCCCCATTGTGTTATTGAGTTCTCGACCCTATGATCTAATAGACCGTTTAGACCAAAAAGCTGACTGTTTGTGTGTAGGAGCTGCCAGCAGTGGAGGAGGTGTCTGTGTCGTTACCAGAAGATGCAGAACTGCAGCCTATAGGAACTGTCTCCAGTGTTATACAGCAACTTGGTAAATATACAAACACACACTCATGCTAAGGTCACACTGCAACTTTCTAACCAACTGGAAAAACAGAGTTTTTCTGAGGTAGAGAATAGTATCAGTGGAGGCATTTATGTGCATTTTTTTAACCGCACTTTGGATGTCTGCAGTTGTAATCCAGTCTTTGAAAGACACGCCCCCTCTGACTGATGACAGCATCATCTTTACGTCTGATAGGCTGGCTCTTGGCAAGGTGGGTGGACCAGCAGTCTCTTTACCTCTGTCTGTTCGTGATTTATGTCCTCCGTTAGCGTCCTGTTGGTTTCTACATGGTAATGTTCTCTTGTTTGTGTTTCAGGTGTTTGAGGTATTTGGTCCAGTGTCCAGTCCTCTGTATATTTTGCGTTTTAACTCTGTGGACCAGTTAAGCAGCAAGGGGCTGACAGAGGGACAGACTGTTTATTACACACCGGACAACAAAGAGTACACCAGTTACATCCTCACACAACATCTCAAAGTGTAAGTGCATGCACACACAGTATACGATGCATGGAGCACATTAAAGCAAGACAAATATAAGGATTAGTTATTTAGTTGGTTTGTTGAGCAGTAGTCACTTTGATAAGATGAAGTGAAGTTTGTTTCTGTGGAATTAAACATGCTTTTCCTTCAGTTTTAAGGGATCTGATGCATCCTGGAAGAACGACCAAGAGCCACCCACGGAGGTAAGCACAGGACTGGAATGTGAACTAGCATGTTGATTAAAGGTTCACAAGTTCCATTGGCCTCCCCTAGTGCGCCGAATGGCATTTGCAAGATTCCATCATGCCTGAAGGAAGACAACCAATCAGAACAGGGAGTCTCTAACGCATTGTCATCGTTAGGGTTGGCTAGGACCCGCTGTAGCATGAAAGCATGGTGGCATTATCTCTAGCCAGCTGCACTGCACCGGCTCCCTCTATGTTAGAAAAAGTCTACGGGATAATGCAAAGCAATCCGGAGGACTTTTTCCAGCGGGTGAGCGGGGGAACTTCATGTCACAGTGCAGGAAAGCACAGTGCGACTGCTGGATGAGTGACAACTTTGTTCAGCTCATTTTTTTTGTAATCGGTGTATCCTGAAAATATGGTGTAATTAGCATACGCCCATGGGAAATAGTTAGCAGATGGCACACTGTTTCTGCTCAATGTGCTGTTGGTTGCATTGTTCTCCGAAACGCCAGAGAACAAAATACTGTGAAGAAGCGAGTGTATCTGTGAAAACGCCATGAACAACCTCCACACTGCCGGAGAGGAACAGAGCTGTTAAGTCATATCTCACATTCATGGACTACTTTATTCCCTTTATACAAGACCTGAAAAGAAAGAAGTCAAGTATTAAAAGCATTGTAAAAAAACAAAAAGTTGAATACGCTTTATTCTGGCGGAACATTTTTCAAAACAGTGTCCTTCTTTGTGAAACCCTCAGGAGTTTAATAATGCTTTGATCAGTGAACTGTGATGGTAACGTGGTGCATATTACTGTTCATATAGACATTTAAAGATGGAAGCAGTGGTTGTAGCTGAAAAATGTTTGCCTCATTTTACTTTGTAAAGTTCATATGAAGCGTTTCCACTAGCCTCTAAACGATGCTGTGTTTGGTCCCTCTCCTCTCTCCAGGCTTTAGATTACAGTGATGATGAGAGAGAACACGAAGCCAAGAAGAAATTGAAAAACTCAAGAAAGAAGAGGGACAATAATAATGCAGGTATTTGCACACATACAGGAAGACAGTAGCTGACATGTTTGGGTGGTTTTATGGTGTTACCATCTGAACAAAGTGGAAAGTATTAAACCTTACTCTGCCTCATCACCTTTTTTCCCTCCCTCCAGATAATCCTTCCCACGTTACCCAGAACACCTCGCTGCAGCAGCGTAATGTCAGGGGTTTCCCATCAAGACACGCAGGACCTCCACTCAGGCACCAGAACCCGAGGAATAACCACCCACTGTTTAGCCACACACCCACTCCACCCAGACACATACACCCATCCCCCAGACACACTGTGTGTCCCATGTACCCCCCCCCTCCCTGCCCTTACCCTCCTCCACCGTCTCACTTTTTCCCCCCACCCAACTTCCCCCTGTACCCTCCTCCTCCTCCTCCTCCCTCTTTCTTCAACCCGTCGTTCTCCTGTTCTCTCTGGCCACCAAACTCTGTGCCCTTCTCTGACTCCCCTCCTCCTCCCCCCCAGTAATGTATATGTACACACTAACCAGAGCTTCTGCTGGTGAGTTGTTTTGGGTTGTCATCTTTTTGTAGACTGTCAGACTGGACAAATCCTGGCTGTGCTTGTTAACTGTTTGTTAGGCTCTACAATCACTGAGTATGAAATATGAACATAGCTGATGGAGCTCAGTAATGTGCCGTCACCAACCACTGCAGTGTTTTTAAGTTTTCCCATCTAGACCTCCTGAAGAGCCTTTGACTTTATGTAAATGTCCTGCTTGTTTTATTTTCTTCTATTTACTGGGTAAAACTATTTTTGAACAAAGCAGACGTGGCTTCTTGACTCTTTCATGATTATGATTTTAATGAGCTAGCAGGACTTGCAAAAGAAAAAACAAATGTGTGGAAAGGAACTACTTCCTCTTGTATCAGTGGCAAACATTAAAGGAGGCGGTTGGTTGCCTGTCTTAGTGGATTTTCCCGCATTTACAAACTGCATATGCGTGCGCTGGGATCAGCTCCAGCCCCCCCTCGGCCCTCTAAAGCAGTGGTTCTCAAATGGGGTACGCGAGATTTTTTTTAAATAGATTTAAAATTAGCATCTATTCAAAAATCCTTATTTAATAAATATCACGTGACTATTTACTTACACTGGGCATGCAGTGGGTGCCGGTCCTACTGGTTTTCAAACTGGTTTCCCTTCCGTGCGTGTGTTGTGTTCGTGTAACAGCAGCAGCTGTTCTCTGCCTCTGTTGCCAGATTCGTCACACATTCACAAACATATTGCTGGAGATCTAAAAGCCACATCTCATATATATTGCGGGGATTACGATTGTATAAGTGTAGCACTACATCACAGCCACGTATGAAGAAATAGATTTATGGAAAGATCGCATCAACCTGGATTCGAACTCTGTCAAGCAAAATAGTAATATATTCAAATACGGCCGCGCTACGCGATCCACCACTTGCATCTTATGTCACGATTTAGCGCCTTTCCCTACAAGTGGCTGATCATGATTTGCAGACCTCCGCCCTCTGTAAACTATCAATGGATAAAACCTACAATAGAAAAGTCACGGAGTTTAATTCTGCGTGGACGTTTTCATCTGCTTTCACTGCCAACGATGCTGGCTTACCTGTATGCTTGATATGTGGCGAGAAATTTGCAAACAACAAAAAACGTAATGTTGAAAGATGCTTCCAGAACAAACACACAGCATTTACTGAAAGTATCACGCTGGAGATGAGCGACAAAGAGCGATTCCTCTGCTGCTGCAGCAAACTCCTCTTCATAAGAGTTTGATATCGTTGTAACAGGTAAAATAGCAATAAAATGTCAACAAGTGTCTTTATTCTTGTTCTATATTTTCATAAATACAACAAACTATAGTTTTTGTATATATAATATAACTATATATAAAACTTTATAAACTGACATCAAATAGCTTTTGCGGCTCCAGACACATTTTATTTGGTGGAAAATAGATCAAAATGTCTCTTTGGACAGTAAAGGTTGCCGACCCCTGTCCTAAACAATGCAATCTTCAGTGTCGACAGTTTAATAAATCAGACACTGATGACCTTTTTTTCAACCAAAAATGCTTTGCGCTGGTTAGGGGATACTTGGCTGAAAAAATGTTTCACAGGGGGTACATCACTGAAAAAAGGTTGAGAACCACTGCTCTAAAGGGTGAGCTCTGATGGATGGATTCTGGTCCTCCTGCAGATGCAGTCAAATTACAGTTGAGCAGAGCAGACATACATTTAATGTCTAAATAATACACAAAACCTTTCTACTTTTTGATTCTACTCTCAGGCTTGATTCTCTAAATGTATCTCTGTGTTGAGGTCCAGTCTCATGAGTGTGTCCTTCATACAGTCATGTTGGTTTTACGGTCTGAAACATGGACAATCAGTTGCATGTTTTGTTGAAAATAATCAGCTGAAGAGTCCCATTAGGGTGTGAACGTGATGCGAGGACAAGTTATTTTCACTCGTGTCATATTGTATATGTACTGTATATATTTTTGTTCCAGAATGCTTTCTACATGTCAGTGTTTTCCCCATTTAATGAGCTGCTTCAACATGTCTTTGTGTAAGACTGGCGACAGGAGCGTGAGCCACATTTCTCTTGTCCAACATGTCTCTGTAACCCTGTTGTGTAATCACTGCCTCTTCCACAACAGGACGTTTCTACAGAGTCAAAACAGTGAATACATGGGTGAATATTTTAGTTAATTTGCTGAGAAACATTTTCTTATCATGTCCCACCTGAGGTCATGTCATCTCCAGTTTGAGGCAAGGACCAATTGGCAGTCAGGAAACCTAGAATGACATCAGTTTGATTTGATCTGACTGGCTCATCGTGAAGTACTTCAAATGAAAAACACTTGAGTTTGAAGTTTAGCTGCCTTACATGATTAGGACTACATTGAAATGTCATTTGAATTTACATTTGGCAAAACGTAAAAATGGGAAACTTCATTTTCATATAATCTGAAAAGGTCTGTGTAACATAACTCATAAACACACCACGCACATATTCTTAAATAACACACAAAATGTGTTGTTCTTTTTATACTTAAATATTTGATTACGGTTTTCTTTGTAGCAAGGGAAAACAAATCCAAAACAAGTAAAGGAATAATACTAGTAAATCATGCACTCAACAAAATGTGTTTTATCTCAATACTATTTAGTAAAATATTTAAAAAATGTTTGAAAGATCCTGTTGTAACACAACAAAACCCTAAATAAATGGTAAATAAACAATAAATGCTTATTTATTCTCACTGATTTTCTCCTAAAATGTGAATGAAATATATATTAAATAATTAAGAAAAATAGCCAAAGAAGCATCAAGTGCATACTGTCTATATAGGAAACCATTACTTCCTCTCCACAGGACAGGAGGACAAACAGGAAAGGGTTGTGGTGTTCAGAGTGCTGCACGTCAGAAAACACACTTTCTCACTGCAGCTGCTTCACAATGGCTGTGTTCTTTCATTCTAGTGAGGCTCCCATCAACTTTGAAGATGGCAAGTATCAGCAATTCCCCAAACCTGAAACTGAGAATGCTGCTACAGAGAAGAATCCCAAACCAAGTAAGTAATCAGGGACATATACATATATGTATGAAGAATGGAATGTATTTACCTGAGAGGAAAAAACATTTGCCCTCTTTCTGAATTAATGTGAACAATTTTATTATTATCTCGGAATTATGAGAAACGTCGTGGAAAGAAATCTGTTTTTCTGAATCAACGAGATACCTCAATGTCCCAAGAGAGGAAGCAAACTTCTCCCATCACTTTAATCTGGTTTTATGGTGTGGGTTTGAGACGTCGGGAGATACTGTAAGACATGTTAAGTAATATAGATAGTATTGTTATTAGTGTGTCCACTTTGTGCAGGACCTCAAGACTTTGTTGTTCTACAGTCTGTGGTTCTGATCTGCTGGACGTTAGGTTGTTTCTCCAGAAGCAGTTGAACCAACATGGCCTGCTTCACAAATAGGAGATGATGCATCAGAAATGCATTCAGACTGAATAAGGTGACTCGAGAGAAACTCAGTAGCACTCACGTCATTCTTCATTAGTTTCTCAATGCTGGATTCAACTAAACAGAGCGGAAAGGTTTGCTTCCATGAAATCGAGCTCTCAAGGAAATGAGAGCCTCTAATTCATTCAGAAAAAAACGATTTTCTTCATAAAAACTTCTCAGAAGTCTGAGGTAATAATCTTAATAGAACATATTATTATTATTAAAATGCTATTATATTTTTGTGGTAAAGTATAGTTACATAGTTAATAACAATAATATCATTATTTTGATTATTTAAGTGGATTTTTAAAGTTAATATTAAGTACCAGATGTATTGTTTGATTGATTAATATGACCAGAAATTAGCTAAGAAATTGTTTTCTGTGTGTGTGTGTGTGTGTGTGTGTGTGTGTGTGTGTGTGTGTGTGTGTGTGTGTGTGTGTTCAGAGCTAAAACATCTCAGTGTGGTTCTGCTGTGCTGTGGTCTGCTGTGTGTTCTTCAGGGGATTCTCAACATCTCTCTGAGACTGGCTCTGAGTGAGCCCACTGATCAAGGTAGGTACAGACACCTGACTGCAGCTCGCAAGCTTCTTTTAGCTCACTGTTCTGGTTCCACAGCCTCTCACCGGGCTCTTTGGGTTCACACCAAACAGCAGACAGACACAGTTAGGCAGCTGGTGAACATAGTGGAGCATTTAGCAGCTAACGAGACAGATGGCTACATCAGGAGCTGAGAATATTGGACTTGCATTCATCAGGTGGACACAAAGACCATTCCTCATGAATCATCATGTTGCTCTGCAGCTGTTAATATGTAAATTGCAGTGGCGGGCCGTGCATTTTATCCCTGGGCCTTCTGTGCTGTTCTACTACAGTTGAATTACCTCCTAACAACGTCATTATGACGCATCAATCCAGCAAACCTGCAGCGGATCCACGCATTCCACCACACAAGAGCACGAGCCATTCAAATACTATTCATAAAAACGACACGATAGACAAATGAACAGTAGTAACGTTACTATGTAAAAGAACTGACGCAGTTTGTGACTTACCGAAACTTAGAGTTTAATCCCATTACATTGTTTCAGTTCCAGTAAAAAGTTCTTCTCGATTCATGGATCCAGTGATGACAGTCAAGTCTCCCCAGTTGTATTTCGCCGGTCTGCTGCGGCAGGCTCGCAGCGGGGCCGGGAGCCCGCCGGCCAGCGCAGACCGCACATCGGGCCGCGGTTGTGGAGATGTTTCCCTGTGAAAGTGTTGTAGATCCATTCGAGTCTCTCCAAAAGTTTTGAAATGCTATGGTGTCCTCAGGTTAGCGTAGCAGAGCCATTTTACCCAGCCATAAAATGTGCAAAGCTTCTCCGACACTGTCAGCTGTTGAGTGCTAAAAAAACAAAGCTAGTTAAAATAAAAATAAACTACACCAACTAAGCTCTGCTGGCAAGTTAAGTTTCGTTTTTCCAATAGTCACGTGCTTGCCCACTGACCAATCACAGCACACACTTCACCTCACTCCTGCAAAGTGAGCTGGAGTAATGCTGACGTAGCTGTAGGCCTGCAGGCCGCTCTGGCGCGTCTAAGAATCTCAAACTAAAGACATTGGTTGAACACTATGACAATCAACAATATCGTCCCCATTCACTTAAACTGCACATGGAGGCACTGGTGAGTCTGCAGGCCTGGGGCCTCTCTTCTTACCTAGAGACACAGAGGTGAAATCTGATTGGATTAAAGCTCTACTTAAAACAAGCTGCACTGGAAGCAGAGCAACTGAGGAGCACAGTAGCTGTGCAATGAGAACATAAGATAATGGGGAAAATATTTTTATAAATTATGATACATGTAGTGTATTTAAGAAAAATTATTAAATTATAAAATAGCTATAACTTTGTGATTCTGTTTAGGCCAGCAGAGAAGGCTTTGCAGGCCCTGACGGTAAATAGACATGTTGTAAACTGTTTGCCAACAAAATGACCATTACAACTACTAGGCACACCTGTTCAGTTGCTTGTTAACACAAATAGCTAATCAGCCAATCACATGGCAGCAACTCAATGCATTTAGGCCTCTAGACGTGGTGAAGACGACTTGCTGAAGTTCAAAGCGAGCATCAGAATGAGGAAGAAAGGGGATTTAAGTGACTTTGAACGTGGCGTGGTTGTTGGTGCCAGACGGGCTGGTCTGAGTATTTCAAAAACTGCTGATCTACTGGGATTTTCACCCACAACCATCTCTAGGGTTTACAGAGAACGGTTCGAAAAAGAGAAAATATCCAGTGAGCGGCAGTTGTGTGGACGAAAATGCCTTGTTGATGTCAGAGGTCAGGAGAATAGGCAGAGTGGATGGAGATGATAGAAAGGCAACAGGAACTCAAATAACCACTCGTTACAACCAAGGTCTGCAGAATACCATCTCTGAACACACAACATGTGGAACCTTGAAGCAGACGGGCTACAGCAGCAGAAGACCACACCGGGGAAAACTGAGGAAACAGGAAACTGAGGCTACAATTCCCACAGGCTCACCAAAATAATAATAGAAGATTGGAAAATCGTTGCCTGGTCTGATGAGTCTCCATTTCAGCTGCGACATTCAGATGGTCGGGTCGCAATGTGTCGTAAACAACATGAAAGCATGGGTCCATCCTGCCTTGTATCAGCGGTTCAGGCTGCTGGTGGTGGTGTAATGGTGTGGGGGATATTTTCTTGGCACACTTTGTACCAATTGAGCGTGGTTAAAACACCACGACCTACCTGAGTATTGTTGCTGACCATGTCCATCCCTTTATGACACAGTGGACCCATCTTCTGATGGCTACTTCCAGAAGGATAATGCAGCATGTCACAAAGCTCAAATCATCTCAAACTGGTTACTTGACCATGATGATGAGTTCACTGTACTCCAATGGCCTCCACAGTCACCACATCTCAATCCAATAGAGCACCTTTGGGATGTGGTGGAACGGGAGATCTGCATCATGGATGTGCAGCCGACGAATCTGCAGCAACTACGTGATGCTATCATGTCAATATGGAGCAAAATGTGTGAGGAATGTTTCCAACACCTTGTTGAATCTATGCTACGAAGAATTAAGGCAGTTCTGAAGGCAAAAGGGAATCCAACCCGGTACTAGCAAGGTGTACCTAATAAAGTGGCCGGTGAGTGTATATATATATATATATATATATATATATATATATATATGGCTGGCTGATATATATGGCTGGCTGGCTGATATATATATATATATATATATATACATATATAGGGGTTAATACTGCTAGAGACACGATATTATAGTAGTAGTAGTAGTTCTTACTGCATTGTAAGAACTTAATGAAGTCTGTATATAGATTCATGATCGTTCAATATGTACTGTACACCTCCTTTAGCAAGGCCACCAGTGGAATTTGATCTGTTCACTGATGGTCTATATATTGTCCACACTGACAGGAATAACATTCTGTGTGAAGCACTGAACACTGAAATGTTAAAAGATAAAAGTCAGTTCACCCAAATGACAAAGAAACAGATGTCCTCATTTAGCTCTCGTGAGATGTTGCCATGCAGGATTGCATAGTTTCATCGGTTCAAGTTCTGAGATTTCTGCCTCCACAGCAATACAACGTGACATCAAGGGAGTTTAGTTTGTGGTACTCGCTGCATCAGGCCCTTCAGCTAACTCCAATGTAAACCCATCCACATCATTAGATGGTCAGAGACACTGACGTAGTCCAGGAAGTCCTCTCAGGGAAGAAGTTGGTGGATGGGTCAAACAATCACAGACTTTCATCCAAGAGACCTGTGTTCATGTCCTGTGTAAAACTAAAGCAACATTGACTCATTAACCTTATTTTCATTACGTAACTTCTGTACTTAACTAACACCAGATATGTAACAAACGTAGCGATCCTTTTCTAAACCTAACCAAGTGGTTTTGAGTCTAAACCAAGTAAACCTGAAAAGTAAGGAAACCTACGTTGGAAGTGTATTTTGAAAAGACACCATGAGTCTTTATTGACACGTCAACAACTGATGCTAGAGGTGAACCTTGAGCGGACCAAGCGTTGTGAGAAGGCATTGTGTTTAGCAGCATGCTGCTCTTTGTTGCATCATGAGACTGTTCTGTCCTCTGTGGTCTGTGTTGTGACGTGCTATGTCTGTGTTGCTGTGATGAGGTGAGGCAGAGGAAGAGAGGTGTCCACAGGGCTGGCTGATGTTCGGCTCCAGTTGTTACTACATTTCCTTACAGAGGAGGAGCTGGGATGGCAGCCGGCAGGACTGTGTGCAGAGAGAAGCTGACTTGGTCATCATCAACAGCAGACAGGAACAGGTACCTTCATGTTCATTTGCAACTTCCTGATTTGCTTCTTCTTTTTTTTCTAAATTGTATCTGTAAAGAAATAGCCTGGGTGAATGTCGTGCAGACATCTTGTTTGCTCATTATTAAACTGAATGTCATTGCTACAAATGTTCTGTGGGCTGATCCAGAAACTCAGATTTCTAAATCAGCAGTGTGTCATTCTGTAGTTCCTTTGTGTTTTGAGCCGGTTGCTTTCTCACAGGCCTTCCTCACTGGATTCACCATGGCAGCATGGGTCGGTATGACTGACAGGGAGGAGGAAGGGATTTGGATCTGGGTGGATGGAACACCAGTGAAAAGAGACGGGTGAGATACTGATAGACATACATGGGGAACTGTGCTGCAGGAAGTGACACCCTTTGTTATGATTCATACAGATGAGGAATGCATGTCATTACATGGACAGTGCTTTAGACTTCTGTTTAGGGAATGATGTTTCAGTTTTATATCATGTTCAGGTTAGCATAGCATAGCTCCAAACACGCTCAGTTCAAATGAAACACATTCCCAGCCATAAAATGTGTGACGCTGTCAGCCAGGAACACCGTTCATACAAATCCTTTTCCTGGCTGAGTCAGGGCTGCTGTTATAATGTTATAATTTCTTCCATATCTTTCAATTTGAACTCTCACTACTCCAACTACCTTCTGCCAGCTTCCTTAAATTTCACATTAGTCACTCGCTGGCCCACTGACCAATCACGGCGCACCTTAATGCAGACGTACTTAGCAGGCTACCTCAGTGCCAAAGGCACGTCAAAGAATACGGCCAACATGTCAAACTAAAGATCTGATTGGTTGAAGAATATGACAATCAACAATAACATCCCCACTTACTTAGACTACAAAGGCTCTCTAGAGGACATCGGGCCTCTCTTACATATCATCTCTTACAGACACAGAGGTGAAATCTGATTGGATAAAAGCTCTCCTTAAAACAAGCTGCACTGGAAGCAGAGCAACTGAGGAAAACAGTACCTGTGCAATGACAAAATAAGATAATGGGAAAAATATTTTTATAAATTATAATACATGTAGTGTATTTATGAAAAATTATTAAATTATAATATAGCTATAACTTTATGATTCTGTTTAGGCCAGCAGAGAAGGCTTTGCAGGCCCTGACGGCCCACCACTGGTAGAATGGTCAGAATGTCACACCTGTGGAACTGAACCAACTGAACCAACAGGGGCGTTGCACAGTAATGAGTAACAGTACTCAGTCTGACAGTAATCTCACATGCAGCGATTCTGTGCCGTTGATCCAGAATGTGTACAAGCTACATGTCATGAAGGATTTTCTCCTCTTTTCGTCGTTCGGCTCTCTCTGCTCCCTCAGCCCATCTATCCTCCTCTCAGTCCTCGGACCTGCCATCCTCTCTAACCACCGGCAGCCAGTCCTGCTCTCCTCACATCACCCCACTTACACACCTGTTGCATTTACCTCGTCGGCAGAGCTGATGAGGGAAATGGCAACAGGGGAGAGTCTGAGAGCATCTGGTGGATGGTCAGAGGACGGCAGGTCAGGGACAGAGAGCCAGGCCAGGCAAAACAACAAAGAGACTAGAAAGTCCTCGTGACACTACACTTTTGGATGTTGTAAGAACCTAGATGGTAACGTTCCTCTTTTAACACTGTTTTACAACAGCTACTTGTGACACATGAGAGGAGAACAGGGGCACAGTTTTTAGTTTGGTGACGCAAGAGCAAATGTAGTTTGTCCTGAAACCAAAAATGCACCTCGCTGAAAGCAATAAATACATCTTTAGAAAAATAAATACGGTATGTCCCTGATGAAGAAAAAAAGCTTCTGTCAGGAGTCACGCACCTTCTTCTGTGGAGACCGTACATGATTAGCTACAGTAAATACTAGAAAACATGTGCCATCTCATGCTGAGTTGAACTGTCTGTCTGCAGGTTGCGCTGGGCCCGTGGGCAGCCTGATGACTCGCTTGGAGGAGAAGACTGTGGTGACCTTCGCACAATGATTGATTTCATTGGCTTAAACGACTTCAACTGTAGTGCCAGAGTCCAGTGGATCTGTGAGCAAACGTTAGGGTAGCTTTAACAGAAGTGTGTACTCTGCCTGTAACTAGTCCTGTTTGTTTGTTCTTGATGTAAACAATAAAACCAAATGTCAGAACCACAGAGGAACCAGCAGGAAGGCTTTGTTGAGCAGCAATAATAAATATAATATTAATCACACAGGAGAAGTTTTAGTTGGTTTTAACCTGCAACCTCCCCACTATATGCCACTAAATCTTACGCACTGGCCCTTTAAGGGAAGATAGAATAGGATTTGATCTCTGGCCGGTTTGCTGTGACTGAGTTGTGATAGATCTGCTGTGTGTAAGGTGAAAAGTCTGTAGCTGTTTATGTGTTCGTGTATTTGTCCAAACTTGTTTTGTAATCACTTTTTGTAACACAATAAGAAAATAATAATAATAGTTATATGGCATATGTCATCAAACGTTTAGGCTTAAGCTGCACAAGTCTTAAATTAAATTACTGAAATAGAATGATAATATCAACAGTTGTATATAATATCACAATTGCAAATAATTATATCACACCACTCATAAACTATTGTATATTGAATGTGAGTATAATAAAATGTTTTATTAAAAACAAGTACTTGGTAAATCATTATTTTCCATTGAATCTTTCATATGTTTGCCAGTATGGCCGTGAAGTTGGCACTAAATGTCATTTATTTACATTTTATTGCACACCATTGTTCTGTTCAAGAAATGTCAATGTGTATTCAATTGTATTGAGACTGCTTTGTTAGGCTGCACTACACTAATTGTGGCGCAATGGCGACGCCTAGTGGCGAAACAGAGATGATGTTTTTGGATGACGTTGCTGTATAAGTAGATGAGGTTTAGTTTCTACGTGTTTCAAACGGAGTGCTGTACGGCTGTTCTGAATATCGGATCCTCGGAGGAATACGTCCGTTAGTTTTCCTTTGGTTATTGTAGGTAGATATCGTCATTAACAGTTGTGTGAATATGTAGGCAATTACTTAACAGTTGTCAAGATATTGTTTTGTGTCAACTTAGCTATTATTTCTTTGTGTAAATTAAGCTAGCTCTAACTGCATGTGCGCAGGCTAACGTGTGTATAAAATGTGGATATTTGGCACATTAGTAATTATACTTTTGTTTGTATTCCATAGTTTTACGATAAAAGAATTGGACTTCAATAAATCTTGAGAAGATAAACCAGCTTGATTCTTTGCCGTTCGCTATCTGTCTATGGCCATTGTAGACACAACTGCTAGGACAGAATAGTAAAAGGACGAAACACAGCGGGTGAAGATCAAAGAACATCGTTGCATCACGTCAGTGTCGGAGTCACAGCGACAACATGGCTTCTCAGAAAGAAGAAAATAACGCAGACCTAACATTAGAAACTAGGTCATCTGTTAGCTCTTCGTCAAGCAAGACGGTTTTATCAACGGCTAGCAGCGCTGCAACTAAAGCGAGGGCCAAAGCAGAAGCACTAAAAGTAAAGAGCGCATATGCAGAGAGGGAGGCAGCCATGTTGAGGGAGAAAGCGCGCATTGAGGAACAGCGGCAGAGAACACTTGCAGAAGCAGAGCGCAATAAAGCAAGAACACTTGCAGAAGCAGAGCGCAATAAAGCAGATGTGGAAACAGGGCTCAAGGTATTGCAGTTAGAGAGGGAGGCAGCAGCAGCATCCAGAGAGGCAGAGGTCTATGAAGCTGCAGCAGACTTGGATGAGGATAGGCACAGCGATCTAGGGAATGAAGAGAGAGCTCAACGCACCAGGGAGTATGTGCAGAACCACACTCCGGTACAAAACGCTCAGCAACCACTTCCTGACCCACAGCACGGCACCTATAAAGTCAAATCCCCCTCTACACCAGTCTCCTCAGACACCCCATCACCATGTCAGCTACCAACAGCATGCTACTACAGAGCCAAATCCCCCTCTACGCCAGTCTCCTCAAACTCCCCATCACCACGTCGGCTACCCACAGCATGCTGGTATGGGCTTTGAGCGCCAGCAGAACAGTGCGACACGGAGGCAACCAGCTGCAGTCCCTCCTTCTCGTGTCTCATCAGAAGGCTACACCAACATGCCACCTCAGATACCTGATTTCGCCACCTATTTGATAAGGAGAGAGATGGTGAGTTCCGGGTTGACCCAATTTGACGACCATCCCGAAAATTATTGGGCATGGAAAACCTCATTCCAGAACATCACACATGACCTCAACCTGACGCACCGAGAGGAACTCGACCTTCTCGTCAAATGGCTCGGCCCAGAGTCATCCACCCAGGCTAAACGAATGAGGTCAGTGCATGTAACCAGCCCTGCAAACGCAGTCAAAATAATATGGCAGCGACTAGAGGAATGCTACGGTTGCCCTGAGGTCATCGAACATGCTCTGCTGAAAAGGCTGGAAGATTTTCCACGCCTCACCAACAAAGAACCTCGTCAGTTAAGAGAGCTCGGCGACCTCCTACTTGAATTGGAGTCTGCAATGTGGAGTGGACTAACGCCTGGGCTTGCATATCTCGACACAGCACGTGGTGTTAACCCTATAGTTGAAAAACTCCCTTTCAACCTGCAGGAAAGATGGGTGACACAAGGCTCCAGATACAAAGAGGACTACCAGGTAGCTTTTCCACCTTTCAGCTTTTTTGTACAGTTCATTTGCAACCAAGCAAAAACCAGAAACGACCCAAGTTTTGCATTCTCATCATCCACCTATTCAAACAGCCAGAAGCCAGACAGAGCAGCTAAATTCAGCAACACGCCGTCTGTCTTTGTAAAGAAGACTGAGGTGTCAGCCACAGCTCCAAGCTTCCTGAACAACCAGCCTGAAAGGAAAACTGATGAGCCAGATAAACATTGCCCCATCCATAACACGCCCCACCCCCTTTTTAAGTGCCGCACCTTTAGGAACAAGCACCTAGACGACAGGAAAGCATTTCTGAAGGAGAACTCCATCTGTTATCGATGCTGTGCTTCTGCTAGACACCTTGCAAAGGACTGCAAATTGTCTGTCAAATGCAGAGAATGTGACAGCGATAAACATATCTCCGCACTCCATCCTGGTCCTGCCCCCTGGTCAGCTGAAGAGACCAAACGTGAACCAGAACAAAACAGAGTGGAGAAGAATGACATGCCCTTTGATGTCACCTCAAAATGCACCGAGGTATGTAATAACTCTCGTCAGCCCAGATCATGCTCTAAAATATGTCTGGTGAAAGTCTACCCCTCAAACCAGCGTGAAAAGATGAGACGTGTCTATGCCGTGCTGGATGAACAGAGTAACAGATCATTGGCTAAGTCACAGTTCTTTGATCTGTTCGGCATTGAAAGTAACCCCTCACCCTACACTCTGAGGACATGCTCTGGCACAGTTGAGACGGCGGGGAGAAAAGCAAGTAACTTCACTGTAGAGTCACTCAATGGAGAAACCATAGTGAAGCTCCCTACCCTCATAGAGTGTAACTCAATGCCTGATGACAAAGAGGAAATCCCGACACCAGAGATAACACAGCTCTTTCCTCACCTCGCTCCAGTGGCTGACAAGATCCCGCCTCCTGATCCCAGCGCTCAGATCCTCCTACTCCTGGGGAGAGACGTCCTAAGTGTGCACAAGGTACGTGAGCAGCATAATGGCCCCAACAACACACCATACGCACAACGCTTAGACTTGGGCTGGGTCATTGTAGGAGAGATCTGCCTGGATGGAGCTCACCAGTCTACTGATGTCAATGTCTACAAAACAAACATACTCCCAAACGGCAGAGCCTCATACTTCACACCATGCCCCAAAAGCATCCATGTCAAAGAGCAGGCAAGTTCTCAATCTCTCCAGTACTCACCATCAAAAGGCTTCAGCGCTGACACAAACTGTATTGGAGACGGTGTTTTCTTCAGGACGGCAGACGATGAAAAAACAGCCCTGTCAATTGAGGATAAACTCTTTTTGGATTTAATGGAAAAAGAAGTGTATCTCGCTGAAGACAACCACTGGGTGGCGCCATTGCCCTTTCGCTCACCACGAATCCGGCTTCCTGACAACAAAGAACAAGCAAAACACAGGCTAAACTCATTACAGCGCACCTTTCAAAAGAAACCAGGAATGAAAGAACATTTCTTTGACTTCATGCAAAAGGTCGTTGAAAATCAGCAAGCAGAACCCGCTCCACCTCTGAAACCAGGTGAGGAATGTTGGTATTTGCCAATATTTGGCGTCTACCATCCCCAAAAGCCCGACAAAATAAGAGTGGTGTTCGACTCAAGTGCCCAGTACAGTAACATCTCACTCAATGACGTTCTGATGACGGGGCCCGACCTCAACAACACATTAATAGGTGTCTTGCTGCGTTTTCGAAAAGAAAGGATTGCCATCACAGCGGACATCGAGCAAATGTTTTACTGTTTCAAGGTAAAGGAAGATCACCGCAACTATCTTCGCTTCCTGTGGCACAAAGAAAACTGCCCTGAAGAGGAGATAATTGATTACCGGATGACTGTACATGTCTTTGGAAACAGTCCGTCACCAGCTGTCGCCATATATGGACTGAGACGCACAGCAGAGCATGGCGAAGCAGAGCATGGCACAGACGCTAAAGAATTTGTGCTCCACAACTTTTATGTTGACGACGGCATCACATCTGTTCCCAGTGAGGAGGAAGCTGTTGACCTCTTAAAACGCACACAGGAAATGCTAGCAGAGGCTAACCTGAGACTCCACAAGATGGCCTCAAACAGCGCCACAGTCATGGAGGCCTTTCCACCAGAGGACAGAGCGAAGGATCTCAAAGACCTGGATTTTAACGCTGATCCACTGCCTCTCCAACGCAGCCTTGGTGTAAGCTGGAACCTTAAGAACGACTGTTTCACATTCAAAGTGTCAAGAGAGGTCAAACCATTCACACGAAGAGGAGCACTGGCCACTGTCAATAGTCTGTATGACCCCTTGGGGTTCGTCTCTCCCGTCACTATGCACGGAAAAGCCTTAGTGAGAGAATTCACATCAATGCAGCAAGAATGGGACACGCCTCTCCCAGCAGAAAAAAGGGCACAATGGGAAGCATGGACTACATCTCTTACTGAACTTGAACACCTACATATCCCAAGACAGTACGTTCCAGTCACTCTCTCGCAGGCTCATTCTAAGGAACTCTGTGTCTTCTCAGACGCGTCCGTTCTGGCCATAGCTGCTGTTGCATATCTGAGAGTCATAGACTCAGACGGACAATGTCATGTGGGCTTTGTGATGAGCAAATCTAAGCTGGCTCCATTTCCTGCTCACACCATCCCACGGCTGGAGCTGTGTGCCTCAGTGCTCGCTGTTGAACTCATGGAGCTAATAGAGGAAGAGTTGGACACAGGGCTACAGGTCAAGTTCTACACAGACAGCCGCGTAGTACTCGGCTACAGTCACAACACCACAAGGAGATTTCACATGTATGTGGCCAACAGAGTAACACGCATAAGAAAATCAACCACACCGAGCCAGTGGCAGTACGTTCGAACTGACCTGAACCCAGCTGATCACGCCACAAGGATTATGCCGCCAGCTCAACTGCACCTCACCAACTGGTTCACCGGTCCCAAGTTCCTCACACAGCCAGACGCTCCAGAAGACACCGAGGCAGAGTGTTTTCAGCTTGTAAACCCAGACCTGGACCTTGAAATCCGAACTCAGATGTGTCATGTGCAAGAAGCTGAGAGGGAGACTGGAACATCAGAAAATGTCAGATCTTCCTGCAGACAGGTTGTCTGTAGATCCCCCATTCGCACACACCGGGCTGGATGTGTTTGGTCCATGGAGTGTTGTGGCAAGAGGGAGCAGTGTTGAAAACAAAAGATGGGCTGTCATATTCAGCTGTTTAAGCACGAGAGCAGTTCACCTGGAGCTGATAGAGTCAATGTCAGCTTCAAGTTTCATAAATGCTTTGCATCGCTTCTTGGCTGTCAGAGGCCCAGTTCAACATCTACGTTCAGACAGAGGGACAAAATTCATCGGTGCCTGTGGAGAACTGCAAATCAACACAGAGGACGCGGAGATAAAAAACTTCATGCAAGATCGAGGCTGCACCTGGTCATTTAATGCACCACACTCATCGCACATGGGAGGAGCATGGGAAAGGATGATTGGGATCGCACGCCGTATCCTCGACGGTCTCCTGTTGAAAGAAAGTGCCACAAGACTCACACATGAAGTTCTGACTACACTAATGGCTGAAGTCATGGCCATCATGAACTCTCGACCTTTGACCCCTGTCTCAACAGACGCAGAAATGCCTCAAGTTCTCTCACCTGCAATGCTGTTGACTCAAAAAGCCAGTGTTGCACCTGCTCCACCAGGAGACTTTAAGATCGACCACCTACACAAAAGCCAGTGGCGTCAGGTCCAGAGCCTAGCAGACTGCTTCTGGAAAAGATGGAGGCAGGAGTACTTGATCACGCTGCAGCCTAGGAGGAAGTGGACTGAGGCCAGACCTAATCTTCAGGAAGGTGACGTTGTCCTGCTTAAAGACTGTCAGGTGAAGCGCAATGAATGGCCGGTTGGGCTCATCACGAAGACCATGCCAAGCAGTGACAACAGAGTCCGTAAGGTCATGGTGAAGACTGCCAAACAAGGGACTGTAAAAGAGTACTTAAGACCTATTAATGAGTTAGTTATACTTCTTCCCAAGGTTGGTAATTAATGGGAGAATAATAATATAGTGGCATAATAGTTATTACGCCAGACGGGGAGTGTTCTGTTCAAGAAATGTCAATGTGTATTCAATTGTATTGAGACTGCTTTGTTAGGCTGCACTACACTAATTGTGGCGCAATGGCGACGCCTAGTGGCGAAACAGAGATGATGTTTTTGGATGACGTTGCTGTATAAGTAGATGAGGTTTAGTTTCTACGTGTTTCAAACGGAGTGCTGTACGGCTGTTCTGAATATCGGATCCTCGGAGGAATACGTCCGTAAGTTTTCCTTTGGTTATTGTAGGTAGATATCGTCATTAACAGTTGTGTGAATATGTAGGCAATTACTTAACAGTTGTCAAGATATTGGTTTGTGTCAACTTAGCTATTATTTCTTTGTGTAAATTAAGCTAGCTCTAACTGCATGTGCGCAGGCTAACGTGTGTATAAAATGTGGATATTTGGCACATTAGTAATTATACTTTTGTTTGTATTCCATAGTTTTACGATAAAAGAATTGGACTTCAATAAATCTTGAGAAGATAAACCAGCTTGATTCTTTGCCGTTCGCTATCTGTCTATGGCCATTGTAGACACAACTGCTAGGACAGAATAACCATCTTGGCTTATTTGTCCAGATTTGTGCCTCTACATGTAACATATACATAGACATGACTTGTATGTTCGAAAAAGGAGCACACATGCACTGCATAATCAGCAGGATATTATTCACATGAAGGTCAATGCCAGGTTTTAAAAACCTCTTAATTGTAGGTTTCTTCTTACTTTAAATCAATACATGATCATTGAAGATCCTTTTCAAATAAACCCCTGGACTGGTGTTACATAACAGTAAAAATTGAATTTTGAAATGCTTCTGTTCAGTGTGAAGGTGAGAAAACTAACCTCACTTTTGACCCCTGCCACAGCAGTCCATGAAACATATTTTAATATTTTATATTTTATTAACACAATAAGCAGAATGTGTCGCAGTCTACAGCTGAGATTTACATTATCACTGTAGCAATACAAGTATAAGTGGATAAAATATACCCACGTTTTGCTTCAAATGCTGACACACTATATATATACTAGAGCTGTGAAAAATAACGCGTTAACACGTTATGATTAAATTACAGGATTAATTCATTATTTTTTTTTAACGCATTTAACGTATGCGCAGAATGAGCTTCCAATATACCCACAATTGACCGTTCGCCCCCTTAGTTACTGTTGCTACGTCGACAAAACTCCCAGGACTGTCAACCCTAAAGCATGGCGAGGATGGGGACCAGCGCTATATCTGTCAGTGTCAGTGATACTTTTTGGAGTAATATCTCCGCGATATTCTCCGGATCAAGGCAAAGGGACTGCAATATGCAGTGGAAGGATATATCCAAAACATTAAGATCACGAAGGTGACACAACAATAATCGAAGCAAAAGCATACAGGTCTCAATCAAAAATCTCTAATGCAGTCAGACGTTAGCTGCTATCCTAAGAAACTAATGTAACAGACTGTCTCATGTTTGTCCTTTCTGGTGTTGCAGATATGTCCCATCAGCGTTGGCGTAGAGAGGGGGCAATTCCCGCCTCTAGGAAAGGGGGCGTAAACGTAAACGGGAAGACGTTATCGTTTCACCGTAGCACTACCAGCCTAAAGTACCATCTCCACGCTACGCATGCGTTGGTCGGTGAGGGGAGTTTAAGTGGAATGCGCCAAATCACCCTCACTGAACAACGTAGTTCCCTCACTAAGTCTGCCTGTGACAAGTTGACGAGCACAGTTGCCAAATGGATTGCAAAAAGCTGTAGACCGATTAATATTGTTGAGGACGAGGGGAAGTTTTGCGAGTGGCAACGGGGGACTCGAGCATCAAAGCACCGCAAAGACGCACAATAATGACAAAAATCGGTAATATGTGATTAATCATGATTAATCATGATTAATCCACAGAAACCTGTGATTAATTTGATAAAATTTTGTAATCATTTCACAGCCCTAATATATACACATATTGTTAATATATATATATATTATATGCATAAATATGTTTGGGGTGATGCATATTAATGTGTGTGTGTGTGTGTGTGTAAATAGAATGCTCTACAGTTCCACAGGTGTGACATTCTGACCATTCTACCAGTGGTGGGCCGTCAGGGCCTGCAAAGCCTTCTCTGCTGACCTAAACAGAATCACAAAGTTATAGCTATTTTATAATTTAATATTTTTTCTTAAATACATTTAATTTTTTCTTATATGTATTATAATTTATAAAAATATTTTTCCCATTATCTTATTTTCTCATTGCACAGCTACTGTGCTCCTCAGTTGCTCTGCTTCCAGTGCAGCTTGTTTTAAGTAGAGCTTTTATCCAATCAGATTTCACCTCTGTGTCTCTAGTAAGAAGAGAGGCCCCAGCCTGCAGAGTCACCCAGTGCTTCCATGTGCAGTTTATTAAGTTGAATGGGGACGATATTGTTGATTCAACCAATCAGATCTTTAGTTTGAGATTCATGGTTGCACCAGAGCGGTTTGCAGGCCTAGTTGTCAGCATTACTGCAGCTCAGAGTCTATGGAGCTAAATCCAGGTCAAAAGTTTTGTTCATTTGAAAAAAAAAGTGCCTCTACTAGCTGCCTCTGCCTTCTTCGTTGTGCTGTCACTCATGATGACACGCCCCTCTCAGTTGATACCACGCCCCCCACGCTAGATCAGGGTCAAAAGTCTGAACTAAAAAAAAAGATCTGAAAGTGAAAAAAAGTTTTGAAACCGAAAAAAAAAAGATTTGAAACCGAAAAAAAAAGATTTGAATCTGAAAACATAAGAACACAAATATGTGAAAGTGAAAAACGAAAAAAAAAAATGTATTCAAAATAATTCTAGAACTGAATCAAAATTATATTCAACCCCAAAAAAAAATTTCATTCACTTATTTTTATTTTGAATACATTGCTGTATTTTTCAATGTTCAAGACCACAACTTGAACTTTCAGGTTCAGATTTTTTTTTTCAAATGAACAAAACTTTTGACCTGGATTTAGCTCCATAAAGGTGTGTTCACACCAAACGCGATGAACGCGATGAACGCGGCGCGATTACATACAAAGTCTATGTACAGACGCGATGAACGTGATGGCGCGGCGCGTTTGACACGTCAATACGCCAAATCGCCCCAAACGCAGAAGTTAAAATATTTTAACTTCTGCGAAAAAATCGCATGGCGCTCCAGCGCGATAGCCTATCAGCGTTGAGTTGCTCCCCCTGTCATCAGTCCTGCTGTTGTTGAATCAGGAAATAAATGCTGTAGCCGCCTATGTTCACCCAGAGCTCTACGATCCCTCATATCAGTAGAGACCGGACCAAACTATGTGTAGACATGTGTGTGTGTAAACCATATGGTACAAACAATGAAATAGACGCTACCGTATTTACGTCTAGATGACGTTATTGTGAGTGTTGATGGAGCTGCTATAATGTTAGCATAGCCTAGCACCGATCAATCCGAGCTCCATTGAGAAAACAAGTACAAATCGGCATCATTACGTAGTTATTTCGGAGTCCCTTTTTGTCGGTTTATTGCCGTTAAATCACAGCCAAGTCAGTTTATTTTGTGTTCATACAGCTGTAGTAAACAGCCGACGTGTGGCTCGCTAGACAGTGAGCTCGATGAAATCCACGGAGCTCCTCCGGACTATGTTATGAACCCAGACATGACGGCGTTTAGTTTTCCGTGATATCTGGGACTTCCACAACACGTACTGAGCAGAAATAGAGGTGATTTGTTCCACGGTTAATGGCGGACAGTTCAACGGCTTTCAGGCCGATAAGCCGCACCCCCTCTCCAGCGCGATGCACGCGAATGAACACAAATAGTCCCCGCCGTTACCAGCGGCGCGAATGACGCGATGAACGCGATTCGCGCCGCGTTCATCGCGTTTGGTGTGAACACACCTTAAGAGTCCACATGCCTCTCTGCTGCAAGGTGCAGAGTGTGCTGTGATTGGTCAGTGGGCGGGCACGTGACTGTGTGCCCATAATGCTTGCTAGCAGAGCTTTGGTTGTAGCAGACAGAGTTCAAGTGGAAATATTTGAAAGACAGTTTACCTAGCTTTGTTTTTTTAATATGAAATAGCGGAAAGAGGAGAAACGGATTTAGTGGCGCTTTTCTCAAGGACATTTCTGAACAAACTGGACAGTAAGAAACGACCCCACAGCTAGCAGCCCTGACCCAGCCAGGAAAAGGATTTGTATGCAGCGTCGAAGAAGCGTTGCACATGTTATGGCTGTGAATGTGTTTCATTTTAACTGAGCGTCGGTACTTTTGGAGAGACTCGAGTGGATCTACAACTCGACCACATTCGCAGGGAAACAGCTCCACAACCGCGGCCCGCCCTTCGCCGGTCCACAGCCGAAGACGACCACCCCGCCGCCGACGACCGGTGTTACGGTTCAACCAGGGACCCTGTTAACTGGTGACCTTCAGCCGAATGCGTCTGTTGTTGTCCTAGCTACGGCAGTTGTACTGTCTGCATTGCATACAACCCTGATCCTCGGCCCTCTGATTTACAAATTGTGATTGTTGTACATAGGCCTCCTGCTGATGTGGCGTCTCATGTATCACTGTCGCCGTAACATCACTGTCAAACCCGCTCAGAGCACGCAATTCAATCAGATCGGGTGGGGTTGACAAAACAGGGTACTGTGATAGTAATGATGTATCCCAGTGAGCATTTTTCCGTTTAAAAGACGTTTAAAAGACGTCTACGCCCACCGTTGAAAAGACGTTCAGAATTGGTTCAAAAGTGAACGTTTTTTCGCCGACTATTCATAGACGGTGATTGAACGTTCATGCTTAGACCAGATTTCAACGGGATTTGCAATACTACTATTTGTTGTCCTCTACATTGTGCTAATAGTATATCCTCATTTTAGAGGCGTACTAAGAAACCACATCCACATTTATCAGTTGAAAGCCAGTATTGCAAATCCCGTTGAAATCTGGTCTAAACCTGAACGTTTAAACGTCTATGAATAGTTGGCGAATAAACTTTCACTTTTGAACCAGTTTTAACATGATTTCACCTCGAAATGCTCTCAGATCAATATGTAGCAACTAAATACTTAGTCATAGTAACACATCAGTTTACTTACAGGACAAAAGACCAAGTGAGACAGGCACCCGTTCATTTGTATTTATTAACTTCTTGCACCCGAGAGCCCCCTATAAATACACACAATATAATGCACAATGTAAATAACGTTCTTTATATATACAACCATCATCTCCTTTTTCTGATTTAAATGTCGTTGTCAAAGCCGCACATGAGCCGGTTTCAGAAGGTCTGCCATATTTTCAACTTGGACATCTGTAAATAAAACAAGTATTAGAAAAACATATTTACTTTTAGACCAGTTGTGACATTGCTTTACTCACGTCCTCCTCATCTAAACTGTGTACAGCCCCACTCGCTGTCCGCCGTGTATTTTACATGTAAAATGTCCTAAATAATAATTGTATAACGCTGGGCTACAGCGACAGTCCACAGAGTCTTCAACGTTTACTAACACATGTTGCTAACGCTAATGCTACTCGCTAACATGCTAACGCTAGCTAGCAGTCTCGCCCGCATGGTCAGCATAACTTATTTTTGGTATTGTAATGATATTTAGGTTTACAATATTGGAATAAAGTAGTTAAAGTACTTACAGAGTATGTCGTTAGCGTGAAGCATCGTCTTCAACGTTTACTAACACATGTTGCTAACGCTACTCGCTAACATGCTAACGCTAGCTAGCAGTCTCGCCCGCATGGTCAGCATAACTTATTGTTGGTATTGTAATGATATTTAGGTTTACAATATTGGAATAAAGTAGTTAAAGTACTTACAGAGTATGTCGTTAGCGTGAAGCATCGTTTATTCCGTCAGCTCGTTCACTTCACTCATCAACTCAGTAAGAGCTGCTCAAATCGTAGCGTGTCTCCAGACTTATCAACTCCAACAAAAATAAACTGAGTCCGTGCGCATGCGTGTTGCAGCCGAAAACACAGACACGTATTTTGCATGAACATACAAGACAGATTGTGCTCTTCTCTCATTACGATGTCCTGGGAGCTTCTTGTTGACAGCACAGTCTATAGTTCCATATTTATGACGTTTTATATGAAACATTAAATGAGTTGAAATCACGTCTTCCTGTAGACCACATATCAACGGCCAGCGTAATATCATTTTGGAGAAATATGTTTAAAGTAACCAAAATCGCGTCTCTTTCAACATACAACTGAACAAACCATCAATATTTTAAAAGAAATTGGTGTTTTGTGACACGTTGATATTGTAACCGTAATTTAGCCGGGTAAAATGATGGTGAAAATAGGTCTAAGACGTTCAGACCCCATTTCAACGCGATTTAAACCAGATATCAACGTTGAAATCCGGGTTAGTGCTCACTGGGATCCCTCAGGCTAAAAAAATAATAATTTACCCCATTGAGAAGGTCTACATCAACACCAGACTGTACACAATCAATAGGGACTGGGGTCTTGTTGAGGCTGAAACTGGTGGAGGAAGCGCAAGGCCGCTGCTGTGTTTACTTCTTTCTGCGCAGGCGCATCATAAAGTAACTCGATCCGGTCCAAATTCAAAACAGTATTTAATTAAACAATGACGACTGTAAACTGATGATGACAATTATAATCTATAATACACTATCGATAGTATGCATCTCGAGAGCAGAGACCACGTGCAACTCCCCTCACAGGCCCGACCAAGTCGGATCCTGCAAAGCGAACTACCATGGCCCGGCGCACGTCCTCGCAAACAGTCCTTTTATGTCCTTTGATGGTCGGAAAGTGTCCCACGCTGTCGCAAAACACAAAGGCCGTCTTCTGGGGTCAGTGATTGGCTTCCAATCGCTCTGACGCCTCCTTCATCGATCCACTGCTCATCTCAATGGCTAGACCCCTTGTGACATCACCTCTGACCTGCCCTCTGTCCTGCGGCCGCATGGTGTTACCCAGGAGCCCTCTGTTTTATGGCCTTCTGCTCCTCATCAGTTGTCTCCGGTTCTCCTCCTCCTTCCTTGGCCATTTGTCCAGCACCTCTGTGACCCCTTTGATGTCTCTTCCTCATGGCTCAGAACCCCCTAACTATGTGACTGTACTTTGGTTCAACACTTCCAATGATTATGAAGACTCCTACAAGTAAACTTATTGCAAACATATAATATCTTCTATAAGTAAACATCCTGTAAACCTATATTACATTCCATAAGTAAATATATTGTGACTCTTAACATAATTTACATTCTCATCATTGTGACAATTTCATTCACCACTAGGGGTGCTATAAATTCTACTAAATAATGCTTTTAATTCTTAAATTCTCCACAAATCCCCCCTAATTCGCTGTTCACAGCGAATTAATCAATTCCCTGGAATAACACAATCCCTCACGATTGAACATTAAACAGTTGTATCCATCAATGCATCATCTACTCATAACTGGTTGCCCTGTATATCTGTTTCAATAATTGTCAATCAATCTCTGCAGGAATCCACTTGAACATCTGCATTAACAATTCTTGAGGCTAATACATTCAAAAGCATTTCTAACAGTTCTCGTGTAGCATTTCTAAAATAAGTACAAGCTGTGTAGGGAAAAGGATCATTCTTTACACATAGGTGTCATCATGTGTAAGCAGAATAGATGTTAGAATTTACATGGTAAAAACAGTAGACAACACATTGTGCCTCTAAGGCCACATAGTTCCAGGTGTTTCATCGTCGTCCAACGGTGGTGAATTTGCTTTTCACTCGTGTCAATTTAGTGATACATCAAGATTATAACCTGCATAGTACAGTTTATCAAAGTAAAAGTATAAGATTCAATCTCCTTCCATGTCCTATCTCCTAAAGTCCTATGACTGAATTAGAAGACTTGGATTTTGGTCGTATCTTTAACAAAGGTTGCGATTTTTCATGACGTTACCAAATACAAAATGTGGATCTATCTTTACAACAAAAAAATAAAAAATTACAGACCAAATTCCAAAATAACATTACATATCCCCCCTTTGCCACGCTATCTCTGCTGTAAACTAATTTAGCGTAACAATGGAAGCGATCACATGTCAATTGTCTAGGCTTATTCATTCATAATTTATAATAATTGAATATCACAAGTAAGGAATATTTCTGCAGGCACAATTCTACAGGCATCAGCTGCAGAAATTCCTGTTCAAGAGAAACAAATCTGTTATGCATCTCTCCATCTTTATTACTGTTGTTTACCAGAATCGTCTGTGCTTCTGAAGTCAGTGTTCACAGCATTCCTCGGCCTCGTAAAGAACACTTGTGGAATCTCCCCCTTTTACAACTCAGATTGTGTGGGAGACAGAGAAACAGAGACAGCAGCAGTACTTTTTGTCCAATACACTAATTTTAACCATTATAACATAACCTTTCCACTTCTCTAAGTCATACTTCTTCTAACCTTCCTCTAGTTCACGTAACATATGTGCTGTGCAGTGAAGTGAATCAGCCTGCATGTGACATTCCTAACATCTATACCTTAATAGTTAATGTGACTTGTTTTAACTTTCCAAATCCTTCAATTTCATTTGAATACATCTGATATGAGTGGTGTTTGTCTAGTTTCTAATGTGTGTATTAAATGTACGAGTTTGTCATCTAAAGAATCTAAAGTTAACTCACCCTCTTTGTTGTATTGCGTGCATCACCATCACTAGGGGTCCAGTCCGCTTGCCTGCTGCACCCCCCCAGTCTGATTGCTGATTGTCGATCCTTTCACCCACTCCTTGTTCATGGAGGATGAGCAGCCTCTTCTTTGATGTTCAAGCTGCCACTTTTATGGCACCCAAAGGCTTCAGTTGGTGTGTGTCAAAGTCTCTGCCCCCCCTTTCAGCTTCCTCTCATGGCCTGATACCTTATCAGCTGAGCATCCTTGCATCTGTGCTGACGAAACTTCTCTGTCCATGTCACACAATTCTCCTGTGTGATGTTTTCCAGGCTCATGGATGGCGGAAAGTCTTCGGTCAGGGCTGACACTGTAGATCTTGAATGAGTCTCGTTCATCTTCTCCATCCTCGGCATGTTGAGTGGTGTCGTCCATGTTGTTTGTGGCTGGGGAGCGTACAGCAGCGAAGTGGAATCCCAGATCAGGATTCACTCGACCATGTACCTCGACTAAAAAACAAACAAAACAAAAACCTTTGTGTGTGTGTGTGACCCCCCTTTCTGCTGCTACGAGCATGGTGTCTCTCTCTCTCTCTGTGTGTGTGTGTGTGTGTGTCTCACCACTGCATTCGTCTCTCTCCACCTATGCTTTCCAGTCTGCTTTAACGGTTTACATTTCTTTCTTTCCCTCTTGGACATCAATATATTCTATCTGCTTCACCTTTTTCTCTGCTCCAAGCACACTCAAAGTTGATCACAATTTTCCTTAGGCAAAAACTGCCTTTTCAAGGAACCCCAATTTGCTTCCCTTCCAATTATTTGTCAGTCTGATTATCAAAACATTATTATGAATATTACCAAAAATATTCTATGTCCCAATTCAGTGCACTTTTAAATCCCAATTTGACTCAAAAAACAAACAAACAAAATAAAACAAAACCCAAAACAAAACAAAACCCCAAAATGAACAAAACCCAAAACAAACAAACCAATTTTTTATCAGAGTCAATTTTCCAAATTTCAGTATCTCAAAGAAATCTGATTTCTGGCTTTAAATTAATTAAGCACCCCCCTTGGTACTCCTAAGTCAACTTGGCAAACTTGGCTATAAAATGAGCCTCTCGTCGAAGTTGATGTAAACATTATGCAGGCTAGGAGCGTTCAATAAACTCTCTACTCCGTCTACCCTCGAATCTCTATTCTGACTGTAGCCCTGACTGAGTGAAAAATTAAGTATTTTTCATTACAATTAAAAATTGTAAAATTAAAAATTATGAAAATTAAAATTCTGAATTAAAATATAAAATAAAAAATTACAACTGCTGGAATCAAAGTCTAAATCAACTATGCAAGTTGAAATATTGAATCAAAGTTAACAATTGTAGAATAAAATTGAATTAAAACTGAAAGTTAAAATATTGGATTAAAGCTAAACGTACCATCTGAAGTTAAATTATTGAATTGAAACTAATTACCAATCGTACAAGTACATGTAAAATTATCTACGGTAGTCTAAAATGCTATATTGATACTAAGCAACAATTGAAGTCACTATGCAAGTTAAAAGATTATAGAGTCAAAAACAATGAATGCTACAAGTTTGTCATCAAAAACTTACTTTTGTAATCGATCTACCAATCTACTGGGTGGCGTATTGTAGTTAACTATTTTGCAGTTCTAAACAGATTTCATCTCTAGGTTTTCTGGGTAATGGAGTTTTCTGTAATCATCATGCAATTACTCATCCAAACCGCTAGTTGTGCAGAGTTCTCTTCTTCTTCTATGGTTTTTCAACCGGATGTTACCGGAAACAGCTTGTAGCTAATGCTAGCAGCTACCTCGCTTCGTCTTCTAACGAAACAAGCTAAGCTAACTGGCGAAAACGTTACACAAAGCACCATAGTTTGAACTCAATAACGTGCCGAATTCACACACTATATTTCTGCTAGACCGTGCTTTGACTTCTCCACATGCACCGGTTATTTTATAATCTCCTCGTTTATCCAACTATCTATAGTAAGCACCGGAGCAGGCCTTTAGCTCCAGGCTTCAAACAATTCATTCACACCGTACGTTACCCTTTCTTACAACACAACTTTCAACAACACTACAACATTTATCACAAAATACAGCCGTTACAAAACAAAATGCACAATTCGCCCCATTCATTACCTATTACCAACCCCCAAATTAGATTCCCCTGAACTCAGTCATTATAGCGCTTTTAAGCGATTGAGCCTCAGTCCAAAGTGCAAAATCCTTTAGCGAACTGGTCCCTAGAACTCAGTTATTATAGCGCTTTCGAGCGGCTAGCCTCAGTCCAGAGTGCTAGCCCTCTGGCGAACTGTTCGTCTTAATCCCCTAGAACTCAGTTATTATAGCGCTTTTTAAGCGATTAGCCTCCATCCAGAGTGCAAAATCCTTTAGCGAACTGGTCGTTTTAATTCCCTAGAACGCGTTATTATAGCGCTTTCGAGCGGCTAGCCTCCATCCAGAATGCTAGCCCTCTGGCGAACCGTTCGTTTCGGCTTCTTAAGCTCGTATACAATTTGTACCCTTCCCGTTAGAGTCGTCGTTTCATCAATCACACGACGCCAACGTGAGACAATGAAACAGCCGTCGCTAATTCCACGTAATTCACTTGCAATACGTGCTACAACTCAATTCACTCGAATTCAGAGCCGCTTATGCCACTCGTATTAGCCCGTAGCTATCTTAGCTTCTTCAAAGCTTGCGTTCTCTTGACGCTCCGTTCTCTTGACGGACCGTACTTCTGGACGGACCTCACCGGTAGGATTTCGCAACAATATTTAGAGCCCGAAGCTCATAGCGTTAACAACACTAGTTAAATAAGTATTTCAGATTGCAAATGCACCTCATACAGTATTACAGTCACTCTAAATTTCTACTTTACCGGCTTGCGTTCCTCCTCGTGTCCAGCATTCAGGAGACATCAATCGTGGGACACTTTCGCCTAAGTTTCCTAGTGTACCTATGCAGATTTTTATTAAAACGGCTCTGCGTACCTTTAGTTCGTGCGCACTTCGAAAGTGTCCACCGATCCACGTCTCCTCAGCCTTCTCAGAATCCTCTTTGCCCCACGTTGGGCGCCAAATTGTTGAGGCTGAAACTGGTGGAGGAAGCGCAAGGCCGCTGCTGTGTTTACTTCTTTCTGCGCAGGCGCATCATAAAGTAACTCGATCCGGTCCAAATTCAAAACAGTATTTAATTAAACAATGACGACTGTAAACTGATGATGACAATTATAATCTATAATACACTATCGATAGTATGCATCTCGAGAGCAGAGACCACGTGCAACTCCCCTCACAGGCCCGACCAAGTCGGATCCTGCAAAGCGAACTACCATGGCCCGGCGCACGTCCTCGCAAACAGTCCTTCTATGTCCTTTGATGGTCGGAAAGTGTCCCACGCTGTCGCAAAACACAAAGGCCGTCTTCTGGGGTCAGTGATTGGCTTCCAATCGCTCTGACGCCTCCTTCATCGATCCACTGCTCATCTCAATGGCTAGACCCCTTGTGACATCACCTCTGACCTGCCCTCTGTCCTGCGGCCGCATGGTGTTACCCAGGAGCCCTCTGTTTTATGGCCTTCTGCTCCTCATCAGTTGTCTCCGGTTCTCCTCCTCCTTCCTTGGCCATTTGTCCAGCACCTCTGTGACCCCTTTGATGTCTCTTCCTCATGGCTCAGAACCCCCTAACTATGTGACTGTACTTTGGTTCAACACTTCCAATGATTATGTTAAAAGACTCCTACAAGTAAACTTATTGCAAACATATAATATCTTCTATAAGTAAACATCCTGTAAACCTATATTACATTCCATAAGTAAATATATTGTGACTCTTAACATAATTTACATTCTCATCATTGTGACAATTTCATTCACCACTAGGGGTGCTATAAATTCTACTAAATAATGCTTTTAATTCTTAAATTCTCCACAGTCTCTTTACACATATCATCATCATCATCAGAGCCAACACAGCTCTCAAACACAAATTGAACAATGTCATATGGCAATTCCGCTGGCGGCGAACCTGATTCGTACTCACTGTTTGATGCAACAGCGGTGGCTAATTCAGTCTTGGGCATGCACGCTGATGTACCATGGTCCACAAAATATGCTGTGGGTATTTCGTTGATCTGAGCAGCAATATCCTCTGATGTGGCCTCAGCGTTGATGAGTGCTTCCACTGCTATGTTGTGTTCAGCAACCCAGTGGAGCGATCTGGGTTGTGGTTCTTTTGGTTGGGCCCTCTCAGTCAAAACCCTTGATAAACAAAACAAGACAAAACATCAGTAAAATATAGATGAAACACGATGGGTAAATTAAATAACCATTCTTTAATGAGTACAGACCTTATAGTGCTCCTCTTAGATTGTTGGATCTCCACAGGTGCTTCGGTAATTTCGTCATGCACATGGGGGCAGTTCGATACACATGGTCCAGATGCTCAAACAGGAGAACAGGCGGCTGGCTGCTGCCGAGCAGTCAGCACCCTAATGAACAAAACAATAGTACACACATAAATAAAACACCTTTTGCTCATTAAACTAGTCTTTAGTGCGCACATACCTTTTTGTTTTTTTCCTTTTTTTCTCCTCCGCTAGTTTTTCAGTCCCCTTAAATGGTATCGATAATCTCCGGGGCTTGGGTGAATCTATAATCTATAAGTATTTACAATAAAGACATGAATATTATAGTGGAAAAACGAACAAGAGGATTTACACACACATACACCCTGCCATGCTCACCAGTTTTCAATCTCTTGGCATGCTGTATATAGGGATTTCTAGGTTTGGTCGCTGTACCACCGCTAGGCTGCTGTTTTTGTGGCGACTGGAAATCGTCAGATGAATCTACAAGTATATGCATTGAAATAAATAGACTATCGTAAAATAGAGTAAAAAGTATTTACACCCAAAACTACATACTAACCATAGGTACAGAAGAATAGGGGGTCTGTTTTCAATATCGTCATCACTGATAAACCCATGAATGAGATCTGATGATGAGAAACTATAAAAAACAATCCTGATTATAAAATAAAACACACAGATGTCCCCGAAATGAAATAAAATAAAAGAAGCAGAAATACTCACATTTGTTCGTCAGCCATGGCTATAGCTGGGCAAAACAACCAGTTGGAAGAAATGGCTTAAATGCGCTGTTTTCGTTCCAAATTAGCAGCTTAATGGTGAGGTAGAACCGATGGTCAATCAGGAACAAATATTCGGCAAAGGGAAGGTCTAAAGAATGATTCAGGGACCTATATATACAGTACCATTAAAATAACCTGCCTTCATATAACACCTGTCGATCATGTGATCGCAGGTATACCTCCACGGACACCCGCACTCTCATGCATGTGCAAAAAAGTAGAGTTTTCAGATGATTATGCAAATTCGAAGAAAAAAAATATTATGCAAATGTGTCCACGGGCACACACAAGCTTGTTCAGTAAACGTGCATGCGGAAATAGGCAATATATATACTACTATCCACTTATGGCCTCTTCCCAGCCTGAAACTTCTTTTAGGAGCATAAAAGGCTGAGAATGTACCTTAATAAACCAGTATTGGAGTGTAAGCATCAGATTCTAATGAAAACATCATGAAACTGTGAAATCAACTGTCCTGAGGCACTTTATTTAAGAAGATCTTTGAAACTATGTTTACTTTCACAAAATCCACTTTTGGCCTCTTCCCGGCCTGAAACGTCTTGCACCTGAGAGCACCCTTAGGAGGGGGCGAAGAGTGTACACAGTGTGGTACAAATCACTTCTGAGAACGAATGAAATTATATTTTAAAATATTTAAAAAACGTACATGACGAAGAAATCCTGATAAAATGGACCATGTAACCTATTTTAATCACTCAAAAACATATATATACACAAAGTACTTCAAGATACTACAAGTACTACCACAATTTCACCTATTTCTCGCCAGGAGAAGGTGAGCAATGTTCACCGTTATCGATCCCAGGCGCGATCTACGGGACTTTCACACACACACACTGCATATCCAGGAGGACGAGCAGAACACACTGAATCGAACTATAGCTTCCGAATTCTTCTACTTCTGACCATTACAAAGTTACAATTATTCTACCTCGGATCAACACACAGTCTAACAGCATAAATATTGAAACGCTTCGTACTTTTTAGATGTTTTTCTGGAAGAAAATCGCCCCGATTTTTTAATCCGTTTCCTGCATTTGCAGCAGCTCTCTGTCCTTCTTCTTTCGAAACAACTGAGTCTCTACGAGGTTCTATGATGAATGAGTAAGTCAGTTTTGGCCAATGGGTTTGACCCATGGGGGCGGATCACGGTTTTCGATTATTTTATTGACTTAAAATCCTGTCAAACAACTCAAAGAAGGTATCACTACACTGCCCACACTCTTCCGGGTTCAGATCTGTAAGAAATGCCAAATCGGCCAATCACAGGCTGTGTGACGTTCAATTACATCCTGTAAAACTGATATTCTGTGAGGGATTTAAGTTTTAGAGCATTCCTAGTGCTGGATGTTATATGTTACAGTGTGTTTACTTGTAAGAGTTTAGACCAAGAAGTAATTTCATCATCAGAGGTCATTTCATACTGTAAGAGGAAGGTGTGAGGAGTGTACTGGAAGTGGGGGTTTGGCCAATCAAACAAAGGAACTGGCCCCAAGAATGTAAGGAGGTGTCTGCCAGCGGGGGTTGGAACGAAGCTGGCTGACCTAGGTGAGAAGAACAGAACAATGGGTCATCTGCCCAGGAGGGGCTTATTGGATGAGCCAATCGTGGGAGCTGATCGATGGGCTCAGGGATGTAACTTTGGGGGGACAAAGAGCTGTGAATCCCAGGAGAGAGACTTCCTTGGGGCCATCCAGTGAACACACCAGTTTGCTGGGTGGCCTGAACGGGGTCTCACATTTATGGAATATTATGTTTTTTTTATCATTCATGGTGTACTTCAGTTTGCAGTTGTTTTGGCTTCTGTTGGTTATTAAATATCTTGTGATTTTGATCTGGACCTGCCGATTCCTGTCCTCATCAGAATGGGAGCAAGGGGGGGGGGCTTCTTCTCCTCTGGGCTGCTTTTCAACATGTGGCCTTCCACAGTTCTGAGAGGTTCTGAACCTAACAATTCTGACGAAAATGAGCCATGTTTTACAGGTTATTATATGGCCCAGGCTCTCAAAATGATGCCAAACTGCTGTATTAGATAGATTGAACACTATTAGTGATAAAAGAAGTGAAATATATAGTTATATAGTATATAAAAGTACAATAAAACGGCTATATGTACTGCTTCCAAAATCAGAATTGACGTTGGCTGACCTCAGCTGACCTGTACACCGGCGTTGATTTCTCAGGCATGCTTCACTCTATCAAAGCCAATTTGTTTTTTAAAAGGACTGCTGACGTGTTGTGATATGATTTGGGAGAGTTTAGGCCTTCGTCTGCATCATTTCAAATCAATAAAAGTGCTTTTCTTTTCAGGCAAACCTGAACATTTTTTATTTGAGCTGTGTGTTATATTCATTCAGCATTTACCAGTAACATATACACTGATATGTACACATATTGACAAACTATCACAAGTCTTAGTGTTATTATTCCATTGAAATTATTCAAATAAACCTTGTAGTTAGCGAGATAAGCCCCTTTGAGATGTACCTTAAACCAGTAAGCATCACATTCTAATAAAAACATCATGAAACTGTATAAAAAGTGAAAATGCATCTTTAGGCAGTAAAGTGTTGAAATCAGCAGATATTGATGAAAATTACATGAAACTATGAAATCAACTGTCCTGAGGCACTTTTTTGAAGAAAGTCTTTGAAACTGTTTACTTTCACAAAATCCACTTTTGGCCTCTTCCCAGCTTGAAACTTCTTTTAAGAGTAACCGGTTGTACAGTCAGGGCCATAAGTATTTAGACTATGACACAATTTTTCTAATTTTGCACAACCCCAGTGGATTTGAAACAAATCAGTCAATATGTGGTTGAAGTGCAGCTTTAATTCAATGGATAAAACTAAAAAATCACAATAACCGTTTAGGATTTACAGCCATTTCTACAGTCATCCCCATTTTCAGAGGCTCAAAATTAATTGGACAAACTATCTACTAACTACTGCAGCCTCTTTCAGCTGCTGCTTGTTTGTGGGTCTTTCTGCCTTCAGTTTTATATTCAGTAAGTGAAAAGCTGCTCACTTGGGTTGAGATCAGGTGACTGACTTGGCCATTGAAGAATGTTCCATTCCTTTGCCCTAAGAAGCTCTTGGGTTGTGTTCACAGTATGTTTTAGGTCATAATCCATCTGCACTGTGAGGCGCTATCCAATCAGTTTTGTAGCATTAGGCTGAATCTGTGCAGATAGTATAACCCTAAAAACCTCAGAATTCATCCTGCTACTTCTATCAGCTGCGACATCATCAATGAACACCAGTGACCCAGTTCTATTGGCAGCCATACATGCCCATGTCATACTGCCTCCACCATGTTAAACAGCTGATGTGGTTTGTTTTGGATCATGAGCTGTTCCTTTCCTTCTCCACACTTTTCTCTTCCCATCATTCTGGTTCAAGTTAATCTTGGTTTCATCTGTCCAAAGAATCTTGTTCCAAACTAGTCAGGCTTTTTCAGATGTTTTCTGTTAAAGTCTAATCGGCCTTCCTGTTCTTCAGTGTTACCAGTAGTTTGCACCTTGTTGTAAAACCTCTGTATTTAGATTCATGAAGGCTCAAAAGTATTTCATGAATTACTTTTGAGCCTCTGAAAATGTGGGTGGCTGTGTAAAAGTGGCATTGTGATTTTTTTGTTTTAGACATTGAATTAAAGCTGAAAGTCTACACTTCAACCACATATTGACTGATTAGTTTCAAATCCATTAGAGTTATGTAAATAAGCAAAATTAGAAAAACTGTGTCATAGTCCAAATACTTATGACCCTGACTGTATAAGGACCCAAATGCACCACACAAGATTCCAGGGATTATTGGCTTTTATTATGAACTTGCAGATACAGCATGCAGAGTAATTCAGAGTCAGGAACAGAAGGCTGGTGGGTTTACCAGGAGTCAGGCGAGACAGGTAGAACAGGGGCAGGCAGGGTCGGTAACAGGAGATCATATATAGTGATGTAGTGCTGGAGAGTCTGGCATGGAAAAGGGAAGAACATCTGGCAAGGAGTCTATATAGTGGCTTGATTAGTGATGCGACAGGTGAGTGAACAGGTGAAGGGAGTTGGACTGATGAGGAGGGTGTGGAGCTGAACTGTGGCACAAATACACAGACAAATGCATACAAACACACACCTCGTTCATTGTGCTCATCTCTTGTTCATTTTTGTAAATGTCTGTTTCTTAACACTATAAATAAACATAAATAAAGTTTACTTTAAATACCAATCCTTATGAGTCATTTGGCTTGATTGAGTGAGCGGGTCAATATGACCCTGAACAGCAGAGGTGTCTTCTCTATTTATCTACATCACCCCATGAAAAAAAGAAAGTTTCAAAATGTGTAAAAATGTATGGTAGACAAATGCAATTTATATCTAGGTTTTTCCAATGTACCAAAAAAATAGGTTGAACATGTATTTTTCTTGAAAACGAGTGAGTTATCCTAATTCAACTATGATCTATGGAGGGGTGAATAACTCCATTCCACTAAATACTGATTAGCATGATTAAATATGCACCGGGTCACATTGACCCCCGAACATCATTGCTGTACCTGAGATACCAACATAACAGGAGGGTTAATGAATTTCGTTTCCTTATACAATAAAAATAGTCAAATATCACTTCCATGAGGCTGTTCTCAGCAGACAGATCACAAGCAATTTCATATTCCTTGTAGCTATAGCGAAATACAAGCTGCATGTAAACTTAATCCGTTTATTTGTCACATGAGGTACAACTCGAGTCAAATGCAATCCTGTCCTCTCCTTTAACTTCTGCATTAGATATTTGCAGATTGTTATATCCACGGTCACTGCTGTTAATCAGGTGGATCAAGGCTAACAAACTATCAAAATGCACACGGACCATATTATTGACAAGCCCTCGAGGCAGCTCTACTTATTTGTTCTCTGGACTAGTGACTCACTATCGCTTCTTGAGGAAAAAGTGATAGAAAGTATGGGCCGGACCCTGCTCGTTTGTCAGCAGGCGGCAGCCTCCAATTCTGTGCCTTGAACTAGCCATCTTTCTAATGGCCAGCAGGGGGCGACTCCTCTTGTTGCAAAAATAAATCCAATTGTATATATATTTATTACCTCAGTAAACATAAACATGAGTTTATGGTGTTAATCACTTGCTTCAAGTCTTCTTTTTACCTTGTTTCTACCTTTTATGCTTATTTTTAAAAACACAAAGCATTTCTTCATTTAGGCTTTTCGGTTAATCAATTTATACTTTCACTTCTGAAAGTATTACAGTTTAGCTTCCAGCTTTTATAGCAATGTATTTCAGCTCTTATATTTTTTTAGGTAATGCAGTTAATCTTCAAATTTTGCTAATTTAAATTACATCAACAGTGCTTTGAAATGTATTTCAGCTGTTCAAACACCAAAACCTAATGCTCTTTACGGATACTTGTATTCAACTTTTTTCTATGGATTACACTTTTTAAAGCACAAAGTATTTCTTTTTTCAGCCTTATTATCTGATTAATTTCAATTCCCACCCTTGACACTGCATCCTAATCCAGCTTTTCTAGTAATGCATTTATTTTCTTAGCATCTTTCGGTTGATCTTCCAATTCTGATCGGAATTTTACATTTCAGTGTCAGCAGTGCACTGCAATGCATTTGGGATTCTTCAGAAAAATAATTTCACATTTCAGTTGTTAGCATTTCAAATTAATGTTGATATTTCTGTATTGTAGCATTAGTGTTTTTGCTGTTTGTGCATGTTCATTTTTGTATCAATCTAAGTAAGTAGCTGAAGCACAAACATTTTATTTTCAGCTCAGTTTACATTTTTCTTCTGTCCTTCCAATATATTAACTTTTCACTTGGAATGTCCTCTTTGTGTGTGTGTTAGAAGGGGTTGATGCGGAGTCCTGTTCCCAAAGGAGAGAAAGGATTGACTTCTGCCCACATTAAGGCATCATTAAGAGAGATTGCTGATTTATCATCCTCCAGCAAAAACACTGGTCCCTGCACATAAAAAAAAGAAAACAATGAGAAAACTCACAAGTCAACAAGACATGTTAGTGTAGATACAAACAAACCAATAAATAAAGCCCACACCTGTATTCTGTGTCCGGTGAAACACGACAGTTGAACATCCGAGTGGCTTGGCAGATTGGAGCCTGTCACATAATCAGCACCAAACAAGACTAAACCATCTAAGAGAGAAAGGAACATGTTTTGCCAGTTAACCATTACACATATGTTTGTATGACCATCAAGTTTTACATATTAGAAAGTCTATAATTATTATGGAGTTGAGCAAGATAATACTTAGTTTTGCCTCCTCTGTTCCTTCATTAATTTCTCTGTCTAAGCCAGACTTCATCCAATCAGAGAGCCTCTTGTGCACAGTAGCCAATCACTAACCGACACACTCGTTATCAGCCAAACCTGCTGTTCCTGAGGCACACAGCCTCCAGCTCCTATTGCTGATGCAACCACCAGCAGAAGCACCCTACCGACTTATGGGGCTTATTTTGCTGATCCCAAAATATAACTTTTAAGAGCAGTGTTTTAATTTGATTTAAAAGGGACCATGTTTACAGTTTAAAACATAAATCTCACCATTTGATGCACCATACCAGATTACAATTTTAAGCTAATGTGCATCTGCAGTCCCTTGGCAGGTAAAAACAAAGAGAACACAATAAGAAACAGTACAGAGTAAGCACATAAAACAAATTCATACAAGAAAGAACACACAAGACACACAATACAAAACTACACATCACACTTTTTTCTTTGTCAGATAAAAGCATATATGGAAGACTTGCGTGTGTGAAGGAACGTTTCTGTATTGAACAGTTAGCCGTGGGAATGCATCCTTATTATTTGCCGAGGGAGTTCTCATCCGCCATTGTTGTCGCTGTGTACGTTCCTCCATCATCTGACGCAGAGGCAGCAATGGACACCATCCACTCCACTGTGTCTAAGCTACAGATTCAACACCCTGGCGCATTTTTGGCAATTACTGGAGACTTTAACCACACCACTCTGTATAAAGCTCTGCCAACTTTTCACTAGTATGTTGACTGCTCCACACAGAACAATAAAACTCTGGACCTACTGTATGTTAATGCTTAATGATGCATACAGTGCTACTGCCCTTCCCCCCTTGGCAGGTCTGATCACAACCTGTTCACCATATTCATGTTCCTCTGATGCAGAGGCAGCATGTCACCACCAGGACTGTGAGGAGGTGGACACAGGAGGCTAATGACGCCCTGCTGGACTGCTTTGAGTCGACGGACGGACTGGGAAGTGCTGTGTGGACCACAGCACATCCCAACAGCATGACGGACTGCATCACAGAATACATTCAATTCTGTGAACAAACCACCATTCCATCCCGGACTGTACACTGCTTCCCCAACAACAAGCCATGGATCACCAGTGATCGGAAAGCTCTTCTTAATAAGGAGAAAGCAGCCTTCAGGTCTGGGGACAGGGACGAGCTCAGGAGAGTACAACACGACCTGAAGGAGAAGCTCAGGCAGTGAAAGGACTCCTACAGGAGGAAGCTTGAGGCTGTGAAAATCACTTTCTTTGACTTCTCCAGTGCATTCAACACCATCCAACCACTCCTGAGTGAGAAGCTGCGGGTAATGTGCAAACTGGACATTCTGGAAAAGGTGGTGGAGAGGAGGACACTGAAGAAACTATTATCCATATTGGATAACCCGGACCACCCTCTCCACCACCTACTGCGGGGACAGAGGAGCACTTTCTCCAACAGACTCGTCCAGCTCTGCTGTCACAAGGACAGATACAGGAGAACATTCCTGCCCACTGCAATAAGACTTTATAATAAATCACCTCTGGCCAGATCAATCACAAAACTATAACACCATTACTCGTTACACCGTTGTTTGGTGGAATCTTTGCACTACTTTTTAGTTAGTTCATTTAATATTATTCTATTTCATTGTATATATTGTGCATTTGATATTTGCATTGTTATTTTTACCTGTAACATAATTGCTGCTATAGCGAAAAAAATATCCCTCACGGGAATAATAAGTAACTATCTATCTATCTATCTATCTATCAATCAAAAGATGGAATTTAAGGTCCATAAACTCCCCTGATAAACTTTTGTTATTTATACCAGGTTGTGTTGGCTGGATTCTCCTCTCAAGGTAGCTGAACTCCTCTCTTTGACACTCTGATGAAGGACTGTTGAAAACAGACAGATGAAGATACAGTTGTGAAGGTATATACCAGACATAAGCAGCCATAAGCATCTGCCGGTGAATTTAAACATATGGTAGTATGAAGATAGATGTATATCTATTATCAGTGTATGAGTGTTGGACATATTTCCACCCAGAACAAAACCTCCAGGAGGTTGGCAGCAAAGGCAATGATACTTTATTTATCTCTAGATCTGGTTCCATGAATCTCCTGAGTAACCCTCTATACTTCTTGGGGAAAAATATATATAGATATCTGATATTAGTCTGCTCTAGCTTCATTGGTTTTAATAATGCTGCACAGCACGTTCAGCTCCTCCTTGGTGCACTTAACAAGAGGCTTGATACAGTGACTACATTTACATGCATCAAATATTCATATATTCCACAAATATTCCCATTTACATGCAGCCGTGCATATTCCGATTAACGTAAAACGACCCCTTGCCGCATCCTCATCACCGGGGCCAGATAATCCCAAGTCGAAAACATTCTCTACTGTGTTTGACGGGTCGATGCCCTAACATGTTGTTTATCACCTCAAAATATGGAAAAGAGCAGCTTGTGCTATTTTGCTTCTTTTCTTCAAAATATATATTTTTTAAGTTTTAGAAATTGGAATATGATGTTAACATGAACCAAATCAATTGGTTCATTCGGATTGTCATATTCGGATTAATAGTGGAATATGATTAGGCATGTAAACGTAGTCAGCGTCTCCTCATCAGCAAGTCCTCAATACTTAAAAAGTTGTTTATCTTCAGTCACCAGATCTGTCCGTCAGGCAGCAACATGACCATCTTAATCATTACTCATAAAACATCCGTCTCCCCAGTGGTGATATAGCTGCTCCACATGTATCTCAAGTGAGCTTAACTCCCCTCTATCCTGTGTTGCCTTGGGAACTGGGCTCATCATGGCCTTAGCTTTTAGCTCTACTGGGCAGCTGAGACTAGACATGACTGTAATAGTGAGTCGTGACAGGGTTCCCCTCTTTCCCATCGTCTCCTTTAAACTTCATATCACACATGGCCCAATTGGTGTTCATTTATATGTGTTTTTTTAATTGTACTTCATGGTGTTATTAATAACATTCAATTGAAATATCATTATCAGTTTGTGTGTGTCTATGTGTAACCTACTTGCTGTTACTTTGTCTGCAGGCCCGCCAGGTATCCAGCTCCATAGACAGCTGCTCAATCGTCAGAGGAACACACACTTCCCTCCGCTTCATCAGCTGACTGAGAAACCAAAAAAAATGTTTGGAGTGATTTACAAATTGTTCATCCAATTCAAACCTCCATCCATCCATCCATTTTCCTTTGCTTATCCGGGGTTGGGTCGCGGTGGCAGCAGGCCAAGCAGGCTGACCCAGACTTCCCTCTCGCCCGCAACATTTTCCAGCTCATACTGGGGGATCCCGAGGCATTCCCAGGCCAGCTGGGAGATATAATCCCTCCAGCGTGTTCTGGGTCTTCCCCGGGGTCTCCTCCCACTTGGACGTGCCCAGAAAACCTCCAATGGGAGGCGTCCAGGAGGCATCCTGATTAGATGCCCGAACCACCTCAGCTGACTCCTTTTGATGTGAAGGAGTAGCGGCTCGACTCCAAGTTCCCTCCTGATGTCCGAGCTCCTTACCCTATCTCTAAGGCTGAGCCCGGCCACCCTACGGAGGAAACTCATTTCGGCCGCTTTTACCCGCGACCTTGTCCTTTCGGTCATGACCCAGAGTTCGTGACCATAGGTGAGGGTAGGAACGTAGACCGACCAGTAAATTGAGAGCTTTGCCTTCCGGCTCAGCTCTCTCTTCACCAAGACGGTCCGGTGCAGCGCCTGCTTTACTGCTGCAGCCGCACCGATCCGCCTGTCGATCTCCCGCTCCATCTTACCCTCACTCGTGAACAAGACCCCGAGATACTTGAACTCCTTCGCTTGAGGTAGGCACTCCGTCCCCACCTGGAGGGAGCAATCCACTGGTTTCCAGCAGAGCACCATGGCCTCGGATTTGGAGGTGCCAACTCTCATCCCCGCCGCTTCACACTCGGCTGAAAACCACCCCAGTGAATGCTGGAGGTCACGATCCAAGGAAGCCAATTCAAACCTGATTATGGTAATTAGCAAAGTAAAGAAATACTGAATACTACATCAGGTAAAAGTATCACTGCAAAACATAGCGCGCATTATTTCTGTATACCCCAGTACTTTTTTCAGTAAGAGCTCCTATGTTCCTAATCACTTCACTAAAATCTTACCATTTAAAACCCTTCCGCCCCTTTCGTCTCATGTTTGCCCAGGCGCACTGAGACTGTAGTAGCAGAAGTGTTTTAAACAGTTTTGGCAAAAATGCTAGTGTTTTGGAAGAACTGTTCAACTTGTGTGAGAGTTTGTAAACTGATGTTTTAATATAGTTAAGCTTTTGAATTTACTCATGTTCATCAATACTTTAGCTTCTTCTTTCACTGTGGAGGCATGCAAGAAAAATATAATTTTCTTCAAGAATTCAAGGTAACATGGGGTGAATTATTGATATACAGGTACAATCAGTGCTGGGCAGTGTGACCCAAAGTGTATATCATGGTATTTCGCAAAATTCTGACAAATTCTGGGTGTGCATGTACTTATTAATCAGGCACTTTCAGCACAGTGTTTTTGTAGTTTCGTTTAACGATTGCAGTCTAACAATTCAGATTCTCTATAGAGATCATGCAGACATTTGACTTACACATTTAGATTTACCTGGGTTCTGCGGTATGATATCTTTCCTTGTCTCTTCTCCCTGTGTCACGGTGTGGGTACATCTCACTGGAGTCAGGAAACGTATCAGAATACGCTTATCTGATTGGCTAAACTGGATCACGTGACGTGATCCAGTTTAGCCAATCAGACACGCATTGGTCGGTGTTTTTCCTGCACCACTGAACAAGTGCCGTAAATGCTGGAAAGGAGCGTGAATAACTCCGCTGCTTTAAGGCAAAGGCCCGCGACCCACTGAAAACGGGTCCGTGACTACCCACCAGTTGAGAATCTCTGGTCAGGTGACGAGCGTTGAACAGCTGTTTGTGTGGCGTGTCTTCCATCTCTTCCGGTTTCCTTCACCTACATTCCCCTGGGTCCTAAACCCCTCCAAGTACAGCTTCTTATCACCCTCTATGTACCAACGTACATTTATAACAAATACCACACATATTACACGTAATCAGTGTGTAATCATATGTGTCAAACTCTATCGGTGCATCTCCGGTCTGTCAATGTTCATCCTGCATCGCTGTTCTGTAATGTAACGTTTCTGTAATGTAGCGTTACTGGAGGACGGAGCCTCTCCCAGCTGCTCCCAGCTCCCAGACGGAGCTGTACCCAGCATGCAGTTCGGCGGTGAAATTTTATAAATGTACAATTATTAGTGTTAAAAATTGTTTATATGTCACAGACTGTTGTGTCTTTGTGCTTTGCTCTGTTAAAGAGCGTTAGTTGTGGTTTGTTAATTGTTATAAAATTATGACCAGGTATCCCTCTCAATACAGAAAACATATTTAGCGCCGATGTTCACAATCAAATCGTCGAACAAATTCTCTAGCTGCCTGGTGAAGATAGATAACATTTGTTCCGACTATGCACTGGTATGACGGTATGTGAATATTCATATCGTAGGGAAAATTGGTACTGGTGTACTGGTTAAGATGCCATGATGACTACTCTGCTCATCTCAGATAAACAGTATAATTATAGTCATCTGATTAGTCCTCCACCCTTAGAATAGATTAAAAAAAACTCTTTCAATTACCACTAACAAACCAGACAGATAAAATGTATGTGAATATTTTTTTACACCACACCTTTTTGGGACATGCAAAACCACAGAAACAACAGTATTTCGAAGGTTGAAGCCATATTAAACAAATAATTCTTAACACATATGCACACACAAACATAGTTATGTGTCTACCTGGTGTATTCGTAGAGTGCAGGCACGATGCTCAAGTACTGTCTTCTGATGGCCAGCAGACCTCCAATGTAACCACACAGGATCAACAGCTCACTGCGGGCTCTGCACACACACACACACACACACACACACACGATGATCAGGTCTAACAATGTATAGGAAGCAACAGCATTGGTGAAAGTAATTTAAATAATTATTAATACTAAGTAACAGATGCTCTTACCCAGTCAACTTGGCCTTGATGAGGCAGTCAGTTCTGATGTAACTCATCAGGTCCAGGATTGGCTGAACAATATCCACTGTCCAATCAGGTCGAGTCAGCTGTTCTGGTGAGCAGGAAATTCATAGATAGTTTAATTGATCTGTGCTTTATTAAGACAGAAATTTAGATTATTTTCTTCAGTTTGACACTGTCTGCTAAGCACAATTAAGTATTAATAAGTTATTGTTATGAATAACTTAATTGGATTTGTAGGGTCTTCATAGAGATTGGTTTGGAAACTGGTCATTCATACTTGTTACTGCACCAGCATGTGGGACAACCATGGAATGGCACAATTTATCTATGTATTCAGTATAATATTGATTGCTAACATTATTGGCAGAAAAATGTCAATCACACCAACTGATAGCATGTCAGAATCTAACTTTTACAACAATCAACATGTAAATATTGCTGTTTCATATTAAAGGTAATTTGTGCCATCATATTTAAAATGTGTAGATGTTATGATAGATGGGTAACACACAAACAAACAGACACACTGAAACTCAGTAGCTAATACCTTTAACATGATCTAGCCCTATCCGAAGGGCGTTCTCGGGTTCAGAGCTCAGCAGGTGGAATTTTACTGCTGAAAACAAATCTCCTTCACACATGGCTGCTTCTGCCAGGGCCTTACATTCCTCTAATGAAGGGAGACCGCACTTGAATAACAAACAACACATAATCGTAGTCACTATAACCATCACAATGTTAATATCATCAACATCAGACAGAAAGCATCCATTCCATTTCATTCAAAACATGTCTTAGATTTAACTCAATGATTGCCTACTTACACTTTCATGAAAGTGGTTGATTTCAGTGACACTTCCTGGGTAAAATGCACACAGCTTAGCCAATAGAATGTGGTTGTCAGGAATCATTCGCAGTAGGTCAGCTGAGAGCTCCCTAAATTAAAAAACGGTAGAGATAAAAGTTCTGCTTTGCATGGACTACACCTTAGAAGCAGTTATTGTAGGTATGTTGTTGGGCACTGCAGTATTATCAGCACAAGTGGAGCTCTCTAACTCTAGATCCCTGCTCATCTACAGTCACTGATAAATGTGAAGATGAAAGTTTGCTGTCACTGGGCTCCACCTATGCTCAAAGAACTAGGGTTTCAATGACTTTAAGACCAGGGACATGTGTCATGTCAAAAGTCTAACATATCCTGTAAATCGATCTTTTCAGTTGGCTTAACACCAAACCAAATAAGGTGAAATCAGTTAACTGGTTATGAGCAACATGGGGTTTGCAACATGAAAAGATCAAGATCAAATATACTTAGAATTGGGAAAAAGCTAATAAATACAACATTCTAAAGGCACAATTAGCAATAAGTAGCTAAACCCGGACCGGTGTTAATTTGGATTACTTTCAAAGTATACAGAAGAATAATATAGGTTAAACTAACTGGACATGCATGGATTGAGACGTACCATGTAGTTGTTGTCATGTATTTCCTGGCCAAGAGTTCAAGACAGTATGCAGTGCTCTGATTAGCTGCCTCTCCTAGGACAATACCCACACATGCTGCCAACTCCAGCTCATTACCTCGGATAAGACTCGACATGGCTAACTAAAAGCATAGAACAGACACATACAGTACATCCACATTTTTCAAATCAGATTTTTCATTATCATTAATGATCAGTAAATATGAAGGTGAGACATATGAAACTGCACGATATTCTTGCACAATTGGTATACAAACTAATGCAAATACACTGTGCATATCCCAATTAATTACATACAGACACTGGTGTGTACCTTGATATTGTCCACGGCTAGGTGGCAGCATGCTGCCAGGACAGAGCATCCGTCCTGAAAGTACCACTCAGCTAGTTCCTTACATACCTTATGGAGGAGACTGGACAGAAAAAGAGCAAATCTAGCCAGGGATTGTGATCAAAACACCTCATCTCAGAAATATACTAGGATTAATTTCAGGGAGCAATTCAATCAACCTACAATTTACAAGCCAGGATGCTACGGTTATTTTGTATTCTGCAAGAGTCTGAGTGAAGAAGTAGTTTCTAGATATGATGCTCTTTTTAGATACTATAATCGGTAGATCCGTTTCTCCACATGACTTTTCATTCAGATTGCCGGGGAGCAATAAGGGGTTCCGTATCTCGCTCAAGGACACTTTGACAGGCGGATCTTTGTGGTTAAACGTTTGGAGCCACAGTCACCAAACCTATTCTCAAGCTTCAGATAGCTTATGGAGATTACCCTATTTAACATATATCCATTATGTCTTATGATTGTACTTGTATATTAAGTGTTTGTGAATAAACTGAGCTGAATTTTGATACATTTTCCACTGTGAAACCTGATCACAATTGGAATCCATTGGAAGTGACATGAATCCAAGCTGATTACTGGTTGGATAATATTGAATTGATAGAACTGCTCAACAGAATTTTTGTTTGTCCTGCTTAAAAGGGAAAATTTGCCCCTTATATCTTGCAATCGAAGTTAGGGATATAGTGTGCGAAACACCTGCAGTTCTTGCCAGTGTTCTCTCTGGGGCGCAGCAGCAAAATCTGTTATTCCTCCGGCATCCAGCGCCATCATTTGACTTGACAGTGACGTCGTTGGTGGTAGGAAGGACTACAGGCCGTCTCAGCTTAGATTTCTCTGCATAGCCAGGGAGCGCGTTCTGGATGCCACTCAAAAAACAAACTTCCTCATTCTCTTCACTTGGGTTGCCAACTCGTTATGTTTCCAACTGCTAAAATGGCATCCCAAATTATGAGTGCAGAGGAGATAAGTACACATTTTACATTGTTTTGGCTGACTCGGATATTCAGTCGGCCAGAGCATATGGCCAAAGAAATGCAGAGGAGAGAGGCCATGGCTGCAGCGGGGAGAATATGGCCAACCCGTTGGAACCTAAGCTGCTGAGAGCAAACACAGACTGCTGTGCTTTGAATGTCAACTTGGGCAGCTTTTGTTGGATGCTGTTGCCAATACCGAACCTGAGAGTGTGTGCGTTACTATGCATGAAAGTTATCATCCTCACTTGGATAGAGCTGTGCTTGAGACCTGATCCCGACCAGCAGGGTCGAGAGGACAGGTAACCATTGAGTAGTTTCCCCCCCCCCCCCCCCCCAATGCTATTGTGAGCTATTTTGTTGCGTCACCGCTCAGTGAAATGCTGATGGATTGTAGGTTAACTTTTATTGTTAAAGGAAAAAGCATAAGGAGCAAAGCAGTAAAGCGCAAACAATCTGGAAAAGTTGTTGCCATCTTAGTTCACGCTGGTTCGGACTATGAAATCTCATGTTTTTATGTAATTATCTGCATATGATAGGCGCAACTCGACTAGACTATGAACCGAGGAGAACTCAGCTTTCTTTTTCAATATAGCACACACTAAGAGATTTATTGTTTCAATGGACTACATTTACCATCAACACTGATTAGACATCCATATAAAAGGTGGTTAATGCTGCAATGTTTTTCCATGCTTGTCAAAGCAAACCCCTAATGATTTTGTTTATCAAAAGGGTCATATTTAAAGACTATCGCTATCCCAGTTCCAGTGTGTCTTCAGACATTTAATCACCTTGTTGGATGCTAAACTACTCAGACGTCTGCCTGATGTAAACTGTAGTAAACTGTTCTCACACTAACGTTAGCCAATAGTGCCAAGTGTCATTAATTTGACAAAGACACTGAATATCAACACAGTATGTAAGCTAAGATCAGCCTTAGTCCAAACGTATTTGTGCTGCCCACTTATGTTAAATGTTAGTTTCAAGTTAAATTAAAATGACACACCAAATAATGTTATCATTGTGTGCGTGTTTGCTTTACCTCTGGTATTGTAGTCTGTTATCCACATCATTAGTCGTGTGGTTAACTGGGGAGCTTTGAGGTGCACGAATGTTCCCTTCACATGCTCCCTAAAAATAAAGAACATTTTTAATCATCTTTTATCAGTTCTTGTCAATATTTTCAGAGGCATCAAAATGACTGTTCAAGTATTTCCTCACCTCTCTGTCTTTGTCACCCGTTACTTATTTATCCGCCCCACCTGTAACCATTTACTCAAGATCTACCATTCATCATCTAGCCCTAAAGAAAACTACCATTTCCTGTCATCCCCTCCCTTTGAGTACCTGTGCTATTATTAAGGCCTCTAGCAGTTGTCCACGGCCAGTGAAGAAAGTTACAAGTTTTTTTATGTCTCCTGTGGCGATGCAGTATGGGATAGCATCATCATTATCCTCAGCCATCAGCTGGTCAGCTCTCCTGTGACATGAGCATATTAAAATGACATACTGTATATAAATAACATAAGCAAAGTGCAACACATTTTGTTTGTATTTATATTAAAATTGGTCAAATTAAGATGACAAAATGAATAATCCCAGTTAAAATCAAGCTGCAAGAATGTAATAATATGTGACAAAATCAATAACATCAACTTGTTTGCTGAAAGGAAAAGTTCTGGTGTTTTGAAGTGGGGTTGTATGAGGTACTTATCCTGTCATATCCTGTCACTCTATCTCTCACTCACCTCATCAGCTCATTCAGTGCACCTGTTAGTCACACCCACCTCATCAGCTCATCACTCTCACCTGCTCACTCTGATGCACCTACTATTTAGACCCCAGTCTCACACACTCTCACTGCCAGATCGTTCTCCGCAGCTATGCCAGACCTTCCAGCGTTCACCCTCTCACTGATTTCCCGTTGCCTAACTGAAAATGAAAACTTATCTATGCCATCCTCAAAGCCACAAGACTCCATTTGTAACAACAGTTTAGATGAGTTTCATTTTCAGTTATATTCTCCATCGGAAAATAATCTTTCTTTTAGGTGGCTATAATACATTTTGCTGCTGGCCCCATATACACGAGCACATTGCTTAGCTTCCGTGCTGGTACCCCTGTCTGTTTCTCCAAGCTGGGGGTGTGCCAACCGCAGTCTACTGTAGGTAATACACTGACTATCTATAAGTAGCTCATACAACCCCACTTCAAACATCCAAACTATCCCTTTAACAAACACTCCTGAGACAAAGAGTTGTTCATGTGGACAGCGCATTGGTCTCTGAAACTGTTGTACACCATTTGCAATACACATTCTGTGTTGTCTTTACTTTTACATTTATTAATATATTATCATTCATTATCTAAATTGTTTTAAGGGCCTTTTCCTGATCTGCTGTAGCTGCTTTTTCTGCTCAAGCAAGAAAGAATTGCATTGGATTGCATTGTTATAGAACAGTGTTGCTCTTATATTGGCCACATCGGTTCATCTGCATTAGTAATGTGGCATTACGTCATACACTGAGACAGTACCACAACTTTTGGAGCAAACATTTTTAACAATCATCCTGGCAGCTCACACTGAAAAACACTTCCACTGGGACATTGTTGTTCTTCCCTTTCGTTGTTTAGTGGAAAAGCTGAAACAATAAAGTTCAACATGGATTACCTCTGCATGAGTTTCTTCCAATACTTCATGGAGACTCCTGGTGCCACAGATAATGCTTTCTCCCACTGGAAGAGAGATAAATTAACTTCTTTCACCTACAGTTTCCACTTGCAGGTTCTTCCAAAGCATTTGATGATGGCAGAGACAAACTGCAGGTACAGATATCAGTAACAGCTGGAAAACTTTGCTTGGGTGAGGGTTTTTGCTTTTAGTCCAACAAACTTGAATTTGCATTTGACATGGTATAAAAAGAGACTAACCAGTGATTAAAGAACATGTTGTTGAATATCAAAGTGGTTGAAGTCCTGAACAGGATCAGTGCCAACACAACTAACTTATGGAGTCTCACTAGTGTCTGGCTTTCTTGAGAGAGAAATTACTACACAGATACTCACACCTGCATGCACACACACACACTCACTCCATACCTGTCCCAGCTCCACCATTAATTCACAGTATCGTTGAATCTGTCCCAGTCTCAGATGGATGTCTGCTGCTTCTATTAGCCTCTCCTCTTTACTGGGAGCTCCAATACCTCCTCCAAATTTAGACATCTTGACTATAGTGAGCTCCTGGGCTTCAGACTGAGAAAAATAGAATGAATGGAAGAGAAACAAAAGTGACATAAAATACACGTTTGGGATCCAAATACCTGCTTTTTAAAACATCTTAAATGGACTGCTGTTGAATAGAACAGAAGAAAATGAAAACTAGAGACCATCTTTTGACGGGATCACACCAGCCGCAATGCCAAACGGGCCAAGGGAGTACAGTGAGGGGGGCCCCACTTCCTACCCCACTACTTCTGGCACACACACCCATCTTCAAACTGCCTTCATTGTGATCTCCACTACACACCTGTAAAGTTGCATGTGCCAAAGCACACTGTATATAATCCATCGGGCTTAATCATGTTTATCCAGAAAGTCTGCCACGCTTATCCTCTCTGGGTTTTTGAACACATGATGACCTTTCTGTCTCTTCCCAGTCTACTGCCAGTTGATGAAAAATTTCAAACCATCAGGAAAATAATTAGTTAAAGTGTGGACAGATGAAGCTACAGCACTTCTACAGGACTGTTTAGAGTGCAGACTGGTACATGTTAAGAGATGCTGCCACCCAGGAAAACCACATCATTCTTGAGGAATATAAATCTACAATGACATCATACATTAGCAAATGTATTCATGATGTGGTGATCACAAATACGAAGAAAATCATTCCCCAACCAGAACACCTGGATGTAGCGGTGATGGCACTATCCAAAGCCCCAAAAGCTGCCTTTCACTCAGGTGACAAGGAAGCATACAGTATTGCCAGAGCAAAACTGAAAGCTGGCATCAAGGAGATCTGGTTAAGCTGTGACATTTGGGCAAAAAAACACTGTTGTAGAATAGCAATAAACAAACCTTGTAGCCTTGAACAGTGACTCAGGGAATCAGAGCTACTCACCGTTTTAAACTTGAGCAGGTGTTTCATGTGCATCACTCCCTTGCTGTAGCTGGCTGGTAGCAGTGAGTCATCCTGGCCGTTAATTACTGACACCAAGTCCCACAGATTGCTACTGCCTCCTGGAGGCTAGAAAAGGGGTACGCACAAATATGTTCAGAAACACACACAGAAGCACACTCAAACAAAGGAAACAAGTAATATATAATAACAATAAACTATGTTCAATGCAGTTGTTTACATGTTGAAACATTTTCTGGTAGTATTGTAATGTACTATGTAACAAAATATGTGTCTGCATCTTTACTGTTCAAATTAAAACTAGAGAAAATTCTCAACATCTGCTTGTTTTTAAGTGTATATCTCTTCAATTACTTCAAATCTCAACATAAATGAAAGGTCAACTTCTTCTTCTATGTTCTTTTAGTAAAGAGAAGCATTTTCATCAGCGTTTTTTTGAAATTCAGAGTAAATACTGGATAAAGGGAGAAGGGTGCCTGCCTTTGTTGACTCACCTTCGAAATTGTATTAAAACAATGTGTCCAATTGTATTCAATGTCAAACAGTTCAAATGAGCCTCATGCATGATCAACAAAGATACACTTATGGTTCAAACTTGACTGTAGGCAATGTATTACATGTCAGTTACAATGTCAGTCACCTCTGAATGTTACATAAAGACAGTTTGTTCTTAGCTATGAAAGCTTCTTACATGTAAACAGCTGCTCATCACTATTACATCAAATACAAGTAACCTTTTATAAGCTTTTGTTAATATAACTAATCTTCTATCGCTTGGAAATTACATCACTTTTATCTTGTGAGGGAAGGCCTGAAATTGCAAATTGAGGCCAAAAGAGGGAGACAAAATCAAAGCCAAAGCTATCGAGGTTTGAGGGACTTAACTTTGGGTGCCAATTATGCTTCCTCATTTCCTCACGATCATGCAGCCTCCCGCCCATTAATCAACCAAATAGTCCAAAATATATAGTGTGCCAGCAACAGAGAGAACCTTAATGATACAGACTGGCAAGCTGGATATTCAATGTATAAACTGATTTTTAGATTTCCAGTTCAAGGTAATGTAAAATATGCAATATCAGCTGGGCTTTTTTCATGATAACAAAGTCCCCCGTAGTGAACTCATGTTTAGCAGCAAAAATCTGAGGCAATCAATGAGGATCAATTCCCAGCTGTATTGAAAGCTGTGAGATGAACTGCTAAAAATGCAGACACAGATTGCATCAGAGCGTGGAGACAACTGTGAAAGATTACTGTCTATAGACATTGTGAAGGTATCACACTGATATCATCCCCAGTCATAAATAAGCATTCACAATGTAGGTACCGAAAAGCATTCAGAGAACCAGCGGAGTTTCTTGACTCTGATGTCAGAGCTCAGTTTATCCAGCTCCTGCTTGATGTCTCGAGACACTTTACCACAGAGCAGCGGTGGAGAGCCGGGGACCATAGCTGTGTCTGCAGACATACACAACCAGCATGGTTAAATGAGGTATAAGACGAGAACACCACCAAAAAGAAGTAAGCAGGATCCTGTTCTTACCTGTGTTTCCTATTATCTTTTCCCAAGGCTGGTTGGTGAGGATGTTCAGCAGCAGTGGAGAGATGAGGGGTGTGAGAGACCAAAGCCTCACTGTACTGTCTCTGCTACAGCTGGCCATGGTGAATGGACGACTCTGATGACATGTTAAACCTACAGACACACACACAGTTTGGCAAATGCATGTCATAACAGAAATAGTGGGGTAGTATTGCAGTAGTTGAGAGTTGCGGTTCAAAACTCTATGTTAGCAATCATGTAATACCAAAATTCAGCAAAGTAACTGAAGTTCTACAAAATCCCAATAACCATCGTGGAAGGCTTTGAAAAGGAAGATCAGCCAGTTCCTGTGCATGTGGCTGGACCTACCGCGGAGCCAAAGCAGCATCACCTTTAATGGGCACCTATCTGCAGCTTCCTTTTAACTGTCCGAGAGAGGAGTTCAAGGTCACCCAAACCAGAGAAATCCTGCTCTAACAAGATTCTGCTGATACCAAAATCTCATCAGCAGGCATCAAGGTCAGAACGGGAAGGAAATGACGCGTGTCGGAGGCAGTTGAGCGGGTCAAGACTGGGCATAGCATCTTGATGGGAACTGTGGCAACTGGTTGGGCCAGACTCAGTAGAAATGCAAGATCTTGCTGCGATAAAGACTTGAGAAAGAAGAGACAAAAGCTAATCCAGAAGGAGGTTCTTGCAGAGGTGAAGGAAGCTCGTGAAAGAACAATGGCGGTAAGTGCAAGCAGGGGGCCTGGACCCAGTGGGAGCATACAACTGGCTGAGAGATGACCTGGGCAGAACTCTGGTAGGCGAAACCATACCGATTCAAGTTCTTGCTCCAGTCAGTGAATTGACTTGAATTGAATTAGACGTGTGCTCAGAAAAACAATACACAACATTACCAACACTTTATATCTTTGCATTTATATTTCCCTCGAGTGTACGTCTCCTCCAATAAGTTTGGTCACAAAGTTAATACAAATAACGACATACATTGTTAACCGAGCACAATCAATAACTGTTTACTTCCCCCACCAATCAAAAAAACCTGAGATTACTGGCATCAACTAAACAGGCTGAGGCCAGCCCAGGCGTCTACCAAAAAAAAGATTTTGGTCACAAAACTTTCGATTATATTGGTCTTTGTTTTTAGACGAATGCAACGTACCAGACACTTTTTATCAGAAAAGGTTTCGTCCGAGCATTCATGATCCACGTGGTGCAGTAGAAGCCATAACTACAACAACATCTCCGGGCATGAAATGTATTTGTCCCTTTGTCCATCTTTGTCGTTCTTGCAATAACGGTAGATACTCATGAACCCATCTTTTCAAGTAGAGATCGGCAATCATTCAGCATTGCTTCAGCTTAACAAAGAACAGTTTGAAACCCTTCATCGTCCAAACTTCCAATCTTTCTGATCATCCGTATGATGTGCTCCCAAAGTCCGAAGACTGTTCAATGTGGTTATATTTTAAAGAAGCTAAGGCTTCTCTAAGCTCTCTTTCTGCTCCCACAAAGTTGGTACCGTTGTCCTCTCCACCAGATAAATCTTCGCAAAGCGTTGATATGTGAGTTTATATCAAGAGAGTAAGCAACTTCCAGGTGCACAGCCCTATACTTGCAATGCAAGTGAAGATTACCCCATAATGTTTCATGACGTTACATCCTCTTTTCACTTAAACTGGACCAAAATAATCCACATCAACATTAGGAATGGAGGGAGATCAGAGACAATTTTCTTCACCCGTCTTTCCTCTGTTACGCCTGCAAAATCTGCAATTTGCTATGATTTTCCTTACTGCAGCAATGGCGTTTGTGATCCAGTATTTTTTCCTTACAGTGGAAAATAAAATGATTACTCCCGCCATGGCCCAGCTTTTCATGAAAATGACGGAGAATAAGATTTGAGACATGCTTGTCTTTCAGGGGATGTTTTATATTCTCTGGCAATTTTCCTTTATTCAGTTGTCTTCCAACTCTCAGAAGCATTTCTTCTACAATCAAATCCAGTTTGTAGATGGTGCTAGGCTTTTGTACTTATGGTTTGCTAGATGTTAATGCAGCAATTTTATTGTGGAATCTCTAAATCTAAAACATCTGTCTCGATGCACAGTTGCAGACCTAAAGCCCTCTCCATTGGCAGCTTATCTCTCTCCAGATCCAGCTCGTGCAGATTCTTTGATTTGTATTCTTCTTGAATGCTTTGAAGCACTTACCGACTATTATTAATCCATTTTGTGAGATTGAAACCTCCTCTTTTACAAACAGCTAAGAGGTTCCTAACTATGCTGACAGCATCCCCTTCAGAGGGCAGGCTCTTTAAAAGGTCATCCATGTAGAAGTTTCTGTTAACTGTGTCAATCACTTCTGCAGGAAAGCTGGTTTGGTTATCCACATCAGTCTTCCTAAGAGCAAGGCATGCACAGCTGGGTGAAGATAATGCCCCAAATAAATGGACAGTCATGCAGCTCCACCAGATCCTGCTTTAGGTTACCTTCAGGCCACCACAAGAACCTTAAGAAGTCCAAATGCCACCTTGACTTGGACCGCATAAGGACTCCCACCAGCTGGTCAGATTAGTGCCTTGCAGAAGTTGACTGTTGAGCGAGACCCCTTTGAACTATTCTCCACACTTAAACACAACACTTCAAGTTCCTTGGATGATACACTCCACGGCAAGGTATATACCATACCCTTCCTTCACGGGGTTCCAACTGATGTGGCACTTGTTCTGCATGGCAATTTCTACAAACTTCTTTTCATCTCTTCTTGCTCTTTAGAGGTTGTCTCATTAAAGTTGTCTCATTAAACATCTGCCAGTCCCTCCTCACGCATTCTCACTCATTATTTCCTTGCTGTTATTGTTTGGGGCTGTTGATCATGATATCAGCTGTCTAGATCAGCTGGTCTCTTCTATCCAATAGCATAACGAAACTATTACATCGTTGGCCTATCATCTTGCTGCTGTCTCTCTTAAATATTACTGTCTCTCTACCTTCAGTACATTCATGCTGCTGTTACGCATATCCCCAACTCCCCATCTCCGCCCAATCTTCATCAGATTCATCAGCTTCATCAACTCATCATTCTATCAGCTTCATCAGCCACCATCACCACCAGCGTCTAGACTCCACGAGGGGATTCATCTTGCTGCTGCTCTCCCCGTAGAGTCAAAGCGCCAAAGATTCTGAAGACTTTATCATCATATATCATCTGTTTATAATAAAGAATTATCTTTTCTTTATCTGACTTGTCTCTCCTGATTGAAATCTCGTTTTGTCGTTGCAGTTCTCCTGATGTGTGATGATTGTCATGGCAATGTAGAGAGCTTTGAACGACTACTGGTTTTCTTTGATGCTCCAGAGGATTCAAAGTTGACTTATTGTTTTTGAGATGTAGCATCATCCTGCTTAATATTATGAGATGCATCCTTGAAGTTCTGGTGATCAAATGCAACTGCAACTGCTCTAGCCCCTAATGAAGGACATTGATTGAAGAGACGTGCTGCCGTGAGGACTGCTCATACTGAGCCTCATATTTTTTGCCATGTGGATTGAGAGATGTTGGATGTTGTCTTTAATGGCCTCTTTCCTCACATAAGACTCCATTCCATCGGATTGTCCATCTGAATTACTTTTGCTGTCATAGGTCTGTAGTACTGCTACCCTAGCAGTGGAGGCTGCTATTTCGGTGCTCAAGTTGCTCCTTTTCCGAACTTAAGAGATCTGCCCGTTCCTCCATAGCGTGTTTCTTTATTAAAGCAACAGCACGAGCCATGAGTGTGGCCTGTCTGCCTCTGCTTTAATGCGTGTAGATGAAGTAGAAGATGTATTGCTTTTGGAGCTTTTATGACCTTTACTGGAGGTGTTTGATTTAACATTTAAAATGCTGTCATGAGGTTGAGTAAGGCTTCTCTATCACAGTAATCTGCAATAGGGCAACTTTTGAGTTTTAGACAATGACCTATCAGCAATAAAATCAATAACATTCAACATTTTTGCTTTGTACCACAGTTTGTTTTTCTGCTTCATCTTTTGGTAGAGTCAAATGATTGGTTTCGCTTCATCACACCATGAACTTGTAAAATGTACATTTCCCCTTATTTACGGTCCGTGTATTAAATATAATTTGTTTAATTGAATCTTTCTCTCTTTTTGTAAATTGCCTATTTATTCCATCAATGCTTTAGGTGTTCATTAACAGTGCCCAACTCTGGTTCTTTCACACCCCATCAAGTCCAGTCTCACTAACTGCCTGCTTATGATCAGCAAGAGAATGCTGAAGTTGCGTGTTTTCCTGTTCCATTTTTATAGTAAGTCAGTGACCTACTTAAGTCCATTTAACATCAGTCTTTACACCGGCGAAACAACACATTGTTTACAAACAGCTGCAAGCAATGCATTAGATTTATAACACAAATTAATGTGTGCACACACATTAACAACGGCCATTCATATTTTAGTCAGCGCTGAACATACCCGCAACGATGGCCGGCATAGACGGTCTGACGTCCCGATACCTGATGTCCCGGTAACACTCCAGTAGCTCCGGTGTAGTAGACTATTGATGTCCAATACGTTTGGTTCCAAAGTTAAAACAAATAATGCCACATGATGTTAACTGAGCACAGTCCAAAACTGTTTCCTTCCCCATTTACCAACACCTGCGATTACTGGCATCAACTAAATAGGCTGAGGCCAGCCTAGGCCTGTACCAAAATCACCAACTAGTGCTTGAAATCCATATTACTCATCAAATACACAAATCAAATACATCTACAATCGCCTTTGTTTGAGCAGGGTGTACCCAAGATGGTCTGCTCCCAACAGCAAGAGGCTGGCAGTTCCTGGTCAACCTAGGGAGGCAACTGAGGTTCACTGATATTATTGCAGCTACCACATGTTGGCAACAGAGTAAGAGGTTTTGCTAGAGCAAACTATCCCCTCGGCAGATTGGATGGAGGATGGGCAAGAAAGGAAGAGAGCCAAGTATGCAGACCTGGTAGCTGAATGTTGGTGGAATGGTGGAAGGCCTGCTGTGAGACAGTTGAATTGGGCTGCAGGGGCCAGTCTCTACATCGGCCCTGGGACTATTGGCGAATAAGATGAGCCATCAGGAACGTATTGGAAGCCCCTGAAAAGGCTTCTCATTGGCTCTTGTTTAAGAAGAGTGACATTTGGCATAATGTGCTACCTGAACACAAGTCAGGGCTTGATCACCCCCGGCTGGGTCACCCAGGTAAGGGTGTCTGATGTCAAGACCCGAAACACCTGAATAAATCGAGTCCATCGCTGACGATGTATCCAGGTTGCAGCACAAGGTGTATTAAATAACCCATCATGTATCAGCTGGATTAGAAGTCTAGCAGGTTGTTCTGTTTCAGGTTGTTCTGTCTTACCATAGACATCAGCTCCGTGGTCGTAGACTGCATCTAGACATGTGCCATCTCTTGTGTCCCACACTCTGATTGTATAATCCCAAGAACCTACAAAATAATACAACATTTTAGAATTTGAATTCAACAACCTCTGATAGCACAGTCCCATCACTATAAATACAATCCATTGTACATCGTACACATGTCAGTAAAACTGTCACTAATCTAAATGCAACACCACCAACTCTGTCATGCATCATTATGTTAAAAATGCAATTAGTAATATATCACTGGTTCTATACAGTAGATGGAAGGACTTGCAACAGTTGTATGCCAGTCGCTCATTTGTCAGCTAAATGGTTGCAGAGATTTTAAACAGGCAGAGTATAAAATCATGGAATGAGCTTTAGTGTCACGATTAGGCTTTGCCTCTGTGTTCTGTGTGTCTTTGTGTTTCTCCACTCTACCTGTCAGTCACTCCCTCAGCCTAATTCCCTTCACCTGCCTCTGATCAGTAATCAAGCACTTCCCCCTCATCAGCACAACTCTTCTCACCTGTTCTTCCCCCTACATAAACTCCTGCCCCTCAGTCACTCCTTGCCAGATCCTTGTAATATCTACCCGCCCGTTTGGCTTGTCCCGTTCCCGGGTTTCCCGGGTTTCCCGGGTTTCCCGGGTTTCCCGTCTGCCTTCCCTGTCTCATTCCTGCTGGATTTTCCCCCTCGTCTCTTGTCTGTTCTGTGGATCCCCTGCCGAGTTCTGTAAGTCTGCTGTTGGATTGTTGTTCATTAAATTACCTTCTTCACGCTACTCTGCCTGGTCTGCGTTTGAGTCCTCCATCATGCCCCGTGACATTTAGACTCTTAATAAATAGCAATACTTAATCCAGAGATTATATTTTATTTTCTGGATAGGTAAATTACCTTTGCTGTAGGTAACCTTAGCCATATCAGCAATTTATTGTTATAGTTGATGCAACATAGAAAATGTCAGCTGGGTATAGCATCACATTTAGCCACATTTTACAAACATCAAGACATTCTCTCATTGTGCCTTCTCTTGCCATCCATTTGTCAGTTTAAACAGGAAGGAAAGTTAGGAAACACAGAATAGTTTAAGTACCAAGTCAGTTGAATCATTTTGTATTCAGTAAGGGTCATGTTTTAGAAAGCAGGAGAAAACTCTAGTGAAAACTCTGAGTTAGTTAACCCTGAGATGAAGGAAACTTAGGGTATTCAGTGTCAGAAAGAGGGGTAACATAACCTCTGGATCATACCATAGTAACTGACTCTGTGAACCATCTCAGAAGCACAATATGAGCTATAAGCAACAGGTGATAAACCTGAAAATTGAATGCATAATTTGTTCAAAAACAGAGGATTGCAGAGGAGACATGTATTTGCTGTAGTTTCCTAGAGATCTTTCATATCAGTTGATAGCGACAAAAATCGTACCAAGAGGTTTCTTTACAGAAGAGCTTCTGGCTGACCTGTGTACAGCTCTCTGATTCAATTCCACAGAACCAGTTGTTACTCTAAATATAAACCTCAAACCCACCATCAGCCTTTCACTTTCTCTCCACTAACATTTTGTAAGGCAAAATGGTGACAACTGTTACTAAAGAACATAAAAGTACAATATATATTGTATATTATATATGTTATATGATTAAAATATATACATTGAACAGAATAGGTGGAAACATTGCCTTGGTACTTATGTTGATTTATTTTCTGTAGTTCTTAAATATCTGTTGGCCTGTTCGGACTACAGTGGACAGACACTGACAAGCAAGAACAAAAGTAGCTGAACAGTGGAGACAATTACAACACATTGATCACAAAACAGTTGGTGTAAAAGAAGGTAAGTGGAAAATCAAAAAAAGTACTTCTCGTGACGTTACCTGAAATAAGGAGGTACGGAACCTCTGTGTTCCACATCAAGCCTCTGACAGGAGCTGCATGACCACTCAACACATTGATACACGCATCCTGTGTGTAGTCCCATATACGAACAGTGCTGCACAGACAGACACACAGACAGGGGTTTCTCTTTTCATTAATTTCAAATGATGAGGTATATTCACATCAATGACTGCAGAGTTTGAGTTATAAATGATTGATCATTATTTTGTGTTTATCAACAGATAATACAAAAAATGCCTGTTGTATACGTTTAACATTACTGATACATCTGAAATAATTAAATAACTTGTTTGCTGTCTAAAGTTAGTCCCTGCAAAAGACAAGTCAATCGATTTAAAAATAAATGATAGTAATCGTGTGCTTTGGATTTTGGTGGTTGACACTTGTGAATCAGGGATTGGTAATGACATTATAATACACAATAAAAGATCTTTAAAAAACTCTTGACAAATAAAAATAAAAAGGGACAAATAATTGTTGGGCAAATGTTTTGAAACTGGTAAAAATGTGTTTCTACATGTCAACTCTACAAAACCTCTTTATAAAAATCGTTTAAGATTCCATTTCATTTAGAGTTTCAAAATGACACATACATGGCACATTTCATATATCAATACAATACATCAATACATACATGCTGTTAAGACACAATGTCCACATTTTATAATCCACACGTTTACTTGTATGCGTGATGTATATGTTATAATAATCTTATATGATTTCTTGTTCTTGTACCTTATCATTTGCAGTGAAACAGATTCCAAATTAAATGTCCAAAAAAAACCTATTAAATAGTGTTCATTTGCAGTAGCTATCTGTATCACTCACCCATCATCTGATCCAGAGCACAGTATTCCCTCTCTAAGTGGAGACCAGCGAACATGGAATACTTTAGCTAAGTGCCCAGTGAAAACCTTCAGAGGCTGATCGGAGCTGGTGGCCAGGTAGTACACACGAACATTTTTGTCCTCACAGCCTGTTGCTATCATATCCCTAAAGAGAGAGAAAGAGAGACAGGAAGATGTGTGGAAAACTACCAAATGTCACATTAGGGTTTATGTGCAAAAAGTTTAGACAGGATGGGAACTGGTCTGATTTTGCATTAAAAGTAATTGTGTGCAGTCCCACCTACACTCGTCTCCATTCTTTCTCACAGAGAAAAAGACAATTTTTACCAATTCCTCCTGTTTTTTGCCTCCACCTTTTTTATCTTTTTGTTATCCTGCTTTGTTTATCTAGTAGTATCCTGTAATTGTGTTTCAATATGTTGTTTCTGTTGAAAAGAAGTTTGAACTGTTTAAATAAGTGAAAGAAGTATCTGACTCTCCAATGCATATTGCCCTCCCCACTGAGAAAGATGGCTCATGGATTAAGGTCCTACTTGTTGTTCTGGCTCCAGTCACAACCAAACACAGCAGCTGGATGTTTGTACTTATGGAGGATTTTACCATCGATGGTCCGGATGATACTATAGTCAAAAAAACAACGTGTAAGACTTCTATGAAAGACAAATATTGTGCTTTATTATTGTCAGAATAGAGGTATCAGGGAAAATGAGGACTGACCAGAATCCATCTCCACTACAGGTAGCAATCCTCTTAGAATCCTTATGGCTCCATGATATACAGAATATACCGTTCTTACCATGCTGGAGGAAGACAGAGAGGTCGTCACTGCAGACACATCATACCATCCATCATTTTGAATAAGTTAGTCAGATGTTTCACTAAGGGGTATTTAGCAAGGATAGAGTAATCATTTATAAAAAGCAAATTTTCACTTTAAAATTGTAATATGTTTTTTTAGATTGTCAGCAGAAAAAAGGGGGAGACAGCCACCACATTTTAACTTATTAAGACAAGTGATTAACTGTTGATTTTCATACATGATACACAGATTTGTTTTGCAAGGTCATTTTGAACTGAAAGTCAAAGGAACCTCATTAAAGCGAGTGATGATCTTTCCTTTCTTGACGTCCCAGATGAACGCTCCATTACGAGATGTTGCGCCTGCAATGCAGTTCAGGTCTCCTTTAAAACACACAAAGGTCACCAACACATAAGCAACAGATGATGCACTTTATTGTCTTTTGTACCACATACCTGACCTGTTTGTGTCCTGTATTGTACGGGTCAGGATGTTTAGGTTATGTTTATGTATGTTTAGATGTTCTGATCACCTACAGTGGATTGTAAGTCCTTCCTTAGTACTTCACGGTCAAAAAGGATTCATGCATAAGCCCCTTTTTAACCGCAGGAACTTTCCCCCAGAACTAGGAATCACAGGGTCCAGGGTCTAAATTAAGTCATGGGACATTTTACCCCCCAAAAGACCCTGGGTCCTGTTTCAGAAAGCAGGTTCAGTGAAAACTCTGAGTTAGTTAACCCTGAGATGAGGGAAATCATGGGTTTTAAGTTCCAGAAAGGTAACTTAAACACTGGGTCTGTTACCATAGTAACTGACTCTGTGAACCTGACCTGCTCGCTAGCAGGTTTTCTTTAACAAACCCTTAACTTCTCTGTCTCCTCCCTCTTACAGAGGCTGTTTCATTTCCTCATTCATTCACTCCCCGTATCAAAGCGCTTATAAAAGCACATTAATTAGTGTAGGTTTACTGTCTCTCAGAATGTTAATGTTTGAGAACAATAAAAGTAAAGTTAGGCTTTGCTGTCACTTTCTGACACATTTTTTAAAAGGCAAAGAAGTGTGAATAAGAGAAAAAAGGTTATTTCCTGATTGTTTCAGATGATTTACTGTGGACACTGACAATCTTAGTTTAATTTTCGTCCTCTGCATTTCATTCATTACATCCAATGTGCAGCAGTAAATATTATGCAGCAGTAGATGTCGTTGCAGTGAGACAAAACCAAGGTTGTTTTTAACATGTTCTTTAGATAAAATGGACGGGCGTCATGTTGCTTTTTCATACTCCAAAGATGCATTTGTCTGGGAAACACAATTGGCTGAAGGAACCTTTTAGTACCTTAAAAAGTAGTCCCAGGACAAAAATTACCAGGAACTTCTTGGTGGAAACCTGGCAATAGATTTTTGTGTTGGCTGTATGCATGCATGTGCTTGTGTGTGTAGAGGTGGAGCTAAAATACCTGGAGCCCAGGACAGGGAATAGACCACTCCTTCATTGCCGGGGGAGGTGTAAACAGCTGTTAGTGTGTCTGTGTCCCAGATTTTGATGGTTCCATCAAAACTAGCTGTGGCCAGCAGGTTGTGATCATCTGGCTTAAATTTACAGTCAAATATAGTCTCTACATGACCCTGGAAACAACATTAAACCAAGTCAAAATCACAGTACAAGGCTTCTTCATTCAGTCATTTGTAGTCATGTGTAGGCCGTTGCCTTTACAAAGGATGTTAAAGAATACCAAGTCCCGTAGGAAGTCCCATTTCTTGGCCCCCATGTCATAGAGTCCCACCCCTCCATCCATAAAACAGCACACAGCATGGCCAGGAGGCAGAGAGAAGGACCGGTTCTGAGACAGGGTTGGGGGAGGTACAGCCTCACTGGTGGAACTGGTGTGGTGACTTTTACTGGGAGAACAGGAACTCTGAGCTGTAGAGACAATGTCTGTTGTGTTATTCTAAAAATCTTGGTAATCCTTACATTTCCTAACAGTCAACCTTATTTCAGGGACAGAGAGCTGTTGAGCTATTCAAATGAAGCCACACAAGAGGAGAAGTACAATTAATCAGTGTTCGAATGGCTGCTTTATTCCCACACAGTGTATATTTAAGAAAAGACATTATGAGATTTTCAATCTTATCTGTTGCGCTTTGGTGACTGACACACAGCTGTCGTTGTGAGCACAAATCTGAAGATGTGGATTTAGTGTCAAACTTGATTTTGATACCAACCATAAAATAGAACCCCAGCGACTTATAAAAGCTGTGGTGTATGTATTTTTCAGGTCAAACCTCTTTTTGAAGTTCAAAAGGTTTTAGTCCAAAATATACCTACCTTTCTTGGCAAGTGGGGAGTTTAGGACATGCAAAGCATGAAATCCAGTCTTTTTCAGTTTAAAGCTGTCCAAAGGAGTGGAGCGAGACACATTCCATACCCTCAACACTCCAACCTGGGAGTCTGACAGACAGATAATGCAAATGTGTTGAATATTTGTACTGGTCTGTAAACGTGCCCTGTCATATTGCATGGGTTGTATTAATATAAACTCCATCTGCTATCTTAAAGTTCCATAATACTAAGTATTTCTGTATTTTTAAGAAGCCAAAGTACAAGAAGTATTCATTAATATGTATCAATACATTGACAGAGGCACTGTGGCAACAACAGGTCCCACATACCAGCTGGCTGAAAGGCAACTGTAGCGGTAAACACATGAAGGCAGAAGAGAAGATCATACACACATCCCACACAGAAATGTCCAGTCTTTACCTCCGGTGATGAACATGCCTGGTGCAGAGGGGACCCAGGCCAAACACTGAACTGATGCAGCAGCTGAGGGGAAGCAGAAGGATGTGATACAAGCCAAGGCCTCGCTGTCCACCAGCCTGATGCCATTATGGAGGTTAGACACTGTGATAGAGAGAATGTTTTCATCATTTACCATCTGAGGTTGCAATTATTGTCACAGAGATTTGTGTAATACCCAGTAACTGAATGGGTTGGACCCATAAATTGACCCAGTGTTTGTTATTTTATGGTACTAAATTGTAATTGCTCAGAAAACACAGATAAACAACTGTATGCTAAAATCAAAATTCCTGTTTCTTATTTCAAATTCAAATCACTCCAGCTAACAAAATACTGGTGATCATATTTTGTCCCACCTAGTAAATAGTCAGTTGACAAAGGGTCCCATTCTAGAGCACTGACTGGGTCCTCTTCATCTGTTCCTTCTAATGACTCTGGACGCAACACATGCTTTTGGCCTTTACTCCCTAAATAAGAGAGAACAGACAGAATAATGAAAATGTGTGTTTACAGAAGCATACCTCTGCTTGTGGAAACTGAAGACAAGAGTAGAGTTAGACATTGTAGAAGACTGATGGCAGGCCCAATTCTATGATGGTAATGTTGAGATTTATTTCACTGGGCAGTGGAGAGATAGTTTACTCATAAAATCTCTTCTAACAAGATCGACATTCAGAGAAAGGTAGACTAAAACTATACTGATCTGTATGGAAATTGAGTCTGTCTCCAGATTCCAAGTGAACGAAAGGTCACCTCCACACCTTCCTAGGGAAATTTCAGAAACCGTAATTATATGCTAAGAAAGAATTTCATAGGGAGGCTGACCAGGATTTGCAGTGATACATATTGTGGTCTTTCTTGTGGTAAATGAAAACATTTTTTCTATTTCTACAACACGCACAGTATACTGTATGTTATAGTTAGGCTCAAAGTGTATGCCTCCAAGCAATGAACGAAAGTCAAAGAAATGTCCCCCAAAAATTCCACAGATGAATGTGAATGTGTTCAAAACATAGGTACCTGGCTGAAAAACAGACAGACTTCCATCTGTGTGTCCAAACACCAGTTTGCCCTTCTTGGTGGGGTGCCATCTAAAGAGACAGATATCAGACAGGAAGGAGTGGGCTTCTTTATGTACTGTGACCCCGGGGTCAGTACCTCCATATACCCAGATGTACAGCGGGCCGCGTTGGGAGACAAACGCCACACCGTCAGCAAAGTTCCAGCACCAACTTACTGATGCAGGAACACCTGGGAAAGAAGAGGAGACTCTTTATGCAGGAAAGGACATTGCCGTACACTAACCTTAACCCTCATCCTACCAACTGGGGTCCCCGCAGATCCCAGAAGTATACTTTTTGTCATATCTCACAGGTGCTATATTCTATTTTGACTTTGTCAATCAATTTGTTCCTAATGACTTAATATCATTGTTTTCTGTTTCTGTTTTAAGTAGCGCTGGGTCCTGGAGAACCCCCGTCAAAAGCACCCAATTGCAGCCTATTCAGTATTAATAGATTGAATAGAATAGATAGAAAATTTTAAGTATCACACACTATCAGGGGGGAAGTCATTTTGACACCGACCTCATGTACTGTTCATTTTCCTTTTACACAATAAGCAAATTAACTGTAACTTAACTAAAAAATATATTATATACATGACTAATAACAATTTGAGATGACCATTTTGCTATGATGGTTGTTTCTTACAGTACTTTATTCTTGGGGTCCCCACAGACCACATCCGGTAGTGCCTGTATATCAAATATGTTGGTAGGCTGAGGGTGAAACACTGTGCCAATAAAACCTGATGTGGATCATCTATTAACCTTTAGTGTTGTCCAGTCTGGCTACAGTCTTCTGTTCTGCCACGTTCCATACGATGAGCAGGTTATCAGCAGAGGCTGACACAAACAGATCAGGGTTGTCAGGACACCAGCTGATGGCTGTTATGGTCTTCTTGTGCTCTGACATGATTGACCTCAACTTAAATTCATTGTACTGCAGATCCAACTACAACAAGGAGACAGAGAGAATGACAAAGAATTATAGAGGGGGAAAGTAATGCAGTAATATCCCTTATATGTAGGCACTTCAAACAAAAGTAAATAAAACATCACATGGGTAAATGGGTTGCAGTGTATTGTGTTTGAATTAGTTAAATAGTTCTGTTTAAGATTTGAATACATTGCACTGTGTATAATTATGGTTTACGGGTGTTGCAGCCCCCAGGATGCATGTATTGTGGTTTATTGCCTATGGGTACCATTTGCATCTGTGCACTGTATTAGGTCAACCATACAGTAAACTCACATTTCCATAAAGGATGAAAGTGGCATGCTAACATAATGCCATCTTAGATTTGAATTATTCACCACTCTCATTAACACAAATACACACAAGTACTTTACCTGGTAGATGTATATAGCCAAAGTAGCACAGTAGGCAAAGCGGTCTCCACTAGCAGCACACACATCTTTATTCCAGGGCTGACAGCCTGCTGCCAGCAAGCCCACCTGCTTCACCTTGGCCATTATCACCTAGAGACACACAAACACATGCAGATACTAATTGTGTTATATTTAAGTATTTTTTACAAATCCAAAGATTCAGCTTTTGCATAGCTTTGAGTTATATGTTCTGTGTATTTCTATATTCTGTTCAATCTTTTTGAGTGGCTACAACTTTGTAGACAAACATTTTTTGCAAATAACTTAACAATAACTGATCAGATTCTCAGTATCTCTGGACACATCACAGCTAATATGTATGTATGTATGTTAAACAGGGTTTAAAGATCAGTTGTCAGCTGAAAGACAATCATCTGTGCATTTATATTGCATTGTATTGTTAGTTGTGTTGCAACACCAACCACACAACTGAATCTCTAACTATTATTTGTTGTGTATTATGGATTGAATTCCAGTGTATTCCTGTTAGTACCAGAGAAACACTCACAACATACTAAGTAGATCTACAGGTTAAGGAGGATAAGATGATTAAAGAGAAAGAGAGGATTAAATTAATCTCTGTTGTGATTGGCTAAGACAGCTGCTTATTGTTAATTTTAGGAACTGACTACTGACTCAACAACGTACAGTATGTCTGAATGGTGGGACTGTACTCATTATAGCAACTAAACATCTTCAAACCAAGAGATGTAAAATTAATTTAATAGTTTAATAGTAATTCTGTATTAGCCATTGTTTTTTTTAAACCAAATCAATCCAAAAAGATAAACCTTTAGAAAGAACTGTGGCCTACATGTCATACTTGGTATGAAGTACTCTCTATACAGTAGATTGGCTCAGTCACCCAGCAAACCAGAACGAAACTGTAAAAAGATGCAGTCATTAAAAGACATGTTGCTATTGTAAAATAATTGAGGTGTCTCTTAAAATTGTACATATACTTAGATAAGACAATGGCACTGTCTAGCTCCTTAGGCTGGATAGTCATCATGAGCCACAATATATTTATCTATGTCACTATGGAAACGCTGTTTCTACTACATTTAGCTAATTTACCGGTATTTTTAGCTCAAAGGACCCGGTTTTAAGATCTATTTTTCGCAACCAAGTCGCCTACTTGGTTTAGGCTAACAGAGAGGCATTCACCGTCCACGGAACTATTATTATCACAGATTTCAGACATAACAATAGGCAACAATCGCCTCAAATAAATGCTCATCTGAACCACCGTTAAACCAATATGCTAACCCTTTTTAAGATACTAGCGTTAGCTATATTAATCCAAAATTACTGCCACCACTTGCCATACAGACGCTTTCGTCTTCCCGTTATCCTTCTAAACATGTAGACGGTATCAACAGGTTTCAACAGCACAAACTAATCCGTGTGGTAACTGTCTGTTATTGAGGCACTTGAGTGTCGCAGATATGGTAGGTCTGAATACTACTGAGCGGCAGCTTGTTGATAACAAATGTGCATTCAACAAGATTTCACATCTCTATTTAGTGTGTCATCGCTATTGATTTGTATTACAATGCTAGCGGGCAGCTAATGTGTAGGCTATCTGTTTTTATTCTTACCGTCTGTTCTCAGCTGGCTCGTGCTCAATGGACAGCTCCCAGGTTCTGAAATGCCCCCTGATCACTGTCCTCCGCGTGAGGTGGGTCGTAACGACGGCAATGATTGGTCCGTGGGAATAATCAATTTGATCAGCTATTGGCTGTCTGGAGTGTCAGTAAGACTTTCTTCTGTGCAAATCCAGAAGTGCAGTCTCCTCTCACGACTCCGTCCAGCATGATGTATGATTATATTAGTGATTTCCCTGCGTTAAAACATGGTACCTGGATCTGAATTATCCAGATTTCTTATCGCTTTCTTCGATAGCAGTTCAAATTCAGTTACGGTCAGTTTCAAGCAGGGGTGGAAGAAGTGCCTATTCTGACGCTGGATAGCCATATCTCAGAACATGTTGGAAACTAGGGAAGTTGAAAATATTTTAGGATGAAATATTGAATTATTCATTTTTTCTAAAGCCTGACAAATGGTCAGTCTGGCTGTATACACAAGTTGCACAAATTTGAATATTTACTATAGATTAGTGTATTGCTGAATAAGGAAAGAGGTTTAAGTTTGTTTTAAGAATATTTATCCTTTAACATTATTGAACAGGGCAAACATTATCCTCTGACTGGATGCACAGCAACCACAGGCCACTACTCTAGGTCAACTTGCCCTTTTATATTTGGCATAAAATTGACCATAACACCTTGAATAAATAACTAAGCCAGCACATGATTTTACTATTTTTTTTATAACTGCTTAAAAGTTAAAAAAATGGCCAATCACTTAGCTTTACCCCCTCCTAACCTATAAGCATAGGGACACTATGGGACAATAGGCCCCCCAAGCACACTGAAGTGGTCATTATCAGGATTTTAGACAGACAGCTTCAAAGTGAAATTATTTGTTTGCAGATTTGGGCAGTTTTGCCCCCAACACAACAAAATGTTCATAAAAGTCCTGGGTGGATTCCATCCATATCTACAGCCCTTAAGACCCCCATGCCAACGATACATTACTGTAATCACCATTTCACTGAGAAAGTTAGGGATATTAATTACAATCATGGTCTTTGTTACTTGACCACCGCTATTCATACATTGAGCTGCACCATTAATGAAAGACATATTGGGTGGAACATTAGTCTGATTTAAAAAAATAATTTGTTCCGCCGAGTTATCATTAAATCCCTAAATTAGGCACTCCTATTTTTAAAATATATACATTTGATTAGTCATTTGATATATGTTAGGGGAATGATTGCGTTACACAAAGTCTTTGTAACCTATTACAATTCTGGTGTATCTGACCAATGGGTGGTACCGTGTCCAACTAATGCAAGTACCACTAAATAAGAGAAGCAGAACTTAAGTAGGTACAGAAACTAAGAAATACCTGTTCACTTAGTGGTCTTAAGAAATTAAAATACAAACTGAATAAATTGTATTGCCATACAGTTATAATATACAAAATTTTATTACAAAAAAAAGTTCTACATGAAAGCTTTCAAAGTTCCACATTAAAAATGGCTTCAAACATTTTTAATCAAACTACAGATAACTCTTGGTAGTAAAATGACAGTGAAGAAACCGCACCACTAAACAGAAAACATGAGCAGTGCTTCCAGAAAACAATACACTTTTTAAAAAAAAACTTTAACGATTTGCTGCTGTCCACCACTTGTACACGAGTCTCAGTACATTGTATTTTCACAGGAAATTCATATCTAGCTGACCGTTAAGATAACAATGAGGGGTCTTAGATGTAACAAACGAGTTCAGCAGAAAAAACGCAAGAAAAAAAATGTAGGGGACTAAGTTACAAAATAAAAACTAAATCCCTGAATGTGAAAAGGAATACAGGTCTGGTATCCTACAGAGGCAGACCAACAGGGACAGCAGGCTATACCGTTTGAATCATCCACACAAAATTTGATCTGAACAATGCATTGCAAAATTCACAACCTTTAACATATAGACCACTTAGTCATCATCATCATCGTCGTCATCATCCTCGTCGTCGTCCTCATCATCATCATCATCATCATCAACTGGTTCTGCTTTCTTGGCAGCGGGCCTGCCTGGGCCACTCTTCTTGCCAGCATCACTCTTCCCCAGGCCACTTCTGGCTTTGTATGCTGCAACATCCTAAAAAGAAGACATTTATGTAAACCCTTGTCCGTTGATGCTTTTCATTAATAAAAATATAAATTGTTAGACATATGGCGTGACCGTTAATACCAAGCAAAAACAGGCAATGCGTAGATACCTTCTCATATTTTTCCTTCAGTTTGCCAGCCCTGGCCTCATAAGGAATCTTGTCTTTGGCAGTCTGTTTAGACCACAACTCTCCAAGCTTCTTGGCAATGTCACCAATGGAAATACCAGGATTCTCCTCCTTGATTCTGGGACGGTGATCAGAGCAGAAAACGAAGAAAGCGGAACTGGAGAGAAAGCAAAATAAATTAATGTCAGAGAGCACTAGACTGCATTCCTGCACATGACAGTAGGTAGAAGCTAAATATGATAATTATACAACTCGTCTTTAGTCAAATGTTTTTAAATCATATGAGGCAGTGTGGCGTAGTTTTACTTACGGTGGTCTTTTGGGTGCATTAGGGTCCTTCTTCTTCTTTCCTTTGCCTGGGGCACCTTTAGGAGGGATGTACGTTTTCATCTCCCTTTCATACCGGACCTTGTCGTTTTTAGCCATATCCTCGAACTTCACCTTCTCCTTGGCTGACACTGTCTACAAAAAGTTCAGCAACACCTCAAAATTCTGACTTGATGCATCTTTCGGCACAGGACTGTCCATGGACATTGCATTGTTATTAATATGTAGAATTTAACAACCTTAAATAAAGTTACCTTACTATTTTCATATAAACAATCTTTTTCAAGTGCATCACACCCTATGTACCTACCAACAGAGAAGGCAAAGGGCTATGCAGGGACGGGCAAAATAGGGAGAGGGACACAGCAAAGTTATACTAAAATAAATTCTACCTCTGGCTGTCAAATTCAACGCATAGTTCTGTAGTTTAGACTAAAAGGGCTCACTTTATATTATTGATAGTTTGTCACGTTTTAGTATTTCATCATTCAATTAATTGTATAATGTAGGGAAAGCCACACCCATTTCATGCAAAATATTTAGTTTGTAAAATGCTACACAAGAAATTGATGCCAGCTTACCTTCCATCTCTCAGAGCACTTCTTGGAAAACTCTGCAAAGCCTACACTGGTCCCTGGGTGTTTCTTTTTGTGCTCTTCGCGGCAGGTCGCAACAAAGAAAGCATATGATGAGGTCTTTCCTCTTGGCTTATTTGGGTCCTTTGACATGGCTGCGATTGATCTAGAGCACATGCAAAAAAAAAACGTCACATGACACTACGAACCCACTTCATAGCAAATGCGTGAGGTTGTGTTAAGTTAAGGTTATAACGTTACATCACTTTGTAACTTATCGGCCCAATAACTAAACGTATACCGTTAATATATTAAGCTAATGAGTTGAAACGGATTGATGAAAGTGACGTGTTAGCTGAAGCAAAAGCTCACGAGTGTTTCAGGGCTCTAATCGGATTTCTCCTTCTGTGGGACAAAAAGACGGGACTCCATTTTGTATCTTCCCGCCTAAACTTTACTGCGCTAAAAGCTTACGAAGAACTATTTTGCGATGTTACCTAACAGCTACGATTTTAATTTAACACAACTGCTCCTCCGCCTTTAAAACCACGCGAGTGGGCCTCGACTAAATGGTTAAGTCGAACGTCAACTTAAATGCGGGGCTACCATCGTGTATCGTGTAGCAGGCTATGCTACCAAACCAAATGGCGTTTGAACTGCATGTTGCGAACACAGCAATAGACTACCATTTAGCTGCCTTTCACAGTATCGACAGATGCCCAAAACTGTGTAACATAGATGAATCAGAATACAACTGCTTCAATTGGATAAAATTAGGAAACATGACTTTACGTTAACTAACGCCAGGCTAACATACAAACAACTTTAACTCGCTAATAGGCTTTAGTTAGTAAAAATGCACAAAATTGTTTGTAGACATACTACCATGGAAACCGCCGGAGACTTTCAATAACAATATTATTTCGACAAAATTGCAACAACGGCGATGGTCTTACCTGTTCTCAGCTAGACAAGTTGTAAACGACTGAACGAGGACAAAAGCTCGACTGTTTTGTCACTGTCTGCGAGGGCGAACAAACTTGACTCAAAGTACTTCCACAACTCCTCCCAGCCGTCAGATGATTGGCTGGATTTAAACATTGACATTTGAATGTAGGGCATGAGAAAGAAACACCACTCTGATTGGTTGCATTAAGTGCGATCACGTTTGTATGCGTTGTTTGTACGCGGATTGGTTTAACTGGGCTTTTAAACATACGGCGCGAAAATTCCTTTGTCTGCTTCGAGTCAAAATATGTTCATCTGTTTATGGGTTGTCGGGGGTTTGTGTACGTTTGACCGTTTTTTTCTAGATGAGACTGGCAGCAGCAGAAACAACGATAGGACTGTTTCTATTTCGTTTCATTGAACAAGCTACGTTACAATGAGACTGGTCAAACTACCCTTGTTAGGACAAGTCAAAAAACTAAAATGATCATTTGCTTTTTTTAACCAGCAAACTGGCTTGAAAAAATTAAAATAATACTTTTGGATTCAGTTTTCACTTAAGGTTTAGGTTTGTGAGAGAATATGCCTGCGCTGATCTATTTCTGAGCATTACCTATAAAATAACAATATGGCAATAGACTATTCTCTATAATCGTCAGTGAATAACTGTAGTGGTGCATGCAGGTATTAGAAACTGTTTTAATCCTTCTACAAAGGACTGGCAAGTTTTCAATGGCAGGTGGTAGCAAGTAACACACACACCAACAACATATTCAATATGAATGCAAACATTAGGCTCGTTTGAGATGAGCTGCGACTCGCGTGGGAGGTGGACGAGAGCAGACGGCAGGGGCGGGAGCATTGAAAAACACTGCGGACTAGTCGGACAGTTTTCAGCTGCCTTCAAAGAATATACAGGAAGTTAAAGAATCGGTTACATCCTGTTAGATCCGATCTGTAGGAAACTTGTAGTTTGCAGACCACGTTTGGATTTATTTATATGTAATTGTAAATATATATGTATGTGGAAATTGCATTGCATGCTATCCTTTTGTTCTTTTTGTCTGCCCTGTAAAACACTTTGATGCTCGTTTTGCTAAGTGACATAAGCTTTATTATTATCAACCACACAATATATGTTTTTTAGACTAAACATTTATTGCACAATGTGAGACTAATAGACAACAATCTAGCGTTACATATTACAATTTCACAGACAAATTAGGATTTTCTACAAAACGTAGTTATTGTTGTAAAAATGAAGAGACAATCAGTTCTTTGATCGGATGACAGCCAGGGGTTTTCCATCATGCCCTGGGTGTCTGTGGGTACATGCCAAATCTCTTAATTGCATCCCCGTTTCCCTCACTTGGGTCCCTTCCTTGCATTTTAGTCCCTCCCACCAGGGAAGCATGCGAGGAGAGACGAAACGAGGAAATATATTTTAAGAGACATGAGACGTCCTTTCCTAAATTGCGTCACGTGAAGCGACGTATGTTTCTGATGACGGCGGCCCAGCTGTCAGTCGGCTTTAACAGCTGGAGAGACTTTTAAGAAGTATGTGTCTGTTCACATGATCACTGTACTTAATACTAGTAACTAATAATACTAATAACTAATAAAGACACACAGTCATCATGACTGTAGAGGTGTTTTCTCTCTGTAGTGTTAACAAACGGTGTCCTGTGTTCTGTTTATAAGTGCAGGATCGATTTCCATCGGCGGAATGCGATCGTCTTATTTATGAATTATTTGCGTCTGTACGTTTTGAAATTGTGACTGTGACGTCATTATTAAATAACCCACAATATGATTATTGTTTCTCTTAAATTGTATAACTCATCAAACACCCATGATGTGAATGAAGCCTCACGTGACATGATGATACATTATGTAAAAAGTGTTTCGTCTCTCCAGCTCTCTCTGACTTAATTGTATCCATAATAAAAGGTATTCAGGGAAATATCAGATCATGAAAAGACAAATCTTTCTAATAAATAAAGAAAGTTGTTTGTGGTCCTTTTGTTGTTCAGACTACAATGAACATTTATTTAAACCAGACGGTGAATCAGAAAACTAATCAAATATAAACTAGAGTTTAATCTGATCTGTCTTCACTCTGGTGTTAACTCCAGTCAGTCAGTCTGATCGGCTGCAGCGTCCAATCACATAACTGATGAACAATGAGGGGGCGTGTCGGCCCTTTAAACACTTCCTGGAAGTCTGTTCTCGTGGTTCCTCGCTCATGGCTCCTCGGAGATCCCTCCTCCCTCCTCGAGCCTTGCTCCTCAGAGCTAAATAAGAGCTTTGGGACGGCCGAGGAAATGACCATTAAGAGAGGGTCAAAGTCTCTTAATTGTCATTTCCTCGCTCCTCGATCCTCCCTTGAACCGGAAGTTCTGCGCCGCCATATTGACGGCCGTCCCAAATCTCTTATTTAGCTCGGAGGAGCGAGGATCGACAGGGAGGAGGGATCGAGGAGGAGCCATGAGCGAGGACGCACAAGAACAGCCTTCCAGTAAGTCTTTTAATGGTCGACACGCCCGCTCATTGTTCATCAGTTATGTGATTGGACGCTGCAGCCGATCGGATTGATACGATTTTTTTCAAAATGTAAACAGTGAAGACGGATCGCAGATTAAACTCGAGTTTTATATTTGTTTAGTTTTCTGATCTGGTTTAAATATATGTTCATGGGTCTGAACAACAAAAGGACCACAAATAACTTTCCTAATGTATTAGAAAGATGTGTCCTTTCATTATCTGATATTTCCCTCAATAACTTTTATTATGGAAAAAATTAAAGTCAGAGAGAGCTTTTTTACATAATTTATCATCATTTCATTCAGTCAGTGAGGCTGATCATCCCTAAGTGTTTGATGAGTTTTATAATTTAAGTTTAACCTGAAACATGGAGCCTAATAAAATAATTCCAGTATTTAAGAGAAACCATAATCATATTCTGGGTTAATTAATAATGAGGCCTCAGTCACAATTTCAAAACCTACAGACGCAAATAATCTATCTGCTGGTAGAAATCGATCCTGCGCTTATAAATAGGACACAGTTTGTTAAAGAGGTAACAGGATACAGAGAGACAACACCTCTACAGTTATGATAACTGTCTTTATTAGTTATTAGTATTATTGGTTACTATTATTAAGTACAGTGATGATAACTGTGTTTTTATTAGTTATTAGTAGTATTAGTTACTATTATTAAGTACAGTGATCATGTGTACAGACACAAACTTATCAAAAGTTTCTCCAGCTGTTAAAGCCGACTGACAGCTGATCCAGCTGTGATTAGTTGATCATCAGTCATCAGAAGCAGGTCGCTTCACGTAACACTTCAGAGGAAAGGACGTCTCATGTCTCTTAAAACATATTTCCTTGTTTCCTCTCTCCTTGCATGGTGTCCTTGCATCTCTCAATGCTTCCCTGGTGGGAGGGACTAAGATGCAAGGAAGGGACCCAAGTGAGGGAAACGGGGATGCATTATAGTGGGATCCCACTGCTCTTCTTGGCAAGACATGCCCAAGACCCGCCCTGTGTAGCATTTAAGTGCAAGGATTGGCCAGCAGTCCATGCTCGCACGACGAGAGGGAGGCGAGTGTTGGAAATTGACAGCCACAAAGCTTTACCTGCCATCATCCCATCTCAGCAATATGTCTTCAGCTGAAGAAAAAAAAATGTAAAATTAACAAAATGTAATTAGTTTTCTCCCCATCGAACTATTTACTTCCACAATTTTGTCATTACTAAATCCAACAGGTGACAAATGTACTTTGTTGTCCATCATCTTTTTCGCTCAGTGTTTTTGGAGGTTCATTCGAGAGTTGCTCGGTTGTGTTTGAAGCAAAAAAAGTCAGACTTCCGAGAATAGAATTCAGATAATATGGTGTATAATATATTAGATTTATATATTTTTATTCGATATTGTCTGTATTGTCTTGTTTTTTTTCTTTACACAATTTATTGTAGTGTTCGGAATATGATCAATGAAAAAAGGATGAATAATACAGATCTTTCCCATTGAGCATGCACTGTAGTGTTTTCCGCCTTCCAGCCCTCGATCTGGCCTCATTCTTGGGCTCATTTACATGGACAGAGAAAGGAAAACAACTCTGGATTTGACTATTAGTGGATTTCACAACCTTTAGGACCTAATGGTTAGTATAAGGGCTCTTCAAATGTTGTTATTGGGAAATTGAGTTACAGACGTCTCTTTCCAAATTTAAGTCTATGGGGAAAATTATTTTTTCGGCCCCATGGAACGAACGTAGATAAGTGCGATTCTACAGTTCGGCCAATATGAAAGGACAAGTTTCAATGAAAGCAAAAAAGAACATTATTTGACTCCAATGGGGTTCTTCTCCAGAGCCCACCCAGAGAACCAGCTCCAATATGAAGTGGGTAACTGTGTGGAGTGAGAAGTGCACATAATGCTGTAATATGAACACAATTAAAATGAGTACTAATTATTATTGAAACAAAATACTTTGTCATGGTTCCCTAATTGAGATATAATGTAATAATGTTTGGAGAAGACCGAGGATAAACTATATATACCATTATGACTAATACATTCCAGTAAAATAAACCACAAATAAATCTAATAAAAGTATACTCTTTTTCCATTCCCCAGCAGATACTCCTCAGTGAGGTTGTAACACTTTAGATTTTTTTTGGGTGCAGTTATAAACCATCTTCACTCCTGTTTTGGCAGAGTATTTACCGGTCTGATGCTACTTTTTTCATTGCTTGAGGCCACCCAACCTTTTTTGGTGGACTGGTGTCTCGTGGTTGATCATGGCTGGGATGTTGGTCTCATTTGATCACATGCACTTGTGCAACTGGGTAACTACTGTCAGTTTTCTGCAGTAATCCCTTCTTTCCTGCGTGATGTAAATGAGAAACCCAGTTGAAGTGGATGGACGGTGACCTATCTGAGCAGGTGGCCAGGTCTTTAGGTCACCCACGCATATGGATGGTTATCTTTCCAGAGTGGCTGGAGATGGGTGGCAACATGACAAAGAAAAACATCAGCGAAACAGTTCTTCTTTGGTTTGGGGCCAATGGTTTGATGCAGAAATATTTAAAAAACCTTTATGTTCAGTTTCTAAGCACCTTAAAGTGTGCTAACTCTCAGCAAGTTGCATTGTGGTTTTCATTTGCATCATCGTCTGGAAGGAATTTCTTAGCTGGCTGTGTTGATGAGATGAGGAAACGTAGGCCACTCTTTTTTCAGTGAAGAGCACAGAGCAGAGTGATGGATAAAAAGGTGAGATGTTTAGGTGGCCCCATCCTAGTTGGATCCTGTTTAATTTTTTTCCTAGCAGTTAATTTATTTGTTTCCATTTAGCGGTGTTCCAGCACCTTCATGCACTCCTTCACTGTTTCTGCATCAGCAAACAGCTTAAGATGTCGCCCCAAACTCACTGTATGTATCCTCATCCAACACTGGTTTGCATGCTGTTGAGCAAGGTGAGAAAGAGGCCTTAGTTTCATGTTGACACGGTGCAGTAGATGGCGGCATGCAGTGATGCGAGCCGTTAGTAAAAACTAAAGAAAAAGAAGCTGGTATCTTAGTTGTAACATTAGGATCAATAATGGAAGATATACAATAATTGATATCAGAAATGGAATCAACGTTAGTTTCAGAATAAGTGGCAGGATGTACTTTGGAAGTTGTAAGAGTAACAGAAAGTGACCACTATCCTGTAACAAAAGGAAGGATTGAGTTTAGAAGAATATACTGGAGATACTGGAGGATTGGATAGGTTTTCAATAGTGCTGATTGTGGAAAATGAATGGAGGAGATTAGTGATTAAAAAAAAATGCCAAAAGTTCTTGTTCATCAACATGTTGATCATTTAAATTGTCAATTTAAAAATCATTTAAAGTCATTCTAGGTGCTGCAAAGTAAACAATTCAAAGGAAAGGAGGTGGGGGGTGGTTTCAATTGTCTTCCAATTGGAAGATCTGCAGTTCAATGCCCCAGCTCCTCCATTACGTATATAGAAGCGTTCTTGGGCAAGACATTTAACCCATAATTGTTCCCAAAGGCGATGGTGTGTGAATGGCAATGAATGCATGCATTTAGTGTCCTGATGGGGCGACTTAATCCATAACAACCGAGTTGAGACCAGGAAGCAGAGTTGCAGTCTTACACACTTATCTGCGCTTCCATTAAAGCAGTTACCCACCCAAAACCCCACAGAGACTGTGGGGTTTCGGTTCTTATTGGCCCAATCTCAATCTCCACCCGTACGGACTCACAGACTTTGAGGCGTGCTCCTGCAAAATCTGTGAGGGTTTAGAGAGGACATTGGCAGCCTCAAGCCCTAAACCCTTTAAGGACTTACTGAAGTCACCCGGTAAATGGTTGAGTGTGAGAGACTGTGAGGGCTTGAAATGGTGCAAATAGAAATGGGACAGCACTTTGCTGCAACATATCACGTTACTTTGACAACGACAATAAATATAATGTATAATTGTGGGTATTTATTTTATACTTTGTACTCCCTAATTTGAAAGTCTTCCAGGCTCTTTCCTCACTCTGTGAGTCCATAAGGGTGGAAATTGGGATTGGGCCTTCGAGTTTCAGGAGTCTGCACTTCCGGAAAGAGTCAAAATCAGATGTATGAGTTTCCCGGTGAGGCCCTATATCCCTCCCCCGCTTCGCTGCTACAAATGCCAGAGGTATGGACATATAGCAGCAGTTTGCAAAGGGAAACCGAGGTGTCCCAAGTGTGGAACGGATCACAGAGTTGAGGATTGTAAGGATAATGTACAGGATAAATGTTGTAATTGTGGTGGCCAGCACAGAGTAACATATGGTGGATGTGAAGTCAGGAAGAGGGCGGTGGAAATCCAACAGGTAAAAGCACAACATAAATATGCAGAGGCTGTGAAGAGGGTACAAGGACAAAGGGGAATGAATGAAAAATCTAACCAAGTTTTGAGAGTAGAAGCATGTCTGTCTGAGGAAACCGATACAGCACTGACAGTGGATAAGTTAATCCTGTTTATTGCATGTAATAAATTGTACTGACCAAGTCAAACACAAAACAGAGAAAATCAAAATAAGAGTGAGGAGAGATATAATATAATATAATATAATTATACATATATATTATATATAATTGCATATTAATAAAAGACTCGGAGAAGATGGGAAGCCAGGAGGCCAGTATGATTGTACTACAATGGAACAAAAGAAGCTAATTAGTAAATGGCCAAGAGTTTAAAGAATTCATTAAAAACTTTAAAAAAAAAAACAGAAATCATATGTGTTCAGGAAACACGGCTGAAACCAGCATTAGACGTTGTCAATAAAGGATCAAATAGTATTTGCAGAGAAAGAGAGGGGAGAATGGAGGAGGGTGTATAATATTTGTAAAACAAGGAATACAGTATAAAGTTTTGGAGAAAGGAACAGAGCTGGAATATGTGATAATTGAAGTATGGACAAGAGAAGGAACTATCAGAATTGCAAACTATTATAACCCATGTAAGAGACTGTCAATCAATTTAATGGATGAAATAGCAGTACATTTAGAAGGGAAAGTGATATGTTGTGGAGCTGTTAATGCTCATAGCACATTGTGAGGTAGTGGTAATGATGACAATGGAATGGTGATAGAAGAGTTAATGGAGATAAAAAGACAGTGTCCTTAAATAATAGAACTGGGACAAGATTTTCCATAAAAACTGGGACAGAGTCGGCAATAGACCTTACTTTAGCAGGTGTTAGCTCCTGGGAGGTAATAAGAGGCACAACTGTAAGATGTGACCATTATCCAGTAATGATTGAAATAGGGCAGAGTTTAGAAGAATATGAGACATAAGGACTACAGAAATGGTTTTTCAGCAGTGCTGACTGGGATATATTTAGTTTAGTTTAAATTTGTGTTATTAGTGAAGATGTAGAAAATGTAAATGATTCTGTTTGTCAAGCAATTCTAGAGGCCACATAAAAAATACAAAGAAGGACTTGGAGGAAATTTTGTAACTCAATAGGAAGTGAGACAAAAATGAATAAAGTATGTAAAATGATAAAAAGAATGAACGGGATTAAATCCTATATGATGGGCAAAAAAATGCAGTGAGAGATTAAAGATTAAACAATCCCTTATTAGTCCCGCGGTGGGAAAATTTGTCTCTGCATTTAACCCATCCATAATATATATAGGGAGCAGCTGCCCATGACAGGCGCCCGGGGAGCAGTTAGGGGTTCAGTGTCTTGCTCAGGGACACTTCGACACAGCACACGTAGCAGCCAAGGATCGAGCCGCCGACTTTGTGGTTACCGGACAACCCTCTCTACCCAGTGAGCCACGGTCGCCCCAGATGAGGAGAAAGCAGAGATGTTAGCAAAAACCTTTGCTAAAATTCATAGTTCCGATAATATTAGTGAAGAGGGTAAAAGGTAAAGGACAACTACAATAGTGGAGAATCAATATTTATTACAGCAAGAGGAAGATACCAATAATCTGCTAAACAAGCCTTTTACAAAGACAGAACTTAGCCGATGTCTTAAGAAAACCAAAACGTCGGCACCAGGCAAGGATTAGATTTGTTATATTATGTTACGCAATCTAAGTGATTCTTCTAAGGATATATTACTCAAATTCAATAATAAAGTTTGGGAGGGTGGGAAATTGCCTCAAAGCTGGAAGGAGGCCATTGTAGTCCTGATATGCAAACCCGGTAAAGATGGGACAAACCCAGGGAACTATAGACCAATAGCTTTAACATCAAATATCTGCAAAATAATGGAGAATATTATAAATGAAAGATTAACGTATTATGTAGAAAGTAAAGCCAAATATCAGAGTGGTTTTCAGGAAAGGTAGAAGTACAATAGATCCAGCTTTAAGTTTGGAACATAATATTAGGAAAGCACAGATAAACAAAGAATGTGTCATGGCTGTCTTCTTTGACATATGAGAAAGGATATGATGTAGATGGATAAAGGATTTTTTATTAAGATGTATAGAAGACAGAGTAGGAAAGAGCTATTCGGGAAAGTTTGGTATTGAAAATGGAACACCTCAAGGTAGTATTGTCAGCCCATTACTATTCTCCATAATGATAAATGATGAGTTCAGTGAAATAGAAAATGGAATGGGATTGTCACTATTTGCAGATGATGGGTCAATTTGGAAGAGGGGGAGAAATGTGGAATTCATAGTAAAGAAACTGCAGAGAGCCATTTTGAAGGTAAGAGTGGTCATATAAATGGGGTTTTAAATGTTCAGTAGATAAGACAAAGACAATGTTCTTTACAAGGAAACAAATTGGTTGTGAAGTAAAACTAAAACTATATAATCAAAACACCAATAATGAATTGGAGAGAGTAAAACACTTTACATGTTTAGGTTTGTGGTTTGATGAAAGGATCACATGGGCTGTACATAAAAAAGTAGAGGATAAATGTAAGAAAGTATTAAATATAATAAGGTTTTTGGTGGGAAGTGAATGGGGGGTAGATAGAACTGCTTTGAAAGCCACATACAGTGGATTAATTAGATCTATATTAGATTGGTTGTTTGGTGTATGGATCAGCAGCAAGCACATCTCTCAATAAAATTAATAATATTCAGTATCAGGCAATGAGAATATGCACCGGTGCCTTTGAAACCACCCCAGCGGCTGCATTATAGGTGGAAATGTGTGAAATGCTGCTAGAATTAAGTAGAACGCAGTTAGCATTGAGGTATTGGACTAATCTACAGGGCCACAGTAAATACAACAAACATTATACAAAACTAAAATGATGGGTTTGACAGTCGTATTCCTATGGATACCAGCACTTATTGGGAATTGAGATGTGCAGGAAGGAACAGGAGAGATGAAAAATTGATAGATGTGGACACACTGGCCTTAACAGTATACGCTACTAAAAGTAGGAAAACATGAAACAGGTAAATGCGACTGTTGTGGGCAAGAGGAAACTACAAAACACGTTATTGTTCAATGTCAGAAATATGAGCAAGAAAGAGGGCAGCTGATTGGAAACCTCAGCCAGATGGAGGTACGTTTTGATGTAGAAGATATTCTGCAAAATCACTCAAGACGTGAGTGTTTTCAAGTAATATTTCAGTATCTTAGACTAACTAATATTATAAGAAAATATGAGCCATTGTTTTGTTTTGTACCTTTTTAAATTGTTATTAAACAATGTAAGTACTAGACGTTCTGATCCACACTCACCAGGTGGTGACGGTAATGCACCAATTCATTGTTTGCCAACCGCTAATAAACCTCAAAGAAGAAGAAGAAGATCGGGGAAAAAAACAAAACAACAACAACAACCTGCCATGCAGGTAGAAATGGGAGAAATGCCGCTGGATTTAAGGAGAATGCAACTAATGGCAAACTACTGGGCTAATTTATAGGGACGCAATGATTCTCACCCTGCAAAAGGAGTGTTGCAGGTGGTCTGGGAGAATGGGAGGAGTCAGAGGGATCACTTTGGTCGGGTAGGTAATGACATTGCAAGGGAATTAAAAGTATTTGATCTGACTATAAGCCCCTCAGTAGTTTACCATGGACACTCGTGTGGCCTGATATAGATTGGTATTTGTTAGATGTCAAAAGAAAAGAAAAGGTATAGTTGATTTGGTAAGTGCATTTGAATATCATGTAATGAAAGAATACAATGATTATACACAGATTTACACGGATGGGGTTAAGAAACCTGAGACAGGAGTGACAGGATTTTTCAAATCAACAGAAGAACAACTAATGATCTAGGGGTTTACACAGTGGAGATTGTGGCAGTGCTGGTTGCACTACGATGGGTTGAAAAAGCAAGACAGGAAAAGGTGTTAATATGCTCCGACTCGTCTTCAGTCCTAGCAAGCTTAAGATCTTTTTATTCGAACAGCCGTCAAGACATAATGTATGAAGTCCTTCAGTCAGCCACAAGGATAAATAAACAGGGAGGTCAGGTTAAACTCCTGTGGGTTCCAACACATGTAGGGGTGAGTGGGAATGAGAGGGCGGATGAGTTGGCAAAGAGGGCATTAAAGACAGGAAATATAGAAAAGAATATTAGAATCAGTAAGGCAGAGGTGAAATGCATTATCTGGGGAAAAAATCAATCAAATGTGGCAAAATAGGTGGGACAGAGAGGAGAAAGAGAGACAATTATATTGTATACAAAAGAGTGTCAAAGTTACCAGGGTAGGTAGTTGGAATAGGAGAGAGGAAACTGTTCTAACAAGGCCACGGTTGGGCCATAGCGCACTAAATAAAACACTTAAAATTATAAGGAAACACCAGACAGGGTTGTGTGAAGGATGTGGAGAAGAGAAGTCAGTCGAGCACGTAGTGGTGAGTTGTAGGGTGTATGAGGTACAGAGAGAGACAATGAGGACAAATCTCAGGGAATTAAGGGTGCATGAATGCTCACTGAAAGGTGTACTGAACATGGGTGAGAGAGCACAGGTTAGGGTCTTGTTAGCTTTCCTAAAGAACACAGGGTTTTTTTATAGGGTATGACGGAAATGCAGGGATAAGGTACAAGGGTGCTTGTTAGAGTGCTTATTTGTTTGTTGTTTATTTGATTGTGTGTTGTTTTGTTTTGTTGTTGTTTTGTTTTGGGGTAAAGAGTGCAAGTTTGTCTGGTCCACACTCCGGAGCAGAAGGTGGCGGTAATGCACCAATAAGATGGACGCCAACCGCTGTAAAACTAGAAGAAGAAGAAGAAGAAGAAGAAGAAGAAGAAGAAGAAAAAACAAAAACACGACGAAGAAGCGTGACTGACTTTGGACACACTCAGAGTGATCACTGCAGGCCTACACCGTGGGAACACCGAAGCACCGTGTCCAGAACCGGGACACGAAGATGACTGGAGCCGCTAGCACACTCTGCCTCTTCGATGTTGACGGAACGCTGACGGCCGCGAGACAGGTAGCGTGTGCGTGTACGCGTTTTAATGTATACTTCACACCAGTCATACAAACAGCTGCCAAATGATGTGTCAGTGTAACATCCGGCTCCACGTCATGGCTTTACCGTCTTATGATATTTATGGCGGTTCGCAAACAGATTTCAGGGCCAATACTGCCACCCACTAACCCAGTAGGAGCTGGCTCAAATCGTGTGCAAGGCCGAGATCCTCCTTGTGGCACTGGCACCTCAGTGGCTAGTCTGTGACAAGCGTCAGTCAGGGGTCAGTACTGTGGCACCTCAGTGACGTGCGGTGAGGTTCGTGGCTGGTGAGGCACTGACTCTTTCAGAGTCAGATTTACAAATATCTGAACCCAATAGAGTAGCTTAAATCACCATTCAATTGGCAGCTTGCACATTGACGACTGGTTGTTTTTCTTATTTCATATCGCATGCTCCCTTCATTGAGGCAGAGGTACTGTTTGCCTCCCCTCTGTGCTTATTCACTGCTGTTTAATGTCAGATCAGCAAGACTGAATATGTTCTACACATACGTGAAATACATGACTTATTCTATGGAAAGAAAGGACATATAATACAAGTGTCAACAAATATTACAGTGGTGACAAACAATGAGAAAGCAAAGGGCACACGCTCAACCTAGTTTGTTAGGGATTACGCAATCTGAGGCTCGTTGCTGGTCTCTCGTGTCTCCTCTCTGTTAGAACAGGACATGCGCAAATTAGGCGATTTTGACTATACAAATGCTTGAAATCATACAGAAATTACATTTAAAGCACAGATCAGGGGGGTCACGTGATGCAGCGAAGCTAGGTAGACGCTGGCCCAGAGGCTCTTCAAACAAATCCATTTTAAAACCTTTTAAAACACCCAAACTCAGTCCCAACCTGGTTTGACAGCTTTATTATGGTCCAGAAACAAACAACTAAACTCAGCTGGTGAGCAAACTCTGACATTTATTGACAAAACAACTCCCGAGAATAGCGACGAAGAAGTTCATGTCATGGCGGCGGCGGCACAAGAGCACATGGACGGTGTGAAAGACTCCCTCATTCTTCAAGAGATACGAAACGGTAATCAAGCTCTCTCCAGTAAACTCGACTCTAAAACCGCAGAAATTAACCAATCTATCTCTGGACTGAAAACGATGCTGGATACACTGAGCACCCGCATAACCGAAGCGGAAGACCGCATTAGCAAGCAGAGGACCAGCTGGTGGGCCTAGATTCTCGCGTCCAAAAACTAAGTAAAGAAAATGACTTTTTACTGGAGAAAGTCGACCAGCTGGAAAACTACAGCCGACGCAACAATATACGTGTCATTAACCTGAAGGAGAACTGTGAGGGAAACGACCCTGTGAACTTTTTTACCCAGTGGATCCCAGCCACTCTCGGATGAGAGCATTTCACTGAGCCGCTGATCATAGAGCGAGCACACCGAGCTCTTACACACCGTCCACCTGCAGACCAGAGACCGAGACATGTATAGATACGCCTGCTTCAATACCAAGACCGGGACAAAATCCTGCGCATCGCCACACAGAGGTCCAAAGAGAACAACGGCCCTGTCATGTACGAAGATAAGCCTGTGTTGTTTTTTCCTGACCTGAGTGCCAGCTTGATGAAACGCAGAAAGGAGTTTGACCAAGTTAAGAGGGAGCTTCGATCCAAGGACATCCCGTTTGCCCTGCTTCATCCTGTAACACTGAGGATCACGCTTCCTGATGGAAGAAGAAAATTCTTCAAAACACCAAAAGAAGCGGCGGCATTCCTGCGCGACTCCCCGGGACAAACTTAACGGACCAGGCGGACGGAACCAACAGGTGGATGAAACCTAGACACGCAGCGGCAGCTCTCAGGAGCTGCCTATCTTTAGCACTGCCGTCACTCTTCTTATGCTATAGATGTTGAGATAAAGTAAGTGATGGCAGGAAGTTTAAGTTTACTTCTGATAGATTGGTTTCATATTAACCCACCCTGCTTGCGTTCTACTTATTTCAGAAAAGGGTGTTTTCAGCATTTGTTATAATTTCTTGTTACACTTAAAATTGGATGCTATACATATTGTAAAACTCTTTCTCAGACAGAGCCTTGGGCTGGTTTGTATGTTTTTGAACCAGCCAGAGATGTCATACTTGACAAGTGCAAAGTGCACAACCCAGTTTGATAGGGAAGATAGTGTCAAACGTTCAGGATTAGGCACTTGGGGGGAAGAGGGGTGGGTGAAGGGGTTTGTTTTCTTCGTTAAGGTTGGTGCTTTGGTTTATCTTTTTTTATTTGATCACAGGAGATACACTGGCTCTTGCACAGTGCATTTACAAAGAGGCTATGACACTGATGTCCACACGTAGTATTAATGAGTAGGGTAGTGAAGTTTGTTAGCTTTAATGTGAATGGGCTAAATGGACCTGTTAAAAGGAAGAGAGTTTTGACACACCTTAAAAAACTGCAAACAGATATAGCTTTTTTTCAAGAGACCCATCTTACCACACAGGAGCATAAAAAGCTGAGAAGAGAATGGGTAGGACACGTATTATCATCATCATTTAACTCGAAAGCCAGGGGGGTAAATAAATAAAAACATTCCAGTGACAATTGGAGAAACTATAATTGATCCATCAGGCCGCTATGTCCTAGTTAATTGCCAAATCTACTCTGAACCCTGGACACTGTTAAACCTATACGCACCTAACTATGACGATGAATCCTTTATTCAAGATATTTTTATGAAGGTATCGGGGGGACAACAAAACATACTTGTAGGAGGCGACTTTAATTTTTGCTTAGATCCTATATTAGATTAGTCAGCCACAACGACATCCAAAACAAAAGCAGCTAAAACTACCTTATCATTTATGAAAGATCTAAACCTGACTGATGTGTGGAGACAGATGCACCCTCACACTAGAGACTATTCCTTTTACTCCTGCCCACACAACTCTCACACCAGGATCGACCTATTCTTATTGTCAACGCAGCTAATTCATAGAACGCTAGAATCTGAATATTTATCTAGGATGCTGTCTGATCATTCACCTTTGACCCTATCTATTTTAATGCCAGAAAAACCAGCAAACCAATATAGATGGCATCTGAACCCTACTCTCCTTCATAGGCCAGACTTTTGCCAGTTTATTAGGGACCAGATAACATTTTTTTGTGAGACAAACTGCGCCTCCTCCCCCAATAGTTTCATATTATGGGACATGCTAAAAGCTTATCTAAGAGGACAAATAATATCTTATACAAAGGGAATCAAAAAGAAATATATGGCAGAGATAAATGAGCTAGAAGCAGATATTTTGAAATTGGAAAAGGAGTTTCAACAATCTGGGTCTAAAGAACTTTACCAACGGCTGGTTAACAAAAAACTGAAATGCAATACATTACATACCTATAAAGTTGAAAAAAACATTTTACGAACTAAACAAAAATATTATGAATTGGGAGAGAAAGCTCACAAAATTCTGTCCTGGCAATTGAGAACAGAGGAAAGCTCAAGGACAATTAATGCAATTCAAACTGAAACGGGTGCAATCTCACACAACCCAACAGAAATTAATGACACATTCAAACAGTTTTATACAAATCTATATACATCAGAATCACCAGAGAATCTATCTAAGATTGATGAATTTCTGTCCACTATTGAATTGCCGAAACTCGGCCACGAAGACCAAAAGAATCTTGATTTGCCCTTCACCCAGAAAGAAATTGAAAAGGCCTTATGCTCATTACAAGCCAACAAATCACCAGGAGAGGACGGCTTCCCTCCTGAATTCTACAGAGAATTTAAGGACTTACTTACCCCCCTTATAATGGATGTGATTAATTTAGCATCCAAAACTCAAACTCTCCCTGAATCATTCTCCACTGCCATAATCACTGTGATTCACAAAAAAAATAGAGATCCATTAAAGTGTTCCTCTTTTCGACCCATTTCGTTATTGAATTCAGATTATAAATTGATTTCAAAAGCCCTGGCTAACAGGCTTGACCAATATTTGCCAAAATTAATAAACCCAGACCAGACCGGCTTTATTTTGAAACGCTCATCAGCCAATAACTTGTGCAGACTCTTTAATATTATCCATCTAACAAAATCTAAAACTGAACCTAGTGTAGCTGTAGCATTAGATGCTGAAAAGGCCTTTGATAGGCTAGAGTGGCCGTATTTATTCAAAGTTTTGGATAAGTTTGGATTTGGCCATTTATTTATCAATTGGGTGAAAACCCTTTACCATAAACCCAGAGCCAAAATTACCACAAATGGACAGACTTCGACAGCATTTCCCTTGAGTAGATCGAGTCGACAGGGCTGCCCTCTGTCTCCAGGACTCTTTGTCCTGGCTATTGAACCACTTGCGGAAGCAATTAGACAGGATCCAGATATAAAGGGGTTCAGAGTGGACCAAATAAATCATAAAATTAATCTCCTGGCAGATGATGTAATTCTGTACCTAACAGACCCAGTTAACTCTCTCACTAAATTACAGATGCTACTAAACACCTATGGTGCTATTTCAGGATACAAGGTCAATCTGGAAAAAAGTGAAATTATTCCACTCACAAACTTCGATCACACGGAATACCAACAAACAACCCCATTTAAGTGGCTCCCGAATATCAAATATCTAGGAATAATTATAGATAATGATCTTAAAAATTTGTATAAACTTAATTATCTCCCGTTGCTGAGTAAAATCGAGGACGACCTACGCAGATGGATGAATCTACCCATTACTCTAATTGGTCGAATAAACTGTGTGAAAATGAATATTCTCCCGAGGTTGCAGTATCTTTTCCAGTCCTTACCCATTCCATTACCTCAAACCTTTTTTAAAACCCTCAACAAACACATTAGGCAGTTTTTATGGAACTGTAAAATGCCAAGGGTCTCAATGGAAAAATTAACATGGGATTATAGTCTAGGAGGTTTTCAACTACCCAATTTAAAGAAATATTATATAGCAGCCCAGATGCGATATATTTTGTCATTTTTTGACGGTGATGCTGCCCCCTCTTGGATACAAATTGCACTTCATCCTCTGAAAGAAGAAACCTCCAGTGATTTCATTTATAAATGGAACTCCAAAACCATATCCAACAAGACAGACAATCCTATTTTGAAACATTTTATTAAAATATGGTATGAAGTTCACAAAACTCTTGGACTAAATATGAGACTGTCACCAAAAACGCCTCTAAGTCAAAATGAACTTGTGCCCATGACTCTAAATAACAAGATTCTGAAGACTTGGCATGACAGAGGAATCCAGCACCTCGGAGATTGCTTTGATAAAGGACTTCTCATGTCTTTTGAAGAACTGAAGAGAAAGTATGACTTGTCCAGTAGAACTTTCTTTTGTTACCTCCAGTTAAGATCTTTTTTGAGAACCAACCTGGGCCCTGGAATGACTCTACCTGTGTTAACTAATGTGGAAAAATTGCTTCACCAGGGAAATGTGTACAAATTTATTTCTAAAATGTACTACATGTTGCTGAATGAGGGCCCAAAACCAGGATTACACAGATCCAGGATGAGATGGGAATCAGACTTGAATATAACAATTGATGAACAACTCTGGTCAGATTTGTGCCAGAACAGTTTGTCAGCAACGGTTAATGCCCGGTACAGACTTGTTCATTATAATTTTCTTCATCAACTGTACCTCACCCCACAGAAGCTACATAAATCCAAACCTGAATTGTCAGAAATGTGTTTTAGATGTGGTATAGAGGTCAGCTCCTTCCTACACTGTACCTGGCTTTGCACAAAGGTGAGGTCCTTTTGGTATGACTTTTGTAATACAATGACTAAGATCACAGGGGTCACCTTTCCATTAGATCCTGAGCTATGTTTACTGGGAAATTTCATAACTCTCAGCAGGTCTTTAACGAAGCTCCAAATTAAATTTGCAGGAATTGCTTTGTGTGGCCAGGAAATGTATCGCAATGACGTGGAAGTCTGATTCCCCCACTCTCATCGACAAATGGTCTGTGGAACTACTAACAGAACTACTAACAGTACCATAGGACTGTAACTATTTGGAGTTAGAATATACACTGTCATTAGAGTATCTCTTTGTGCTGTGTCACTCTATGCACCAACCTTTTTTGTTTTCTGTTTTGTTTGGGTGGGGGAAATTATTTATTTACTTAATTTTATTTCATCTTTGTGTATTTTTTTTTTTTTTCTTTCTTAACTTGTTATGTAATTTTTTGTAATGTTTAATGTGCTCTGTACGCTCTGCACGTTCTCTTGCATTGTTAAAAAACTTGGAAAAATAAAATATTCCCAAAAAAAAAGCACAGATCAGTAGAGAAATATTATTTATTTTATCATTATTTGTTTTTTACTTTTCATGGTGGCAGGTGAGGCTGACCGCACGTCCCTGCAGTGACAAGTCAGTGGCACTTCAGCGGCAACCGTCAGTCAGGTGCCACAACTGTGGCAAGCGAGCGGCACTCCTTCGGCACCGTCTAGAAGCTGCCGAGCTGAGCGGGCGGAGCCACATTTCCTGAGAACACCCATTGTTGTTACGATAGGTCAGCTGCCATAAATCAGTTTTATGAGCTGCGTTTTTTTCTTTTCTCGTTTGTAGACTTAATAATTGTTGGAATGCTGTTAAGCATTCCAACTATTGTTATCCTGTTTCTCTTTATTGTTGGAATGCTGTTAAGCATTCCAACTATTCTTCAAATCTTTATTCCGCCGTTTTATTATATTTCTTCCGTACGTATTTTGGCACTTATCTCCTTCCACATTTTTTAAGCTACAGAAACCGTTCAAATATCAAAATGTTCATCTCTTTCAGCTCATGTCTGCTATGTCTCTTCATATTTCTAATCTTTAAACTTTTTGCAACTTTTTTTTTGAATGGGTTTCTATGAAGAATATTTTCAAATCCTCTTAAACTTTTTGAATTATTAAGCTTTTTGCAACTTTTTTTTGAATGGGTTTCTATGAAGAATATTTTCAAATCCTCTTAAACTTTTTGAATTATTAAGCTTTTTGCAACTTTTTTTTGAATGGGTTTCTATGAAGAATATTTTCAAATCCTCTTAAACTTCTTCAACTTTCAAATCCTTCAACTTCTTCATTCTTTCAGCTACAGACACCATTTCAACTTTAAAATGTTGAAAAAACCCTGATCTATTGCCGCATAATTCACCTTTTTGATATCTTTTTAACTTTTTGAACTGTCCCATTTTAACTTTTATGATTTTTTCAGTCCTTTTCTGCCTTTATAATGGGTGTGTATTGCGCAGCTTAGAGTGCGTGATGTCACCGCTCGAGTGAAGAGCAGCTTCAGATTCTTGTGAAAAAAATATTTGTCTTTTGCCTTCGACTCCACAATTTTCACTCTTCATATATATTTTTTAGTTTTTACAGTAGCTAATCCTGTTCTTCTCGTTAAAAAATGATTGTGGAATCCCACAGATTTACACATTTGGCAGAAAATCACTTAATTGAGAGGAAAACCAACTTTCTGCTCCATAGAGACCAATGTTAAATCTTGCTGCAAAAACATCTTCCACAGAACTCGGTACCCCATTTCTACATCGCCAGTTTAGCCACATGTTTTACACTACAGACACAATTTTCACAGGATCTGTTGTTCAACTCATCCTTCCGCTCATGTATTGATATCGGAGCAATAGGAGCTATGGTTATGGGGTTTTTGAGGATTTGTTTGAGAGGTGTTTCCCGGTCTGTTCTCCATGAACAGGCTGCTGGCACACAGGTGTTCGTGATTAAGGTAATCAGCAATGTTGATAAACACACAGACTCACAGACACACGCGCACACACACTTCTCTCTCTCTGTCTCTCTGTGTGTCACTCATACAGTCATTCAGGTCTTGGATACTTTTAGAGGACCTCCCCACACACACACACTTATTCTAATGCTACTAATACTTCTGCTACTTATAATACTTCTACTACAACTACAACTACAACTTCTACTACTACTACTACTACTACTACTACTACTACTACTACTATTACAACAAATATCACTGCCGACATTTTTTAAACTACAGAAACCGTTCAAATATTAATGTTCAGCTCTTTCAGGAGAGCAGTGATGTGACTTTTCATATTTGTAATCTAATCTTTAAACTTTTAGAATTATTAAGCTTTTTGCAATCTTTTTTGAATGGGATATCTATGGAGAAAATCTTCAAATCCTGTTCAACTTCTTCAACTTTCAAAGCCTTCCTCTTTCTCATACTTTCAGCTACAGACACCATAGTTAAACATTTCAACTAGAAGGGTTTTCAGCAGTGCAGTTTAAATGCTTTCGGGCTACAACATTTTTCAGACAGGTAGTCTCCCATTTCTGTATTTTCAGCAATTTGTAATCTTTAAACTATTTGAATTATTAAGCTTTTTCCAATTATTTGTTTAATTGGATATCTATTTTCAGCAATGTTTTTCCAATTAATTTCAGCTTTCAGCATTCCAACGCATTTTCAGCAGGAAATGCATTTTCTAGTTACAATATGCAATGCTGCTGTACTATACTGAATATTGTTTTGCTACTACTACATTTCACTTCATAATATATTACTTATATACCATAATATATATAATGTACCAGCCTTTTTTTAAATTGTATTCAATTAATTTTTACAATGTTTAACATATCATGTTATACCACCACTATGTTGCTTTACCTTGAGGAAACGTCACTGTTAGTCTAAGTACAACACTGGTATTATTTTTCCACTAGGTAAACCTGAACACGCACACCTCGAGTGTACAGCGATTATAACCACACAACTATCTAGATTCTAATTAACTGGAGAAAAAACTTGTTTTCTAACACATAGACCCTTGAATATAAACAGCACCTATGGAAATCGGATGGGAAATGTAACTCAGCAACGATCCGAATAAGTCAATCTATGTAGCTGGCTTAAAACTGTATGCCTGTGAGCAACCAGGTTCAACTTTTACTTTATTAAAATACTTCTGCCATCAACGTCATGATTTAGGCCGTTTTTAAACAAAAATACAATCTTTACTGATTATTTGGCCTACTTTAATAGTCAAAGGTCATCAGTTGCAATAATGAATAACTAATACTACTTTATTTTTGTTTGTTTTTCAATTTTTCGTGACATCCAAGCATCTACAGAGTGCCAAATGACCCTGACAAGTGGTTATGCCTAAATGTTCGAATAATTTTTTTTTAAATATGTAATATCTTCACTCTTCCTCTGCTTATATGTGTCATTAGGTGCCACAAGCTGCCAGTGCCAACAGTTGTCACAGGTTGCCACCACTAGTCACAGGAGTGTCGCCAGTAGTCCGAGTGCCTCTAGGCGTCAGACGATTGCCACCAGTAGTCAGAGGAGTGTGCCCCCCTGGTCCGTGTATGTTTTGATAGTCTGTTTTATGGATTATTTGTTTTTTCTTTTGAAGAGCGATGCAAAGTAAGACGGGTAGTCCGGAAGTAAAAAAATGTCAAAATAAAAGTCAAGGCAATAGAATGACCATATGAAAGAAAACTATTAGTCTATGGTGCAAGCACATACCAGGGTAACATTAGAAGAAAAATAAATAAATAAAAATGTTAGCAACAATAGTTGACTACATGCGATTTAATATTATTTAGCCATGTACACAGCAAGAATCAACTTTTCAATTAATCTGTGGATTGTTTGATGCAATACCGTTCGTAATATAGTTTAATCAAAATCCAATCGTAACAATAACGGGTGTTCTCAGGATGTGGTTCCGCCCGCTCAGCTCGGCAGGTTCTTGACGGGTGCCGAACGAGTGCCGCTCGCTTGCCACAGTTGTGGCACCTGACTGACTCTTGCCGCTGAAGTGCCACTGACTAGTCACTGAGGTGCCACAGTCCTGACGCCTGACTGACGCTTGCCACTGAGGTGCCAGTGCCACAAGGAGGATCTCGCTGTTTGGGAGAGGTGCCGCGGCAGTTCAGCCTTTATTTGACACTATGTCACAATACTAGTGCTGGGCAAGTTAACGCGTTATCGAGTTAGCGCATTCATTAATTAACGCCGACAATTATTTTATCGCGCGTTGACGCAGTTTTATTTTTATTATTAAGCAGACATTTTTAACACAAGAACCGGCGAGCCAAATCAGCTGTTTGTGTGGCGAAGAGACGGGAAGAACTCTTTCCGTCTCTTCCTGTTTCCTTCACCTTCACCTACATTCCCCTGGGTCCTAAGTCCCTCCAGGTAGGAAGATAAAGTTGTGAACACCGGCTGAATATCTATTATCAGAATCATTATAACTGTATTTTAACTGCTAATGTGTAAAGGGAATACTGCTGTTAAAAAGAACCTTATTTGTTTAAAGTGTTTGCACTTTTGTTCATATAGCAGTACTTTTAAAATATAAGTGCGCAATACACTACTTTTGAATTCATTATTGTATTTTGCGCATAACAATGCGATTAATTGCGATAAAAAATGTTAATCATTGCCCAGCACTACACAATACATAAAGGTCCTTGAAGGTATGACTGTTGGTAGTTGTAATTGGTTAATAAAAAAAAATGCCAAATTGTAATAGTATGGCTACTCGTTTTTATTTAGCTAAGCTAATGTAGGCTAACATCAGTTGGCACTTGTTGCCATGGCAACTACACCAGCAGACTAAACTGGGGTGAATGAACGGCTATGCTAACGAATTTCATTGCACAATGGATTTATAAATTCAGAAAAATATATTTTCAAAAAGAAAACATCTCTATACCTGTGGTGATAAATACAAATTGTGAGGTCAGGCTTCAGATCCAGGATCAGCTCTGTCACCTGTAGTTTCTCCGCCAAAGTTGTCCTCTTAAATGGGTATTGGGAATAGTGCTCGTGCTGGCCTGTAGAGACTAGTTCTGACGAGGACGCGCAATTTGGGGCAAAACTGATTCTGCCCCTGGCTGAATCTATTTGAGGACGCTGATAAGCAAAATTGTATATCACACATTTATATCTTTAATCAGCAATTGGCTAAACTGCTTCACAGACCCGCCTCCTATGGTCAATTTCTCCAGCGCCCCAGCGTGGCTGAGAGATATGAAGGACAGAATATGACTTAAGTATAGATAAATAAATAAATACAGGAATAAATAAATAAATGTTTGAATACAGAAATAAATAATTAAAAGATTAATTAAATACTGAAATAAATAAATAACAGTATAAATAAATGCTGAAATAAATATGGAAATAAATAAATAAATGTATAGATAAATAAATAAAAGTTGATAATCAGACAGGACATAAAGAAATGCATGTCATATATTTATTTCTACATTTCTGTTCACCTACATTTATTTATTTATGTGTATGTATGCTAATGAGGTGGGAGGTCCTAACCTCTGTCTAAAGCAGGATTGGTCACAGGAGTGTGATTGCTTCTGGTCTACTACTGCTGCCTTGCACAGTAACGTTGAAGTTGGCTAGCCCAGTGTTGTCAAATTGACGACTTTCTCGCTAAATCTGACAACTTTCCAAATCCTCTTGGCAACTTTCTTTGGTCAAAAGCTAGGAATTGGTTGCTTCTGACTTGCTCCTCTACATGACCAATCCTGTTTAACAAATGAGGTTCGGACCACCTACCTCATTAAGATACGGACAGAAATAATGCAGAAATAAATAAATGAAGGTGAACTGGGCCCTATTCCTCGTACGTGGCTAACTGAGTTAGCCGGATAATTTCCAGGATGAGATTACATAAGTGAGGCTTTTCGGTTCCTCGAAGCAAGTTTGGAAAAATCACCATAGCAACACATCCATAAACCTGAACCTGCTCCAGAGCAGGCTTGAGCTAGATCCGCTGGATAAGCTGCCACTCCCCCGGGGAAAAGTGTCAGCTCCCTTCCTCAGAGATCCATCGATGAGGAAGCGATATTAGTCAGATTAGCGTTTTATAGGGAGAGAGTTCTTCGAGATCGCCAAGATCCGTTATCACATCATGATGACTTCCTGTACGAGCGCTATCGATTCTGCCGACAAGGAATCATTTATTTAAAGACCTTCTCGAGCCGTACATTGAACACCACACGCTGCAGCCGAGCATTGACTGTCTCACAGACTGTATCACAGCCTCGCGCTGTTTTGCGAGTGGTTCATGTTTGTACAGTGTCGGTGATGCGGAGAACATCGGGAAAGCCGCTGCATGCCGTGCTGTTCATAACGTTTATTTGGCGATTAAGAAACTTATGGATGTGTTCATTACATTACCATGGCACATGTTGTATTGATCACCATTCTGAATAATGTGTGTGTGCTCAGTGTTTACTTGCTCCCGTGTCCTCTTGATGGCTGGTTGAACTACATGATGGTTGAAAGCACTCATAATGATATGACAGTATTATTAGTACACCATAGATATCATTGTTGTAGAACATGATGAAGGTGGACTCATGATAAGAATAGAGAGAATTACACACAATTTATTTTTACTGCTTATTATGAATAATACATACACACTGATCCGCCTATACACAGATTCACACACACATATTCAAACTCCTATTCTATATGATAATCTACACATACATGTATATACACACATATATATATATATATATATATATATATATATATATATATATATATATATATATATATGTCAGACGGACACGCGCAACGATCCTGTTGTCTGACATCTGGCTCAAATTAACGAGACTGTTTGAGCGCAGATCAGCCTTTGAGGAACCGAGATAGCCTGATGTCAATCATCGAGTTAATTTAAGCTGGATAATAGGACATTTGATCGACTTAGTTCAACCACGTACGAGGAATAGGGCCCAAAAATGTAGAGATTTATTTATTTATGTCCTGTTTTAGGTATCAACTTTTATTTAATAATTTCAGCGTTTATTTATTCTTGTATTTATTTATTCCAGCATTAAATATTTCTGTATTTATTTCAGCATTTATTTATTCTTTTCTGTATTTATACATTGATTTATGCATTGATTGATTTATTCCTGTATTTATTTATACATTTATTTATATGCAAGACATTTTTCGTCCTCCATATAGACATGCAGAGAGGATGTGTAGGAAAAGCATATATTTTGCGCAGATATCATATTTTACACATATTGGGTGCATTCCATATTTCAAAAACACAAATATTGACAATTTGTAAAATGTATTATTATTTATTTTTATTTTTTGTGCCTCAAGGGGTGGCGGCCTACCTTTTCTTATAGGGTCCTCCAGACCCTGCACTCCCAACTAGGGCTGCAACTAACGATTATTTTAATAATCGATTAATCTGTCGATTATTTGTTCGATTAATCGATTAATCGGATAAAAAAAATCGGATAAAAAAAAAAGCATTAATTTCTAACCCTTTATTCAAAAACAGAACTGACAGTGCAAATTCACAGTGCAAAAAATCTTCAGAAAGTGCACAAACAGGTTGCTCGAACATCCCTGAGCTGTTAAAGTAATAATTAAAAAAGAAAATGGACTAATATCAGGAGTGGGGTTCAGCGGGTTACCCACGCCTCTCGGCGAAAGGTAGACACACGCTGATCCATCAGTGTGGCGCGCGTGCAGCCCCGGACATCTAAGGGCATCACAGACCTGTTGTTGCTCAATCTCGTGCGGCTGAACGCCATTTGTCCCTCTGAGAAGCTGGACGCCGACCGCACGGGGCCGCGTAACTAGTTAGCATGCCGGAGTCTCGTTCGTTTTCGGAATTAACCAGACAAATCGCTCCACCAACTAAGAACGGCCATGCACCACCACCCACAGCATGGAGAAAGAGCATCAATCTGTCAATCCTCTCCGTGTCCGGGCCGGGTGAGGTTTCCCCCGGCCGTCCCTCTTAATCATGGCCCCAGTTCAGAGAAAAACCCACAAAATAGAACCGGAGTCCTATTCCATTATTCCTAGCTGCGGTATTCAGGCGACCGAGCCTGCTGTGAACACTCAAACATCTCCGCGACTTATTGAGTGGCGTAATAATCGCGCGACACAACGAATCGATAATGAAATTTGTTGCCAACTCTTTTAATAATAGATTTTTATCGATTCGTTGTTGCAGCCTTACTCCCAACCCAGGGTTTATTTTTAGAAAGATATTTTCCTTTCCTTCCTTAATTCCATAATGCCATATCTTTTTGATTTGTCCCTTGATCACCACATTAGCTTCTGACTTACTTATATTTACATTAATGTGATTAGTCCCATGTACTCTTCAAAGCCCTTTTTGCTGCTTTACCTGCCTTCTCTCTCCCATCAACTCCAACATGGGCAGGGACCCACACACAATTCACAGACATTTGATTAACTATCGCTCTCTCTTGCTGATGTCCGCTAACCAATAACTATATAACTACACAGATACATCATCATCAAGTCTCTTCCCACACTCAACATTGAATTCTTGGATAACTACTGCTGCTGTGTTTTATCAGTCTTAATATATGTCTGTATAATTATGTAATAGTGATGGTTATTCCTTCTGATGTATGAATTAATGATCTTATAATTCCGCCCACATTCATCTCTTATCAGTTCAAGATCAATTTCTGGCTGTGGCAAACACCAAGGAGCTTAAGCTGGCAGAACAACAGTTGGATAGTAACTTCTATCCAGTATACCCATTTCACTAGCCTTCTTTTTAAAAACCCAACCAAAGCTCTTTGTTGGCCTTTTTTATGTTCCCTGCATGACTCAATAGCACTCTCAGGACATGCTGCCTTTTCATCCCAGCTTTTCTTATAATTGTCAGATTGGAGGCCCCAATTATAGCATCTCTCACATTTTCAATAAATATTTCCAAATCCTGTTCTTTATATGTATTTTTAAAACTTTATTTATTTATTTATTTCTCCCACTGAGCCTTTCCAAATGCCCACCTCCCTGTTGTATCTTCTAACCCACTTTGCTTCCACTTCCTACTCTACAGAAAATAGGGTAATGATCACGTCCCAACAGTAGAATGATTCCATACCTTTCTGATACAAAGACCTGCCATGGACCATGAGGCTCAGGTCTAAACTTAAATTACTGCCTGAATTGCAATTCATTCTCGTGAAACTCCCATCATTTAAACACTCAAGACCCAAGGAGTCCAACATCCTCCACTATCAGTCCTTTCCCCTCCCCAGAGAATACTATGGTCATTAATATCACAACACTGTAATAGAGTGCTGTAGAGATGACATATTTTTGTAGGCCCACCATGGAATTTAGCATCACACTGGTTCCTTCGACAAAAAGCCAATGGGATCTTTCCATTGGATTCCGGGCTATTGCAGAAAATGAGGTCTGTGGCAAACGCAAGTCAATGATACTAACACATTTTCTTCATCGAGATAATCTTCGCGAATGAACACCACTTTTATAGTTTTTGAAGCGTGAACGCAATCAGCAAAAGTAAAAATCTAACGTTAGGCTGTTACCAAGGTTGCGTATGTATTAGTGCTTGCCAACGATTAAAATGTTTAATCGCATGATTTTCTGCGATTAACCGCATTGTTATGGCAACATTCAATAATGAATTCAAAAGTAGTGTATTGCGCACTTTTATTTTTAAAGTACTGCTATATGAACAAAAGTGCAATAACATTTGGTTTACAAACACTTTAAACAAATAAGGTGCTTTTTCACAGCAGTATTCCCTTTACACAGTAGCAGTTAAAATACAGTTATGATTCTAATAGATATTCAGCCGGTGTTCACAACTTTATCTTCATGTGTGTAATAAATGCAATTTGAAATAAATATACACCTTGAAAACTGCAAACCTATCTATTTCATGTTTTTTTCCTCTTTTTTATGTTTGTTAAATTCTCAGTAGCGATAACTAAATGATATGCTTATTATACATATTCCAAACAAAACAACTTTAAAAACAAAAAAAAAAATTTAAATGAATCATTTATTTTTGGGTATTTTGGTCAGACACATATGCAACGCTGATTACCGTAATATATGTGGTATTTGTTATAAATGTACGTTGGTACATAGAGGGTGATAAGAAGCTGTACATGGAGGGACTTAGGACCCAGGGGAATGTAGGTGGAAGAGATGCAACACAAACACAGCTGTTCACCACTGCCTGGTTCTTGTGTTAAAAATGTCCGCTTAATAATAAAGAAAAAACTGCATTAACGCGCGATAAAATAATTGTCGGCATTAATTAATTAATGCGTTAACTTGCCCAGCCCTAGTATGTATACATGATGAACTAGTCTGCGTTATTGCATTTTGTAGTCCCATTTGGCCTCATGTTAGCGTTCGTCTTTTTAAAACATGTAAAATCTTCAAAATTCACAAATGGGGTGTTTGCTGATGTCTTTTATACCGTAGAACAAAACTTTGACATCTACTAAGCTTGTGTAAACCACAGAACCTATTCCAGGCATCTAATAAAATTCCCATTTAAAAAAAAATAAAACATGACTGTGAGAGGAGGGAACAACAAATTAAATCTGGTAAGAGTGCAGAAGTAAGAATGTTTACTGTGGATAAATAATCACAATAACAATGGTTATAATTGAGACTACTTGGAGAACAAATACTCTAGATAAATTGTAATATCTGTAAACCAGACATAAGGCAGTGTTGTGTCAAATATGTTGAAAAACAATCTAGCTCATAGTTATTCTCTGTGACCCTTTTACCATCAATTTGTGTAAAGGGTACTCTGAAACCTGTTTCCTTCCCCTCCTTCCTTGCCTGTTCAACTAGCGGCCACAGTTTGGTCCCAGCATCCTTGGTCTCCTGTGTCAGATCTTCAAAGATTTGAATCTTCCTTTCCTTCAGCATGGTTGATGTTCTGGCATCCCTCCAGATTCTGGTAGTGGCTGAGCAAGCACAAATCCTCTTGTGCTTGCTTTTAAAGTTGTACTGTTAAAACTTCCATCTCAGACCTTGCTTCTAGAGATTTCCTAGCATAGGAATGAATTATTCCACAAGTATCTTCATCTGTATCCCTTTTTATAGAAAACATAAATGAAAAAAGGAATTAGAAAATAGGTATTTTGTTTCTTAGACTGAAATGACTTTTGTGTTATGTCTTGCAGTGCTATGTCTTTGTGATTAATATTATGAACAAAAGTATCCATGGGGTTCCTAAGGGTCAGACTACTCTTGGACAGTACTAGGTTATTATCATCATATTGCAGAGCCACAACGACCTCCGGAAGTGTTTAATGTCAAACCATTGGGCGGAGCTGGTCATGCGTCATCTTTGGTAGGACTTAGGACACTCCCCTGAGGTCTTCCATTCTCTCAGTTCACTTGCTAGTCCTGATCATATTTCAACCTGAATAGTTCTCGCTCTTAGAAAGTCCATAACCCAGTTGAAAACTTTCCCTACTGACTACTGAAATACAGGCAGATTTTTTTTATTTATAAAAATATTCTGGTACTCAATGTTGTGCAAAAGCTCGAGACTGTTATGATTGTGACTGATGACTTCTATACAGTATATAAGTGTTGTGTGTTTTTCAGCGTGTGACTCCAAACATGGCAGAGTTCCTCGAGAAGCTCAGGACTCGAGTTGGAGTCGGAGTGGTGGGAGGGTCGGACCTTTGTAAGATCAAAGAGCAGCTGGGAAATGACGGTGAAACGCACATAGGTTCCTCTATTGTAGTTTTATATTTATATATATATATATATTTATGTGTTAGTTTGACTCTCCATTTTCCTGTATGTTTATGTGCGCAGTGATCCAGAAAGTGGACTACGTGTTTGCTGAGAATGGTCTTGTGGCCTATAAGAATGGACAGTTACTCTCTGTCCAGGTAAGATTGACGTAATGTGACCAAAGCACATCTTCTTTTTGGTGAATGATTGTAAGCCTGCATTGTCAAAGACTTTGTATGACAGATTCAAATGATTTGCCATCCTAATCTTGATTTTGTGAAACAAAAGCCTGAATATGATGGTGTTACCTTGTATAACAGGCCCCACGGTTACTTTGTTTGTTTGCTTGCTGTTGTCAGTCCATCCAGGCCCATATGGGAGAAGAGCTACTCCAAGATTTCATTAACTTCTGTCTTAACTACATGGCCAAGATCAAACTGCCTAAGAAGAGGTAGAGTCATATCCGAGTCATGATGTCATTATTAATTTGATTTTGGGTCCTGTTGTTCGGATGCACTGGGAATGGAAGGGTGCTGGGAAGCCATGAAAATGTAAATAGTAATTTATAGTGACGATCAGATTTAGCGTTAGGGAGACTAAATGGTTATGTTTTATGTTTCACAGGGGGACATTCATTGAATTTCGTAATGGCATGTTGAACATCTCCCCCATTGGACGCAGCTGTACACAAGAAGAGAGGATTGAGTTCTACGAGCTAGATCAGGTAGTCCACACATCAGCAGGCTCAAGCCGATGGGAAATGAATGGGTGGCTGTAGAGCAGGTGGCCACAAAGTTGACTCCAAAGAAACGTTGTTCCTTTGTGTCTGATTGATCTGCAATTAGGCAACTGTTTGGTGTTTGTTTTGACAAAATGTAATTTAATGTGCTAACTTATCAGATATTGTGTTTTTTCTATTTACATTTGACCATTACACTGCCACCTGGGCCCCGTTCCTCGTACGTGAATCAGGCTTTTCGGTTCCACGAAGCAAGTTTGGCAAAATCACCATAGCAACACATCCATAAACTTGAACCTGCTCCAGAGCAGGCTAACTTAAGTTAGCTGGATAAGCTGCCACTCCCTTGGAAAAACATGTCAGCTCCCTTCCTCAGAGATCCCATTGATGAAGGAGGATATTAGTTAGATTAGCGTTTTATAGGGAGAGAGTTCTTCGAGATCGCCAAGATCCGTTATCACATCATGATGACTTCCTGTACGAGCGCTATCGATTCTACCGACAAGGAATCATTTATTTAAAGACCTTCTCGAGCCGTACATTGAACACCACACGCTGCAGCCGAGCATTGACTGTCTCACAGACTGTATCACAGCCTCGCGCTGTGTAGCGAGTGGTTCATGTTTGTACAGTGTCGGTGATGTGGAGAACATAGAGAAAGCCGCTGCATGCCGTGCTGTTCATAACGTTTATTTGGCGCTTAAGACACTTATGGATGTGTTCATTACATCACCATGGCACATGTTGTATCGACTCACCATTCTGAATAATGTGTGTGTGCTTAGTGTTTACTTGCTCCCGTGTCCTCTTGATGGCTGGTTGAACTACATGATGGTTGAAAGCACTCATAATGATATGACAGTATTATTAGTACACCATAGATATCATTGTTGTAGAACATGATTAAGGTGGACTCATGATACGAATAGAGAGAATTACACACAATTTATTTTCACTGCTTATTATGAATAATACATACATACTGATCCGCCCATACACAGATTCGCACGCATATTCAAACTCCTATTCTATATGGTAATCTACACATACATGAATATACACACATATATATAGTATAGGATACATAAGCGCATACAGTACATATATCCTCATAAGTATCTATTAATTACTTGTTTTTATCTACTTATTCTGAAAGAGTTGATATAATTATTTTCGCTATAGATCTCATTGGATGATGCGTTCCATTAAGCCTACTGCCAGCAGCACATTTAAAGAAATATCATCTGATTGATTGAGGTGATGAGGCTCTTAAAATTAACCGATACATTTTCCCAACACTTGCGCATTTAACTTGTCTGCGATATTTTGCCATGCTTCTCGTCTCGCCCTCGCAGCGTTAGATTTTGTCATGATTATGGTCTTGAATTCCTCATATGCGTTCATGATCTCCTGCTCATCAGCGGAGTAAAAAGAGGCTCTTTCTTTGAGTTTATTTGCCGTTGTACTGTTAGAAAATCATGGTTTCGGTGATCGACACTTCCCCCTTTTGAAGTAGGACGGACACGCGTAATTATCCTGGTTACTGACGTCTGGTTCGAATTAACGAGATTGTTTGAGCGCGGATCAGCCTTCGAGGAACCGAGATATCCTGACATCAATCATTGGGTTAATTTAAGCTGGATAATAGGACATTTGATCGACTTAGTTGAACCACGTACGAGGAATAGGGCCCAGGTGTACACCCTCAAAAATGTAGATGTTTGTTTTTTCTATTTGTGTACTTCATTAACAGCTAAATGACAATTTCCAAAATTGGCTTTAACTGAAGACACAATGCATAAATCATTTCAGAGTTGGACGGACAAAAAATATGCTGGCCTGTGAGATCTGGTCTGTTTTTGCTTCTTTCAGAAAGAGAAAATCAGAGAGAAATTTGTGTCTATATTAAAAGAAGAGTTCAAAGGAAAAGGATTGTCATTTTCAATTGGTAAGTCAACTGCATTCATGACAATTATACAGTGTTTGTATTTATAGTGAACCTGTGTTCAGTCTGCAAGGAACACAGCACCGTAGCAGCTTCACAACTGTGCCCCAGGTGCCGACCTCGGGCAGTGTGAGACACCAGTTCAGCTGTGGCCTTTTCTTTGTCAGTGTGATGTAAACTGTCCACATCATCTCTCCCTGCCTCTCGGCCTTTGTTTATCTGCAGGGGGCCAGATCAGCTTTGATGTGTTTCCTGATGGTTGGGATAAGAGATTCTGTCTGGGTTTTGTTGAGAAGGACAACTACTCAACCATTCACTTCTTTGGAGACAAGACCAAACCTGTGAGTATGCTAATTACTGCTGGATGCACAAGAAAGTCTGATGGCTGTAGGACGCACATTGTTCTATCAATAGAACTTTCTGCTAAGCCCAGACACACAAGAATGGTTGTTTTTGACAACACAGACCAGTATACAGCGTACTTGCTAAGTGAATCATCCATGTTCCTCTAACATTACGAACCCGTCTCATTTTAGAAACTCATCCTTTTCTCTCAGTTTTGGCCATTCACACTTGCTTAGCTGGCATTTACAAACAGCCACTCTGTAGACTGGTTTTGTATTCTGTGTATGATCTAGTATGATCAGAGGCCAAGGCGGAGAAGAAAGGATGTGATTTAGAATAAGCTGTAGTTGCCTTTTTGTGTTGAGATTAAGCTGTTTTCTCATTGTTTCGGGGTTTCAGTATGGATGGAGATTTTTAGGAAAATGATAGTTTTACTCATTCAATACTGCAGATTTCATCATTGTGGTTAAAAACACTATTCTATTCTAAAAACACTAATGTAAACCCGTCATCTTGCACGTCAATGCTTAGAATGGGGACAATGGAGATAAATGATGCTGTGCATCATTTGCTGCATGCTGTGCTCTCCTGTAGCTTGTTACACCCGGTGATGAGTCGTAAAGACCTGGCAACACACTATCATCCCCAGCATGTCGAGTTTCAGTTTCTGTGCCTGGAATAATTATAATGATAATAGCAGTTGATGGAAGAAGAAAACAAAAACAGTTTATAACTAACCAATAGTTAATTTAACAGGTATAAAAAGTCAGGTCTGTATTGTCTGATTCACAAAAGAGCAGTTTGTGCTAAATTCTGAAATAAATGGCCCCGGGGTTTCTTCATAGTTCCTTGTAGAGCTCAACTAGTTTGCTATTCAGATAAATCACTGTGTGTGTGTGTGTGTGTGTGTGTGTGTGTGTGTGTGTGTGTGTGTGTGTGTGTGTGTGTGTGTGTGTGTGTGTGTGTGTGTGTGTGTGTGTGTGTGTGTGTGTGTGTGTGTGTGTGTGTTAGGGAGGAAACGACTATGAGATCTTCAGCGACCCTCGGACCATCGGCCATGAGGTCTCCTGTCCAGAGGAAACGCAACAACTTTGTCAGCAGCTTTTCTTCTCATGAGAGAGAAGCAGCAACTGTCACACTCTGCCAAAACAGGCTTCTATTCAACGTCTTATTTATCTGTCAAGAACCTATCTTGAGGCGTGACCACAAAAATGATCGATTGAATGCAGAAAGAGCCAGTCTTGGTGTCTTTGGTAATGTCAGGAAGGAGAGGGAAGACTCACTGACTAATGAGAGAAAGGGATTTCTGGTTGGATATTATATGAGAACTGTCACGACTTCAAATATGATGTAATGGGTTAAAATGTATTGTTTAATTTTTTTAATGAGATGGAGTTTTTTCAGTGGCTGAATTGTTCAATTGAATTTCAAATTTTGAATTGATACTGAAGACCAGCATATTTTAATCATCCAACTGCATGCCAAACCTTGAGAAATGAAAGCCCTTGGTCATGAACACATTTAGATATATGACAAACAAGACATGATATTTCATATTTGTCAAATCCATGTATGCAGGAAACCGATCAACTGTTTCCCACTGACTATTCGCCAGTCGGTTCCTTCTCATCTTGTGACACTGTGATGAACCAATAAAACTGAAAGTGATTCCATTGTTCTGACAATTTAAAAGCCTTGTCGGGTTTTGTTATTTGAAGCTGCTTTTCATGTAATTTTGAATAATACGTCTGAGCCAGTGTGTTGCAGTTCTTTTCCTTTAACAGGTCATATATTGATAAATCATTTACATTAATTGATACAGAACACATACATACACACACCACAGGGAACAGTCACATGTTCCAGTTGAAAAGGAGAGGGGTTCCTATAGCTCACTAGATTGAGCCAGTTGTCTCAGCCACAGCAGCATGGTGACATTTATCCTCACACACTTTGACCTTATCATATCTGCGTGTTGGTACACCTGTCAGAGCCTATTCTAATTCTGTTTCCCCCCCCAACTGAGTGCAGCTGTATAAGCAAAGCATTAAAAAGGAAACAATACATAGATTTCAACAATAAAGGAGGGCAAAAACCTTTCTCTTAGTTTTTTGATTTGGCTGTATGAATGTCATGTGTAAACACAGTTTTCTTAAAACCTGTGGTCTGTCTACCCACATTGAGGGAACACATGGTGCCAGTCATGTTCACAGTGGGTTTTCAGCCAACTTTACAATGAACTAACCAATCCAAACACTGTATATGGTTGTTAACATATGGAATCACACAGGCAGTGTAGAGAACATGAAACAATGACAGTTGTTTAAATCTCTCTTTGCTGTTGGTACTACACCTAAATGGGAATGTAAAAGGTTACAGGGCATTTCACAACTTCAGAGTTTACAGTTTGTGTCCTGAAGCACACATCATTCAAACAGTCTACTGTATATGATGATGTTTTAAAAATCTGTCATCTGATTTCACTGGATTGCATGATTGTTTTCATCTGAAGGATTTAGTTGGGCTGAGGATGTATATTATAACATCACTGTGGATAGAATGATGACAGTGCACACCAACTAGTAAATGAATGGCTTTAAATAAACATTCATATTTCTGTTCACATTTTGTTCTTGTTGATTCCAATTCCTTGTTAATGACAAATAGTTCAAACTGGTTCTAGAAATATCCTTTCAGACTGTAGATCTAGGACATATTGTCGTCATCTTCTTTTTATTTACCTCCATTATGGCTGGGAAAGGAAATTGTATTGTAAAAAAAGATTCACTTTTTCTTTTTTAAAGTGGCTTATATTTGAATGTACATAAATACTGACCTCTAGTGGCAGACTTTAGTTTTTTGGAGCAATATGGTTTTGGAGAAGGTGAAATTACAAAGTGAAGAAATTATTTAAGACTGCAACCAAAGGTTTCATGTCAGGGAAGAAACTGAGTGGTTGTAGTTGTTGTTGGCCTCCCAGTGTTTAGACTACACAAAAGAACATTTTGCATTTCCCTGAGCAGCAACTCTACAGCTTGATTTCTGTTCTTCCATTCAGCACTAAAGCTTCAACCCAGAGGATGGAGGGCTGATCCTGGGTCCACATCTGAAAACCCCCAAACTCACTGAAAACATGAATCTGCTTTCCTCTACATAAACAAATAAGATCATTTTCCAGAGAAAATGTAATCATGTGACTCAGCTTCTAATTGTTGTCATTAGTGAGTTGTAGAACTGTACTAGTGGCCCCTCACACCTAACTTGGTCCAAACTATGGAATAAGTAAGTTATAGCTCAAGGAACTCAAGGAGAGATGGGAGAAAATAATTGTATGACTTTCTGACTATAATAACACATACTATTTTACACTGAGGAGGAGTGAAGACTGGGTGTAAATAAATCATTCAGTAAATCTTCCATCGTGTTGTAAATGATTTTTAGATTTTCTTGAAGAGGCGACGTGTTTGTTGATGATAAATATGGACATATGTTGAGGTTAGTCCAGGGAGTTTGTTCTACTAAAATGTTTAAGTGTTTCATCGGACTGTTTCACTCCCCTCCTCAAGCCTATGTGTCCTACTATATTTCAGGCTGGTTTCATAGAACATTTATCCATCTAAAAGTAGTCATAGTGCATTCCTTAAACAAATTGAGCCACCTAAAAAACACATCCACATATTAAAAAAAAAGTGTTTTGGGCTATTTGCAACAAAACAACACAATTTAAAAAAAAGTCAAAAGAAAGGTCTTTCAGTGCCTTCGTCAAAAAGGGGAACTGAACAACAGCCAGTGAGGTTTCTCCCTCCAGTAATTCACTGTGACTCCCTTTAGACTGAGAAGGAATGAGAAAAACTACAGCTCGAAAACAAGAGATAAAATCCATTCACCTTTCAGTCCGTTAACCATCTTTAACTTGTCACATTCTGCCTCTCTTGGTGTTGGAGGGGAATATTTATCGTCAATTCTTCCTTCACCTTCCAGACAGGCGGCAGGGTAACCTTTTTCCAGTCAGGCAGTAGTAAAGACAGCCTCATCCGTGTCCGGGTCCTTGCCGTCGTCCCCACCGCTGGACGACTCCAGGTCGCTGCAAGTGGAGAGGTCATCAGGGTTGGTACTCTTAAGCTGGGTGTGCAGCCCTAGAAGCAGGGTGAGATCGGGGTCCGTGGTCTGAGTTTTTTGGTTGGCTGGTTCAGAGGAGAGGGCGTGTCCGTTGTCCTGTGCGGGGCTGCTGATTAGGTCTGTGTAAGGTGGCACAGGTGATTAGTCCTCCTCCTCGGAACCTTGATTTTCTCCCATGTGGTTGGCTTCCCTGTGAGGGCTGCTATCCTCTGCAGCGACAAGAGAACAACAAGACAAGCAGGTGTTTCATTTATCACAAACTCCTCTATCACTGTGTAGAAAAGCACAGTAAGTGCTGTTCATTTTCAATTTGGGCAAACGGCAAACAAATTATCTTATTTAAACAGATTCTCAGATTCATTTTGGAGCTACAGATGTTGAATAGGGGTTATGGTGGTGTCGTAGCAGGGGGTGTCTTTGTGTTTTGTATGCCTTGTCTGGAGCCCAGGGGGTGGTGGTGGGCGGTTCCTCCTGGCGGTACCTCCTGGTGATTGGTTAGCTCCTCCTCCAGCTGATGGGACTCCTCCCTCACAGCAGACAGAAAGTCGGCAGGTGACTGGCGAGGAGGCGTTGATTTCTCCACGTGGTTATAAAGACCCTTCCACATTCTGGACACAAGGATCAGAAAAATAAATGTAAGACTTTTTAAGCCGTTTAATGTTTTCTGGAGTAATGTTTGAAAAATATACATGTAGAAAATGTATTGTATAACTCAACACAAATTTGAATTTGTGCCACTACATATTTATCATACACTACTGAACCAAGAATACATTTAGCTTTCTGTGGCAGAATACAATCATGTGGTGTCAGTTGGCTGCAGCAGCTCACTTGAAGCAGTACGGGGTGGTGTTGGGTCTCAGGACGCCCTGACTCTGGCTCAACTCGTCCTTGTACAGAGGGTTGGTGTACTCGGTTCTGTCCTTCCACAGCTGAGGCCACACAGAATGACTGCGTTCATGGAGCCTGCAGTCAAACAACACACACATCAGTCAACATGCAGTCAACATGATGCTGCACTGCTTATAATGGCTGTATGAAATCATCTAGCCTACATTTGTATCTGATTTCTGTCACAAATGAGTTATCTTCTCAGTGTATCCACCATTACAAACACATGATGGGTGGCTCAAAGTTACTCAAAATCATGACACCTTCTAAAAATACAACAATCGATCTTGTAAATGTGAATCTGGATGTGAATATATACTCAGCCTTAGTCACAGTAAGGGTCAGCACTCTGTTCCCTCTGACAAAATGAAAAAGCTGGCACACATCCAGACTGTGAATGGATTATGTGGTGGATGTTACTGTCCTGTGTCATAAATAAGGTGACACACATAAACTGAATATAAGAAGCGACCGTAATCATTGTGACGTCCATTTTGAAACCTTGAGTTTGGCGATTTGACCATAGCCATCTTGGCTTTTTGCAACCAGTGAACAGAAGTTACCATATTTGGACTGACAGGAATGACTCAGAGACGCCATCATTTACTAAAAGAACATCATGCTGTATTGAAGACTTGAAACGAGCGATCGAGACCATTAACTCAGGAAATAAATCAAGTAAGAAGTAGAGCCATTTTCTCATCGACTTCTATACAATTAAGACTTGTTTTTGCAGCCAGAGGAGTCGCCCCCTGATGGCAAGTAGAGAGAATGCGCATTGGATTCACTCTGCAGAACCGGAGGTTACACAGTACACAGTGCTCCCCACCACGTGCTCCCTTGACCCGATCCCCTCCCCTCTTCTTCAGTCTATTGCGGCTGAACTCCTTCCTTTCCTCACCCACCTCATCAACACATCTCTTGTCTCAGGATGCTTTCCCACAGCTTTCAAGACTGCCATAGTCACCCCCCTTCTGAAGAAACCATCACTTGATCCCTCTGATGTCAAGAACTTCAGACTCTTATACCCTTTCTATCCAAAACACTTGAACGTGCCGTCTTTAATCAACTGTCTTCCTTTCTCCATCAGAACAGCCTCTTGGGCCCCCATCAGTCTGGGTTCAAAGTGGGTCACTCGACTGAGACAGCCCTCCTTGCGATGACGGAGTCGCTTCACGCCGCGAGAGCTAACTCTCTCTCCTCTGTCCTGATTCTCCTGGACCTGTCTGCGGCGTTTGACACTGTGAACCACCAGATCCTCCTCTCCACCCTCGAGGGGATGGGCGTCTCAGGCTCTGCACTCTCCCTGTTTGCATCCTACCTGACATGTCGATCCTACCAGGTGACATGGAGGGGGGCCGTGTCGGAACCACGCATGCTGACTACGGGGGTTCCACAAGGTTCAGTCCTAGGCCCCCTTCTCTTCTCGCTCTACACAACATCTCTGGGTTCTGTTATTCGCTCGCATGACTTCTTGTACCATTGTTATGCCAATGACACCCAGCTGGTTTAGTCATTTCCCCCCGGTGACACCCAAGTGGAGGCACACTTTGCTGCATGCACCACCTCAAGCTCAACCTGGACAAAACCGAGCTACTGTTTCTCCCAGGGAAGGGTTGCCCGCACCGTGACCTGTCCATCACCATTGACGATACTGTGGTGACACCAACTCGGACTGCGAGGAACCTGGGTGTGACCCTGGATGACCAACTGTCATTCACAGCAAACATTGCATCGGCTCCTGCAGATTCCTGCTCTACAACATCAGGAGGATTCGCCCCTTCCTCACTGATGAGACGGCGCAGGTGCTAATCCAGGCTCTTGTCATCTCCCGCCTGGACTACTGCAACTCTCTACTTGCCGGAGCCACGGCGTCGGCCATCAGACCTCTGGAGCTTGTCCAGAAAGCTGCAGCTCGCCTGGTGTTCAATTGCCCCAAGTTCTCCCACACAACTTCCCTTCTCCGTTCTCTACACTGGCTACCTGTAAGAGCTCGCATCCAGTTTAAGACTCTGGTGCTAGCCTACAGGGCAGTGAAAGGAACAGCTCCTTCCTATCTCCATGCCATGGTCAAGCCCTACACCCCCGCCCGACCACTTTGCTCTGCTGCCTCTGGGCGATTGGTTGCCCCGTCGCTCAGAGGTCCCTGCGGCCGATCGACCCGGTCACGGCTGTTTTCTGTCCTGGCCCCACAATGGTGGAATGAACTTCCCACTGACGTCAGAACAGCAGAGTCGCTGCCCATCTTTCGCCGCAGGTTGAAAACTCACCTCTTCAAAAAGTGCTACCCTGAGCCTTCCACTTAGCAATTATTGTATTCATACTAGTTTGTTGCACTTGTTTTTGTTTGTTTCTGCACTGTACTTTGGCTCTGGGTTATGCTCTTAGATGCTTGTTTGGGAAAGGAGATGTACTTATAACTTCTGGTGACTAGTAGTTCTCTTGAATACCTATGTTGAATACACTTATTGTAAGTCGCTTTGGATAAAAGCGTCTGCTAAATGACTGTAATGTAATGTAATGTAATGTAATGTACTGTTTGCTCAAAGCATCTTAATTAGGGCCCGAGCAACCGACAACGCCGGGCCAGCGAAGGCCCTATTGAAATTGTAAGGATTTTTATTATTATTATGATTTTTATTTGTCCTCTGTTATTGCATTTTTGGGGAATTTGCCATACTCCAAAACTCACCAAATTGTGTACACTTGTCAAGCCTGGTGAAAATTTTCATCTGATACAGGTTGCATATTTGCATTTTAAAAAATGGCTCTCTAGCGCCTCCTACAAGTCGGACCGTTGACGCCCCTCGGCCAGTATGTCCAACTGACATGAAATTCAACACACAAGTCCACCTCCGCTAGATCTATCTCAGACCCTTAAGCTCCGCCTACCAAAATGTTCCACAATTTTGAATTTAGTTAAAAACACATTTTTGCAAACTCCTCCTACACGCTTGGTCCGATTGACAACAAATTTCTTGTGGGTCATTATTGGATCGAGGTCATCAAAAGTTATCAAAAGCTTTTTGATATCTCTTTGCATTTACAAGATGGTGGCTTATATATCAATACACATAACTTCTCAACCATTTGTCCTAAAATCACTAAATTTGCAGCATATGTGCACATCACATCCTGTAACAAACCCTGACATTTTCTTTCCATTCAACAACTAGGGGGCTACAGTAAACCCACGACTTTGTGCTTTTTGTCACTTATTGCATTTTTCAGCCTTTGTACTTTAGGGTTACAAATTCGTGAGTTTTCATCATAGAACCTTGATGTGGTGTGGCGGCCATTTTGCCTCATTCGGCATTAACAATAAAGTTGTTATAACTCCAAGGTACATTATCCAAACTGCACAAAATGTCTTCTGCATGATGATACTTCAAGCCTAAGCACATTTCAATAAAGAAATCTTCACATAGTCATAGCGCCAAAAGGAAATGTCACATTTTATACTTTTGTTTATTCCTCCTAGCCAGGTGACCTGATGAGTCTCAAATTTGGTAAGGATAGCCTGAACACATTGATGATGCAACATCATGAATATTGCAAGTTTTCGTTGAACGCTGTTGCCATGGCGACGCATTATTCGCCATGAAAAAAGAAGCTGATGGTTTAGTGGTTTGGGATGCTCCAAAACTTATGGAACTTTGTACATGTGTCATAGGTCATGGGAAGACATATTCTATATGGGTTTTTGCTTGGCTGTTTTAAATTGCCTCTATAGCGCCCCCTACAATATTTCAAATCAGCAGCCCCAGCGCTACGTTTCAGCTACATGTATTCTATGAAGACTTAAAAATAAGTCTATTGGGACCATATAGGCGGACCGCGTTCCGGATCCGGACCCAGACGCTGTCCTATCCGGACCCGGACTTATAACTGATGGATAATTGAGAATTATACATTTTGGCGGAGCGCTTCTATTTTAACCTGCACAGCTTTTCCAGCCCTTACGGCACTCGTTCAGCAGTCCAGGAAATACACCGACCAATCACATACGTTGTAAATCATCTCACCTGATGCTACTCAGCCAATCGAATATCTGTATTCTGAAACGCATCGTTCGTGAGCAGAGAGAGATTTGCACACAGACACGGTAGACGGAGAGAGAGCAGTGGGAGAAGTAAGTCTGAGAATTTTACATGGCATGCTGTGCTCTAAAAAGAGAAGTGGACCACGAAAACAGAGCTTTTAACAAAGAATGGACGAACTATTTGTTCATTCTTCCTGCTGGCGCTACTAAACGACTCGTATGTTCAGATACCATTATGCGCCGATGTGAAACGCCACTACGAGACCAAACACACATCTTTAGACCAAACACTCCAGTCTGAACTGAGGGCAAGATGTTGAAATGTGTAGAGATTGTTTATTATAAAGTTTACTGAGACAGTTATGATGTGAAATGGATTTAATAAAAGGGAAGAAAAAAGTTCACTCCAGCCACACTTTCCTTTTTTCCTTTTCATTAATTTTTCAAACATCAAGCAATTTCTTTTAAGATGCAAGCTTTTCAAAGATTCATTTCTGTGTATTTTATTTTTTGATGGAGCCCTTATTTTACTTGAAATGAGAGAACATTTATTTTTGTATTTCTATGTATTATTTATAATCCATCCAGTTAAATTTGAAAACGTAATTATGTATTATATTTTAAAATATAATTGATGTGTACTTTCTTTATTTGATTTGACAGTTGTCAAATCAAATAAAGAAAACACAGAGACTTTGTTACTACTACTAGGCTTCTTGAATATATATATTGCACTAAATAGCACAAGTTAGATATTATTGTAATGTTCCGGACCTTTGCACGAGGAGATTTTCTCAATCTGGACCTTTCGGAATTTTAATTGAACACCCCTGCTCTCAACCTTACTGGAAGTCGGCCATTTTGATTTTTGTATGATTTTTCCATAGATTTTGGTCTATTTCTAGTCGCTATACTTTAACGAACTCCTCCTAGGGACTTTGTCTGATCCTCTTCAAATTTGGTCAGTACAATCTCAAGACAGTTGTGATTAAAAGTGTTCAAAAGCTTTGCGTTTGACGGATTGGCTTAGCCGTAGCGGGTGGCTACTTTACATGATTCCCCATTCAAAAAAGCTGATGTAACAAACTTCACAAACTTCCCATGCTTGATAACACTCATGACCTGAGGACGTCTACAAGCTAATGTCCACTAATACTCACAGCGCCAATCTGCGTTTTCTAACAAACAGCATCCGATTTACATGACTTGTACACGATGTGGTTTACACTTGATATGGAGCAACATAATGCATGTTTGGGCGTGTTCTGTAGCACCACACAGGAAGTAGTGCACTATTTGCAAAGCACAATTTCAAGCATCAGGCAGTCCATGCAGGGAAAAAACTTTGAACTCGCGGACGCGTTGTCCAACGGTCGCAGACGTTCTCGCCCGTGCAGGCCGGAGTCCCGCCAGCACCCCCGACGTGCGGGAGGATGCGAGGGCCCATTCATCGCTGCTCGCAGCTCTAATTTAACTTGTTGTTCTGTTAAAATGTGATGCCTTTTGACCTTTTATGGCTATACACTGACAGTCCTTGATAAACCCAAAAAGTGCATAAGAAGTTAATAATGAGATAAACAATAAAACATCAGGGTCAAGTATAGAAGTGTAAATAAATATCTGTATATATATATATACACACACACACACACACACACACACACACACACACACACACTGTGTGTCCAACCTCATGTCCCTACGTTCCTTCTGGCAGTTGCCCAGGAAGGTCCCATACTGACAGGAGTAGATGTGTGTGTGTATGGCGATGAGGAAGCGCTCGTTGAACTCAAAGGCACACGGAAACTGCTCAGACAGTTGCCACACACACTCCAGAAACTGATCGATGACAGGAGACACCTCTTTGGGATCTCCATCCAAGTGGGCATACCTGTAGGGACACAGCTCCGTCTTAACTGTCCATCACACTACACACCCTTCAAAAAAACAAATTATTTATTAAATATTGAACAGACATACATGAAGATAAAACAGTCTCAATTCTAAAGAGCTGGATAAGACACACTTCAGTGCTGTACAGTTCCTCCACAAACAAGAAAGAGGACATTTGACATTGAAAGGACAATAAATTATATTAATAAAAAGAAAACTTAAATGTATTTATTTGTTCAGTAACAATAAGTAATTAGCAGTGATCAGGGCATCACAAATGTTAAGATTTACTTGCTCAATTTCACATCCTCATGAAATATTAGCAGTATGACTTTGAGCTCTGGTAACTTTCAACGGGTATGTGAGATATTATGTTTGGGCTTTTGTCAAATCCAATTTTACCAAAACTTTCACAAGTAATTCAATTAATGTACAAGAAACAAGTTAATCTCAGTTCAAGGTAAGGTACACATTATTATACATAGCTTTCATCACATTTATTAAAACAACCAAACAAAAACAACACGGTTGGCTAAGAACTTCATTGTTCATGGGAATATGAACAAAAGTCAAGCTATTAAGCATTATTTTAGAATAACTGCAAGACAAGCTCATTAATAAAAAGAGTTTGTTTATTACTGTACATTCTCAAATAGTGGCCTTTATTATTTACAGTGGGTACGGAAAGTATTCAGACCCCTTTACATTTTTCACTCTTTGTTTCATTGCAGCCATTTGCTAAAACCTTCGGCCCAGTCTGAGGTCCAGAGCACTCTGGAAGAGGTTTTCTTCCAGGATATCTCTGTATTTGGCCGCATTCATCTTTCCTTCAATTGCAACCAGTCATCCTGTCCCTGCAGCTGAAAAACACCCCATAGCATGATGCTGCCAGCACCATGTTTCACTGTTGGGATTGTATTGGGCAGGTGATGAGCAGTGCCCGGTTTTCTCCACACATACCGCTTAGAATTAACGCCAAAAAGTTCAATCTTGGTCTCATCAGACCAGAGAATCTTATTTCTTATAGTCTGGGAGTCCTTCATGTGTTTTTTGGCAAACTCTATGCAGGCTTTCATATGTCTTGCACTGAGGAGAGGCTTCTGTCGGGCCACTCTGCCATAAAGCCCCGACTGGTGGAAGGCTGCAGTGATAGTTGACTTTGTGGAACTTTCTCCCATCTCCCTACTGCATCTCTGGAGCTCAGCCACAGTGATCTTTGGGTTCTTCTTTACCTCTCTCACCAAGGCTCTTCTCCCACGATTGCTCAGTTTGGCTGGACGGCCAGGTCTAGGAAGAGTTCTGGTCGTCCCAAACTTCTTCCATTTAAGGATTATGGAGGCCACTGTGCTCTTAGGAACCTTGAGTGCTGCAGAAATTCTTTTGTAACCTTGAACAGATCTGTGCCTTGCCACAATTCTGTCTCTGAGCTCCTTGGGCAGTTCCTTCGACCTCATGATTCTCATTTGCTCTGACATGCACTGTGAGCTGTAAGGTCTGATATAGACAGGTGTGTGCCTTTCCTAATCAAGTCCAATCAGTTTAATTAAACACAGCTGGACTCCAATGAAGGAGTAGAACCATCTCAAGGAGGATCAGAAGAAATGGACAGCATGTGAGTTAAATATGAGTGGTGTCACAGCAAAGGGTCTGAATACTTATGACCATGTGATATTTCAGTTTTTCTTTTTTAATACATTTGCAAAGATTTCTACATTTCTGTTTTTTTCTGTCAAGATGGGGTGCTGAGTGTACATTAATGAGAAATAAAATGAACTTTTTTGATTTTAGCAAATGGCTGCAATGAAACAAAGAGTGAAAAATGTAAAGGGGTCTGAATACTTTCCGTACCCACTGTACCTCAATGAGAGAAAAAAATGTCCTTTATTTTGTACAGGCAGATTAAAGACAGGTTTATATTCCCACTTGATTTCCCATGAATGTAACTCAAAACTTCCTCCATGTTTATGTTTTGTCTTGATAAATTCTCTATTATTTATATTTTCTTCAGTGAAACATACAAACCACACTGCTGCTCTCGTTTTCTCTTCTCTAACAGAAATACTGTTTTCATTCATCAATAAATTCCAGTGAAGGGATGTATTTTAAGAACATCCATGTTCTTTACTTTTCTCTTTTTCCCAATTGATGAAAAGCAATCATGATTGCAGCAGATCGTTCACATTAGAAGTCTTCCAGCCAGACCGTTTTGCTAGGCTTTCAATGTCAACATTGACAGGTAAATTTGGAAATGTGTAAAAACTGGAATTCATAGGTGGATGTTTTTTCATTCACAAAAGAAACTTAGATCATAAAGTGGTGATTATAACATGTTGTTTTGGAAGGTATGTTTGCCGAATTTATCATGTAAGAGCTGTAGAAGGCTACAGGTCATTTCAACCTAAAAATGTGCTATTCTCCCTCTCTCTTTTGTAAATTGTTCTACTTTTTGTATTTATGGATGGAGCTGATCCCAGCTGACATTGAGCGAGAGGCGGGGTAAACCTTGGAAAGGATGCCAGACTATCACAGGACTGACCCATTAACAACTAACCAAAAGAGATATAAATGTTCTGTTTATCCATTGCATGAAACTATTTTTTCTAACTAGTCTTTCAAAATAAAGTAAGAATAACTATTGTAATGATGTTACAGACACTGTTGTCTGCAGTCTGTTTAAGTCAGACGACCACAGTTACCTGTGGGAGAACTTGTGTCCGAAGGAGACCCAGTCTCTCTCTATCAGCACCTAGGAGACAGGAGAGGAAGAGATGGAAAGGAAGGGAAGGAGAATGAGAGAGCAAGAATCAGAGATGAGAACTGAGATGGTCTTCAAATAAGAATTGTCAGTATTGTGTGTGTGTTACCATGAGTCCTTTGATGGTTCTGTAGTATGGGTCCAACAGGATACTAGCTACAGAGCAGACCTGGGCCGTCCTGTCCCAGCCATCTGAACAGTGAACCAACACACTGACACCTTCATCGGCCACTGCCTAAAGAGAGAGAGGGAGAGAGCAGTTAAACAACAGCAGCAACCTGACCAGGCATTCAGATCAAAAACAGCCCTGTATTTTAAAACATCAAGCTTGAGTAGTGGATCTTTGGGTCTCTAAAACATAAAAGAATATAATATTATGAGAAAGCATTTGACTGCAAGTTATCACAGCAGCAAACAATGTTCAAGCTTGGTCCCTGCAATGTTTTTTTTATTATTATTATTTAATTCTTTTTTTCATATTTTGTAGACTAAACACTGAATGGATAAATAGATACTATCAATCAATCATATTAAATTATACTGAAAATGAAAAATTGTTTATGTAACTTATTGTAGACTGCTGTCTTATAACTAATATGACATGTGTCAATATGAAAAATGCTAGGTCTCACCTTTATTGGCTTTTCATCTGGGATTTACAACAGTCTTGTTGTTGCGTATCTTTATTATGTAGCTTGAGTACAGCTGACAATGCATCACTGGTTTACACAACAGGGAATGTATTTCCAGTTGCCTTCTTTTGCCATTTAAATGGGCAGTGTGCAGGATTTGGTGGCATCTAGTGGTAACTAACTACCCCTTCGATTACTCCTCCCTTACCAGAACTGCCATAAAGTGAGCCTCTGAGGGCAAAACCATAGGAAAGCCATTGGCCATCCTTACCACAATTACACTACTTAAGGAGCAATGGAAGTCCAACAGTGGCTGGAAGTAGCATAGTTTTGCACTCTGTGGCTCACGTTACCGTAGAGTGTCGGAGAACTACAATAGCCTTCAGGTAACATAAAAATGCAAAAGGCTCTCTCTGGAGCCAGTGTTTGGTTTGTTCCTTCTGGCCTACTGTAGAAAAAACACGGTGGACACTGTGCAGAGGACCCGCTCCCTATGTTGATAGGAATGGCCCATTCTAAGCTAACTAAAACACGATTAATAGTTACAGGTGATGATACACTAATGGAAACATAGTTATGAATATTATATTCCATTTCTGCTAATAGATCCCCCAAAATACTACACACTGTACCTAGCAGTAAACACTTAATTTTGCTTTCTCCCCATCTTTCAGTTTCCTAAAATGCATGCTGCGTCAAGAGAATTTGATTATGTTGTGACCATTTCCGCAATAGCATGATGATGCATATAGTCACCAACTGTTAATCTATAAAGCTTGAAAAGATCATCATTGATTCTTTGTTGTGTTTACACCTAGGCTTTATACGTTCTTACACAGATTATAGAAATATTTGTGGTAGCTGTGAGAGTGTGTCTGTCTGAGCGCCTGCCTGTGTGTGGGTTTGTTTATGTATGTCTGTCTGAGTACACACTCTTGCTATGAAGAGCCCCGCATCCAGTATGGCTTTAATATGTTTGAGCCAACCAGAGTTCTCCAGACCATACAGGAAGTCAGTCATGGACGGAGATCTCATCTCGCCCACTGCATGGAACAGAGAGACACACAGGAAAATGAGGAGAGATGCTATTAGAGAAAATCTGAATGATTTACTGATAGTAGTGTGATAACTTGAAAATAGCTGTTTTCTATTTTCCATCTCATGCTGCAGCTTTGTATAATTTGTTCTGGACACACGCACACACCGTCAATAATTTTCTGCTGGCTGCTTCTCATAACGTGGATGTTTTCGATGCCGATGAACTGCAGCTTG